>NC_056747.1:1163166174-1163496174 GCF_019279795.1 Protopterus annectens | reverse complement strand
TTGTCTGCTAAACTAGGGTTATTGTGGGCCATTTCCATCAGGCAACCCCCACTATCCCTGAAGGGCTGCATGACTGCATCCATCTGGAGGCAGTTGAGGGTCATTTATCCCTCTGTTTTCCTGTGAAGATGGCTGTCATACAGCAGAAATGGATAACAAGGATAATATCCAGAGGCTGTACACTTCCCTTTTCCCACACTCCCCAAGAATCAAAGCTGCTTCTCCGCAGTGTACCAGCCCATCTAAAGACAGCAAGAACGGAGGTCTTAAAAGACAGTTAAGGAGAAAATAATTTATTATTATTTTGAAATTTAATACATTAGTACTTAGGGGTATGAATAAAGAATGTAATTGGAAATGTTTTTTATGAAATGTCTTTTTAAAAAATGTTTTAACTGATTTTTTTTTAAAGTGTTTAGTAAATTGGTTAATTAGTTGGCAATGATATATAATAGGAAACTGGGTTGGGACAAGGTATACTCTGTTAAAGGCTTTTTGCTGAGGTGCTAGTGTTTTGTGGATATTCTGTTTTATAAAAGTGTTGGACTTATTTCGTGGTTCTGTTAGGTCTTGTATCTCATTCAAAAAAGAGCCATCAAAAGATCACGCCAGACCAGATAGGGTCAGGATTCTCCTCCAGGTTCTTTTTGGTTCCTAGGATAAGCAAGAACATCAGGCCTGTTTTGGACCATAGTCACGTAAATGATTACGTGAAGATCCACTTCAGGATGGCCACTTTGCATTCAGTTTTATCTTGTCTCCCGCAAACAACTGGATATGCTCAGCAGATTTCCAGGATGTCTAACTTCACATATAAATAAACAAAGCATCTTGGAAATTCCTACAGCTTCTCCTAGGCACCAGTCTCTTTCAGTTTCGAGCTCTGCCCTTTGGCCTTAACACAACCCCCGGTGTTCACCATGGCAGTCATAGCTGCTCACCAGTGACTGTAAGAAATCAAGGTGTTCTTGTATCTAGACAACTGGCTTATGAGTGCCCCAGCATTGCAATTGTTGGGTAAAGCCAGGGACCATTTAGCCACCTCTTTCTGTCCATGGACATTGCCATAAACCATCAGAAATAAATTATTCAACCCGCACAAATGTTTCAATTCATTGGATGCCATTTGAATGCAACTACGTCCGTGATCTCTTCCCTTCAAGAGGGCGTAGGTTTTGACAAAAGCCATCCAAATTCTGCTTCTTGCCACTTCTTCTACAACAGCTTTGATCCTCATGGTTTCTGGTCTAATGGACTGGTCTGTTTTAATTGTACAGTTTGCTCAGTTGCACATGAGGATTCTACAGTGCCTTCTGAGAGTTCAGTGGTTCCAACTCTATCAGCCTGCGTCGACCATGATCATAATAACCAAGCTTTGCAAGCAACAGTTACAGTGGTGATTAGGCTTCCCCTGTGATCTCATTTGCCCAAACAGATGCATTCTCACTTAAATGTTAAGTGCTCCACCTCTAAATTTTACTAAATCGATTTATAAATCCAAACTTTAATTGTTGCAGTACCCTACAGGGCTTTGATAATCTTACAGCTCATAGTTTTATGTTTTTGTACAGTTTTTATTGGTTTATTCCGTAATTATTCCCTTTCTTGCAGTGAGGTTTCCACGTCACTTGTTGGATCATTTCTCTCTTATATAGCTTAGTCTAACATATTTAGTGTAGTTATACTAGCACAGTAGCTTAATAATTACAGTAGTTATAATAATGTCTGCAACAGTTACTTCTTAGAGTGCATCTTATTGTGTTTTGTGTATTTCTGTTTACATTGCTAGTGCTGATAGATACAAGTTGAGTTACAATTATTAATAATCATATTTTCTGCCTTTTACTATGGAAAACCAGTAAGCAAGCTTCAGTGCAGTCACCACATGGGAGATAATACACTCTAATGAATGATTTCAATGGGCATAATAATAAAAGACTGACGAATTCAAAAAGATAAGATATAAAGATATTTTATTTTATTATAAAGATTATTTATAAGTACTTTGTAGGCAGATTTAGACCATCTGATGCAGAAATTCCCGAGAACGCATATTGAGATGGGAATCATTTCATCCCCTTTGGCTCCAAGGGTGGCTAAATCCACCCAAATGCCCCTGATTTGGTTCCTTCATAGTTCTGACTTGTCAGCTGTGGTTACTTTGGAACTGACTTTCCACCCGAGTCCTGTGGCTTCGCTGCAGACCTTACTTATTAGTTGCAGCACCAGGGATCTCTGATCCAACTCATTGGACTCCCACATTGTCAAAATTGAGGGCTTGATTTACTGATTTTTGGCTCTGTTGTTGGGGATGTTAGGCTTGGCTACATTGATAGTGTCAGAATCATCAGTTTTCAAGGCCTCAGTTCCAGTTCCCTCATTGAAGCCTTCCATCTTTACAGTTTTACGGGTCCATCCAGCAGCAACAACAGTCTTTCTGAAGGAAAGGTTGAATCCAGTGGCTGGGATAGTGTTCTTGAATCCATTGTAGGTTAGATTAGCTTTTCAGGTGCTAGGAAGGATAATTGCCACTCCTAAGAGAGCCAGTCTACAGATTCTAGTGGCTGTGGTTTCATCCATGGTTCCCTGTCCCTCTTGTCCTCTAATCATCAGATGTCCCTTGGTCAGAGTACTCCCAAAAGCTTCAAGGCATCTGCACAAAAGCAGATTCAGTCTTCTGAGGAGTCAGGTGACACTTCCCCTGATATACCCAAGAGGAGGACATGCAGGAAGGAACAACTGGAATATCTGTCTGAGTCCCTCACCTTAGATACCGACTCAGAGGATTTGGAGTGTTCTCCACAGTCTCCTGCAGAGGATGCTAGAGTTGATGTGGCAGAGGGGAACATGGTCTATTGACTTTCTCTCAGGATGGGGAAGTATTGTTTGAAACTTATGGGTCAGCACCACCTGCATCTTGGGTTGTACCTCAAGCTGATAAGTTGATTGACTTAGTGGTTAAAAGATACTGACAGGAACCTGACACCTGCAAAGCAGTCCTGCATAAACATAAGATTCTCCACCATCCAAAAGACATGTAACACTGGCCCAAATCCTTTGCAGTTTGTCTCCATTATTGTGGAGTAGCTACCAAAAGAGGAACTATCTGAAGACTTGACCTTTATCCGTCACCCAACAAAGAAGTCTAGTGTGATAGATTGACTTCAGAAGTGGGTTTATGCTTCTGGTACTTTTGCCTTAAGAGCACTGAACTATACAACATACATGAACAGATTTCAGAAAGATCTGTCACTGCAGGCCCTATCTGCTCTAAAAGTTCCACTTACGATGGAGTCATAAGAAGCAGCTAGAATCTACCTCGACTGTTACAGCTGATGGAGCAGCCAGAAAGGGCATAGCAGTGAGACAACATGCTTGGTTTTGTCTGTGTGATTTTGTGGACAACTTCAGGGCACTGTTCATAAACTCCCCATTCGAAGAGTCTTCTTTGTTTAGTCTGAATGTGAAGGAGAAAATGCTGACATGTGAGCAAGACGGTAAGATCCTTTCTGCCTCTGACAAAGTTAAGGCTGTTCCTCAGAGGTCATAAAATGGGAACCAGAAAGGACCTTGTTTATTCTGATTTAGGAAATCCTACCTTCAGCAGTTTGACTCACCTTCTGAGAGAGGTGGCTGTGGCAGGGGCGGCCTCTTCAATGGACAGAGTCCCAAGGGCTGGGGGGCTTCACATAACCAGAGTTATTGTGGACACTTTTTGAACAGGAGCTAGCAGAATCCCTGAAGGTCTGCCTGACTGCTTCACTCGGGAGGCAGTTGGGGGTCCTCTCTCTCTCTCTCTTTCCCCACTCCCTCCCTACACTACAGCATGGTAGGCCATCACGCAAGACAAATGGATAAGAGAGAGAACATCCAGTGGGTGTTCCATTCCATTTTTCCTAACTGCTCCCCAGCCCAGCAGACCACTGCCAGATGTCCCACCCAGTTAGGCAGTAGCAGCAGAAAAAGAGATGGCTTCTCTTCTTGCCAAAAGAGCCATCTAAGAGAGGGTCGGGATTTTATTCCAAGTTCTTTTTGGTTCCAGAGAAAATGCAGGACCTTAGGCTTTTTCCCACATCAGCCTAATAAACAAGTATTTCTGGAAGACCCAATTCAGAATGGTCACAATGCAATCAATTCTACTCTGTCTTGGGGGTGAATGAATATATGTGCTTTTTGGATCTCCCAAGACGCGTACCTTCACATCAAAATTGCAAAAAAATGAAGGAGATTCCTATGCTTCTGCATTGGAGCCAGTTATTATCAGTTCAGAGTCTTACCATTTGGCTTCACCACAGCCCCCCCCCCCCCAAGGGTATTTACCAAACATGTTGCTGTCATACCACCTCATCTGCAGCTTTTGGGATACAAGATTTTCCCATACCTAGACTGACTCCTAGCTGCCCCATCATTGGAGTCTCTTTTGGAAGCCAGGGACTACCTGCTTAAACTTTGCCAGTCCCCAAGAATTTCAGTAAAACTGTAGAAACCAAACTTTCAACCAGTTCAGAAAGTCACACGTATAGGGTGTCCTTTGGGCACCACTCTGGTCATAGTCTCATTGCCACCAGACAGGATTTAGACATTGCAGTCAACAGTTGAGTCTCTGCTTCACAACCTCTCTCCTTCTGCTGTGTTAGTTCAAAGAATATTAGGCCTGATAGCATCATTTGTACTAATGGTGCACTTTGCACATTTCCATATGACAATTTTGCACTGACTCCTTCAGGTTCAGTGGTCACAGCGCAGTCATTCCCTCTCCAAGACTGTCATTATAACAGACTTGTGCAGAAAGCACCTGAGGTGGTAGTTACAATCTCCAATGGTATACTGTGGCAAACCCTTCCTACCAACTAACCCCCCAGTAGCAGTAGTAATCATGAATGGGGTATTACAAAGAGAGAATGGTCCAGAGTCTATGGACAGAGAGCAAGGCCAATTCTCACATAAATGGGTTAGAGATGAGAGTGATTTTTCATGTAGTAGCTCAGAACTACCTTTCACAGGACATATCTATCCAAAAGGACAACATGACTGTAGTTTGGTATAGCAGTAAGCAGGTAGGAACCAGATCTTACCCCTTAGGAAAAATGAAGGTTTTGCAATGGGTGATGGCCTTTCACCATTTTCTGGTAGCAACACTTATCCCAGGAGTAATGCCTTGCACATCACAAGTGTTCACCTCAAGTCAGTGATAGCCAGCAAGATATTCAGTTGCTTGGGCAGTCCTTGCTGTGATCTGCTTGCTTCCTCCTACAGCACCAAATTCAGCAACTACTTTGCCATAATCCCCACAGGATAGTCATCAAGGGATGCTCTGTCACAGCAATGGACTCCTGGGCTTCTTTACACTTAACAACCTCTATCCTTAGTACACAGGTTTTTACAGAAGGCAGTACTGTCATCCTCATAGCCCAAGTTTTGACCCAGAAAGATATGATTTCCCCTCTCCCAAGGAGACTTCCTGGGTCTTGCATAAAGCCAAGGATCTGATTTCACACACCCTTAGGAAGTTTTGCCCAGAGCTACACAGTTTCAGACTAACTGCTTGGTTTCTCCAATGATGACTCCCTTTCTGCAGAGGTAGTCAGAATCCTTAAGGCACCTTAAAAGGACTCTACCCATAGGAACTGCCTTGGCAAATGGAAGAGATTTGTCTCTTGGGCCTGCCCTCAAAACATTGAGCCCCTCTCGGTCCCAATCGAAGACATTCTTCATTTTGTAACTTTATTCAACTCTGGTTTTAGTTTCTCCATGATTAAAGTCCAGTTGGCTGACACTTCTAATTTTAATGTTGGTTTTCAGGAACTTCCTACATCATTATTATTGTATTGTCCAATATATATATATATATATATATATATATATATATATATATATAAAATATATACACACACAATCTTATTAAAGGATGTCATTGTCGTTTTCTGTGGTGCAGTCATTGTCCCGTGAACTGTACCTCTTTAAAACTCATTAACTTGTTATCAGAGAAATTTATAGCACCCTGCTACAAGATCTTTAGATCTTAATTCCCACGCACTCTTGTTTTTGTCAAGGCTGTGGTTGCCACTCAGAGATATCTGTGCTGGTTAGAAGTAGAAATGAAGAGTCTGTTAGCCTGATTTAACTTTTTTTGCTTTGCTGTAATCAGCATATCTTGGAACTAGCTCTGTGGGGCAGAAGACTGGGGCCCCTGACTGTGATCCAGGAGCCCCAGGGTCGAATAGTGGGCCTGGATATTTACCAATTTTTGTTTAATTTTGGTATTTCACATGATGCTTCCCTTATATAAAACTTAAACATGGGCACTTTTTTCATACTTACCTCCTCTGGCTTTCCTGTTCAAACTTACTGCTTCTGGCTTTCCCACTAGTGACCACTTCAGAAGCTACATTCCCTAAACCACTCTTAGCCCTGCATAAAGAAATGTAGCTTCCAGATAACTGTCTTGGATATATGTTTAAATTCATGTTAGTTAACACCTTTTTTTTCAGCTTAGAATAATTAGACTCCAAGAAAATCACCCAAGATCTCCATAGTCCACCAGAGTATTGGCTTTTAGTTCTTTATCAAAAACAAGATGTTATCTGTGTAGAGTGTGATGTTTTGCTGAGCTTTCCATTGTTATCCCAGTCCTTATCATCTTGCCCTGTCTCTGGATGCCCTGTGCAGAGTGTTCTAAAACAATGGAAAAATGAGCAGTGATAGGGAAAATGTTGCTGTTTGCCTTGGCTAGTATCCAGACAATTTAACAGACCCATTAACCTTCACTTTCTCTGGCTCTTTCATATATTATCTCACCAGGGTTAAATTTCTTGACGGTCTTCCATATACACAGCCAGCTTACCATGTTGAATACCTTGTCTTTGTCTCTTGATTGTGCCATCTGTTGCACTGTACAGTTTCTGTAATGTTACATTATATTCACAGGCATCCATATTTGCAAGTAAAACTATTCTAAAATGATGCTTTTTTGTCTGGTTGTCTCAGTCGTTACATTACCTTTCCATTCTAATTACCATAGTTTATATGTAGGTTTATAATCCTAATTTATCAAAGATATAGGCAGATCAAATTACAGTGATTGGCTAGTTTACTTTCACTGTGCTGTACAGATGTTATAGTTTCTCTTTATGAGGGAGGTGGAGACCAATCCACATTCTTCCTTTAATTAAATGATTGTTTTATAACAAGAAACACCATACACAGGCTGTACCTATAAATGGACCACTGCGATCAGTGCATTACTCCGGTAAACACATGTAATTTTTTTTCTTGTTTTGGCTTTTCCCAGTTAGGGGGTCGCCAGAGCGGATCACCTGTCCGCTCATGATTGGCAGTGGAGTTTTACGGTGTTGAGTTGCCAGCCCGGCGCCCAACCTTCCACAGAAGGCACACACATGCACACGCTCACGCCTAAGGCCAGTTTAGAGTGTCCAATCCACCTACAGCATGTCTTTGGGATGTGGGTGGAAACCGGACCTCCCGGAGGAAACCCACGTGCCCACAGGGAGGACATGCAGACACCGCACAGAAGGCACCCCACCCGAGGATCAAACCGGAGAACCTCTTGCTGTAAGGTGGCAACTCTAAGCGCTGCACCACCACGGCTGTCCAAACACGTGTAAATAAATAAATTGAAAATGACATAAATTTTCATATTCACTCTGCCCATTCCAGTGGGGCATCCCATTCTTCAGATTATTTGCAATAGTCCAGATCTTGCTCCTTCTTTGTCAACTTTGGAAGTTGTACTTCCAAAACTGTTCTGCACTTCTGCACTTTGTCTTGTCTTCTGATATCAGGGTATCAGACATTGTTTTAGTCAACACAGTAATGTCTAAATGAGTTTTGTAGTTTCTCACCCAACCTCTTCTACTACTGTTATCTCTGCAACTATCCCTCTTCCCTATTGAGCTTTCAGTCCTTGGTCCAGCAATTTCCTGGCTTTATATTCTGTGTAAAAACAGCTTTTGCACCATTTTGTTTCATGGAGCATTCCTTAGGGCTCTTCTTAACAGTTTCTCTTTCAAGATCTCTTTTCTGAATCCCTGTGTTACCTTTTTGACTAGGAAAAATCAGGCCGAAGGGGAGAGTAAATGAGAATTTCTATTGCTATTTAAGTTGTGATACTACTGTGTTAGTTATTTTGTGTGTATGATTTGAGAAAAGTTAGGGAAGGATCAAAGTTAAGCCCTATGGATTTGTATTCAGAAGCTAGGGAAATAATGATGTGGTTATCCGTGATGTTAATGAAAGGTAAGTCTTTTAAGGTGATGTAAATAACATAAGGTTAATTTTTTCTGAGGTTTGTTAGAAAGTGATTGCAGTCAGCCCAGCTGCATAGCTTAGAAGAAAGACTATTGCAGTTTATTCTGGAGATCAGTGAAGCATTTGCTGACATATAATAGAAGAATGTCATCTGCATACAGGGTGACATCAGTGGATGGAATGTCATCTGTAAGACCATTAATAAATAATGAAAACAGAATGGGACCCAGATTTGCACTTTGTGGCACTCCAGTGTTAAGGGTGCTTAGTGATGTTAAGAGGTTGTTAGTGAGGACTTGAAATGCTCTATTCTCTATGTAACTTTGCAACTAATTGATAGCCAAATCTTTTTGTCCAGTTTCATAAAGCGAATGTTGTTTTTAGCAGTTTTGAATGCCCTGATCATATCTACAAAAATCCTGTCTACGACCAGTCCATCATTAATGCTGCAAAAGTGGAGTAATTTACAGTCAATGGTACTGAAGGAATTTCTAAATCCACATAGTTTGTCTTGATAACATGCCTCAGCTAATAATACATTTCATTATTTATTTGTGCGGGATTTTTTTAAATGCTTTTTCAATGGCCAGAAACTGGAGATAGATTAAAAGTCCTTGATTTTGGGAGAGGGTATTTTAGGCAAGGAGGAATTACGATAGAGTTTTAATGCTGGCAACACTATTCCTGTTGTAAGGCATAGTTTATTATAGCAATAACCCATGCCTGGGTGTGGGTAATGCTGGATTTACCCACGGTTGGTGTTGTTTGGTCACGAGGGCGAAGCCCGAGTGGCCAAACAAAGCCAACCTTGGGTAAATCCAGCATTACCCACACCCAGAAGTGGGTTATTGCTATTATACAATGACATTATTTAAGAAAAAAAAAATTACTTTTCTTAAATAATGGCATTGTATAATGCCTCCTTGCTGCCCTTCTGCAGCTGTCTGGGTATTCTGCGGCAGTTCTGATGTACTGCGCATGTGTATATTTACGCAGTACATCAGAGCTGTGGGCAAAAGCAACGGAGAAGGCAAGATCTCCGTTGCTTTTTACAGCCTGTCTCGCTATGTTAAACGAGTTTAACATAGCAAGACAGCTTTAAAAAAAGCAACGGAGAATCTCCGTTGCTTTTTTTAAAGCTGTCTCGCTAGATTAAACCCATTTAACATAGCGAGACAGTTTTGAAAAACGCAACGGAGAAAGCAAGATCTCCGTTGCTTTTTAAAGTGTCTCGCTATGTTAAATGGGTTTAACATAGTGAGACAACTTTAAAAAAAGCAACGGAGATGCTCCGTTGCTTTTTTTAAAAGCTGTCTCGCTATGTTAAACTCGTTTAACATGGCGAGACAGGTTGTAACAAGCAACGGAGATCTTGAGTTCTCTGTTGCTGTTAAAAAAAAAAAAAAAAAAAGAGTTATACTAATGGAAAAAGTCCGGGCAACCGGACCTTTTTCCATTACTATAACTCTGATTTACAATGTGCACGCTGACCAATCAGCGTGTACGTTTTGGAATATTAATGGGGGGGGTGGTTGTATAAATATGTAAGTTGGGGGTTTAACAGTTTTATCTACCTGTCTTTTTAGGAAGGTGTAATATAACTGGGTGACTTTGAAGGAAGCATGTTTAAGGTTTTTTAGGAGTGTGATGGTTTCCTTTACTGCAATTTCCCTAAAATGGAATGTTGCTTCATATTCAGGTAATGGGTATAGTGTTGTAAGATAGAAGTTTGGAGGGTCATGTTTAGATTGGGTAAAGGGTTGAAAAGAATTAATGATTTCTTGTATAGTGGCAATGATGAATTTTTGTACGTTTCTGGTAGGAGAGTATTATATTTTGTAAAGTTGTGAGAAAGTACTTGGTGATTTCTCCTGTTAGTTCCTTTATTTCCTTCCAAAATTGTTTTGGATTACTAGCAGTAGTAGTAGTTTGCTTATTTCTTAAGGGGATGGATTTGTCTGAATTAGTCACGATTCTTGTTTGCTTTCTTAATGTTTGATAGGTTTAGTGGAGGTTACAGGCTGACCCAGACCTTAGGCCTTTGTTTCACAAGGGTGTTAATGTCAGTAGCGAGCCAGTCACATTTTTGACCCCTTGGTTTCCTCTCTGAACAGGGAAAGTGTGAGTCTTCTATGAAGGTGAGTGTATTTATAAACTAAGCAAGTGCATTTGTTTTGTTGTTTATGAGGCATAAAGGGAGCCAATCAGTGCTTTGTAAAATTTGGTCTAGAATAGAAAGCTATTCATATTTCTGAGGGATCTTTATTTTTAAAAGACCATTTGGAGAGAATAGGGCAGTCAGTCGTTGCTTACTGATTTTGGAAGAATAGAGATGTTGGAGCTGCAGTATCTAGTAGTATGGTTTCCTGACAGCTGGTTTGGTGTGGTATGATTGATTAATTCATAGTTATTTAGTGACAAATGTTTTTTGAGTTTGATAGATTCTGCACATATTGCATTTATGTTAAAGTAATCTAATATAGTATTATTGTTGGGAATCCCTTTGGGAAGACATTATGGCAGGGTATATTTTATAGTTTTTTTTTACTGAGAAGAGTAAATAATGTATATTACAAAACTGGCACGTATGATTTTTTTATGGTTAGGTTAACTGTTATACAGTTAGGAGCTCTGTCATTACTATTTTTAGAAACTCAGAAATTGAGAGATTTATTTTTGATGAAAAGTGTGGCACCCCCTCCAGATATAGTATAGAGCCAGTTGCAATTGAGAATATTACAATAAGATTATATGAAAGGGCAGACAAAGTCTTTAAGCCGGGTTTCAGTGAGTATAAGAATTAGAAGGTTTTCAGTGGAAATGTAGATTTCTAACTTGGACTATTTCTTATTAATGCATGAGATTTTAGGCCTTTTTTGTTTGTAATGCTAGTGCTGTTAGTCAGGGGATTTGATGTGGTAGGAATGCAAGTGCAAGCAGTGGTTGTGGATGGGTTGCAGTCTGCAGTGTGTGGATTTGTTGGAAGAAGTGGGCCAGAGTTTGAGTGTAAGAAGTTTGTGTCTCGGGTAGTAAAGAATGGCTTGGATAGCAGAGTAAGAAATACCAGTGTTTTCTGAATTGTTTGGGGCAGGAGGATTGGAGCAAATAAATTTGTGTTTAGTATTCATTCCTAGAAATATAGGTAAGAATTTCTTTGTGCTACTGAAGGTGGTATGGTATTTGGATGGAAGTTTTATACAAGTCTGCCAGGTGGACAAAAACATTTTTGGAGCTGATTTGCTGCAAGTTGTCTGTGATTCATAGACAGAAAAGATAAGCTGTGAAGCTACTTGGGCTGAAAGTAAAACAGTTACAGGAAAATGTCCATCTGTGACCCGGTCTGTGTAAGAATAAATAGTGGAGAGGTTCAAAGAATAGTGAAGTGAGAAGGGATAGCTCAGTCTGTCACTAGGACTGAAAGTAGAAGGATTTATTAAAAAAAGACTAACTGGCAGGCTAAAATATGGTTACAAAAACACGTGAAGCAGCGATTATCTGCTGTTTAGATTGAGTTGAAGTAAAGAAGAGAGAGAGCAGCAAAGCTTGATGTAAATAACTAGCTGTAAAGAGAAAAGTGAGAAGGGTGCATGGATTGGGATAAGATGGATGAAGTGTGCAGAGTATTAGAAGATACATATGTCACAGTAACAGAGTAACTAGTTATGTGAAGGACGGAAGTTGAAGAGAGAGAAAAGTTGCAGTAAAGCATCTAACTGTGACATAGACCATGTGAAATGGGTTGTAGCAAGGTTCAGAAAAAAGTGAAGTGAGAAGGGATATGTCCTTCTAACTGCCACTTAGACTGAAAGTAGAAGGATTTTAGCAAATAAAAAGATGCAACTCAGGCTGAAATATGGTAAAGACCAGCCTGTTAGCCTATTGGCCACCTAGGCTGAAGTTTGGAAAAGGCCAGCCTTTCTTCCACTGAGACTATCTGGTAGTGGAATTGGATATAGAAGATAAATAGCAGCAGAGGTTAATACTGAGATTAACAAATAAATAGCTCTGTAAAGGAGAAGAGTGTGAAAAAACTGAAGACTTATTTATAATGACTGGAGTAAGATAGTAAAGTGTGCAGAATATTACATGTCAGAATCACTAGCGGTAGAGTGAATGAAAGGCACAGCTGAATCGTGGTCAAATGGGTTCCTCTCCCCCGGCCATACCAGTATGCCATTACTTGCCTGTATCTCCCCAATTACCATAAAACACTGTTCAGACCTGTCGCTGTGCATACTACTTCTTCTTTTGGCTTTTCCCAGTTAGGGGTCACTACAGAGGATCATCTCTCCGCTCATGATTGGCAATGGAGTTGTACGGTGTCGAGTTGCCAGCCCGGCACCCAACCTTCCACAGAAGGCACACACATGCACGCACTCACACCTAGGGCCAATTTAGAGTGTCCAATCCACCTACAGCATGTCTTTGGAATGTGGAAGGAAACCGGAGCACCCGGAGGAAACCCACACGACCACAGGGAGGACATGCAGACTCCGCACAGATGACACCCCAGCCGAGGATCGAACCGGAGAACCTCTTGCTGTGAGGCACAATGCTAACTGCTGCACCACCGCGGCCGCCATACTGTTTTCTTTTTTTACTTTTACAATGATTACAGAGGTTAACTAAAAACTTTTACTTTAAATTTAGCAGCAAAAACACTGACCACTGTTTGCCAAATAAAACAAAGCACTCTTCCATTGAAAACTGACTCAGCATGAGCAACAGTAAAATTTTCTTTCCTTGAATCTCACATTTACTGAGAGCTGTAGCTGGTAACCTGTTAAACTTCAAGAATCGTTAGGATTCATAGTCTAATAGTTCACAATGAAGCACTAATTAGCATTTATGTGAAGGGTGCAGGAATTCAAAAGACAGAAGGTGTAACATACTTGCTAACAGTGTAGGACAACCCACCAGAAGCAAATATCCCTTTCCTGGAGCAGCCCAAGGGCACTGTCTGGTGAAGTGACTTGATTAGGGTCACACTGTAGACAAAGAAAGGCAGAGAAAATCCAAATCCTTCCCTACATGAAGCACCTCATTAACAGAGTGTGGCCTTACTCCTCTGCATGTATTGCCAAACAAGCTATTATAACCCAGCATACAACATTTCATACCCCCCATTCCTGCGATAAACAAGCTAAATTTAAAAATGTATTCATAGTTAAAATATTAGTACTAAAATCAATAGACTTCATGCTGTCCAGTTTATTCGCAGCCAGAGAATAAGCACACTGTCAGTAAAACAAGGAAAGCAAGTGTCATACTCGAGAGAACATGGCTCATATGACAATATGACTCCCTACCGAAATGTCAGCAGTTTTTACGTTGACTGCCAACTCACCAAAAAAAAAAAGGCTGAAAATCCAGGAGAAGAGCAAATCTTGAATGTTGCCCCCCCCCCCCCAAACTTATATATACCAGCTGTGAGATTGCCATACCTCGAAGAAAAGGGAATATTCTGAGAAATGGCAGTTTCTGACGTGGTATACGTTAAGTCCAGATTTTGGCCATTCAGTCTCCATATTACGGTACGTGCTGATTCAGGTCTCGATATTTCAGACTGTTACTGATGATACTCCTGTTTACTACAATCATTTCCTTCCTTTACACCTTAAGTACTCTTGGATGCAGGAATCAAGTATTTATATAAACACACAAACCACAGGACCATCAGTTACATCCCTCTGGCATGACTGCATGCACCCCCAATGTTTACTTGCGATGCAATGAATAAACAAATACATAAACAATGACCAAGAAGTGTATTTCAGCTTGCTGTTGTGAGAACCATGCCAAGCAACTGATTGCACACCCATTCCCTCCCAGTTTCCTACCTCAAGAATCAAAGCCCCATAACTTGGAATAGATTTTAAATATTTCCTTTGTATACTTAGAGAGTTGCTAGATTAGCAACCTTTGCATTAGCCATTAGCAAACATTTATTGAAGGATATAAAGTCTGAAATTCACACACCTATCCTTATTTATTAACTACAGTCCACAACAATGTGCTAGAAAGCCACAAATTTTAGAAGGAGAACAAAATGTCTCACAACTTCTTTGTGAATTCTGGACAAAGTAAAAAATAAATGTGGGACACATTTTAAATACTATTTTATGCATTTGTTCAACAGGTAAACCCACTAGACAAAGTCTTCCCCTTCAGAGGTGTGTCACAGGCACTGCATTGTTAAGTGACTTGGTCAAAGTCATACAGTAGGCAAATGATGAAGGTGGAAAGATTCAAACCTTGTACATTTGATTACAGGGAGCAGTGTGTTAACAACTTGGAACCTTAAGTGCCAGACAACTCTAATTCACTTAAAATGTTAACAGAACATGTACTACATGTACATTAATTTTCTAAACAAGAACTATGCAAGTCTAATGGCTAGCATTATTGACCAAGTTTAATCCTCAGTAATGAACCAGAAAATGAAGAACACAAAAGTGTTGTAGTTAGTGCAGTGAATTAAGGGTTTGAGCTTTGTTTTATTATCTCTGCTCCAGTTGCCTACTGTGTGACTTTGAGCAAGTCACTTAACCAGGCAGTGCTTATGAAGACCCGAGCTAGTTACTTAATCTGACAGTTGACCAGACAGTCCTGGTTAACAGCTAGATTTTTAAAAAGGATAGGGGCATTTATGTATATGATATTGGCTGCAGTCTTTGTTGGGGGGGGGGGGGGCAGGCTTCAGGAAGTCCTAGTTGCTTTCTAAACATATCTTGGGTCATTGGATCCTTCATAGATCCTAAATGTTAAATTATAAATAGTCCATGAACTTAGTGGGTAACTGGGTCCGAATTCAAATCCAAAACATGTGAATTAAATGGATCAAATGCTTCCAAAACAAATCTTCCACAGGTCCAAATTTAAATCCAAAATGTTACAAATTGCAGATCCTCTTAATAATGCATTAGGCAATGTTACTGCAGCTTTTTTGTCTCTGTTTTGAAGTCTGACAATAGAAAGTCTCTTTTTTATTGGTTCTACGTCCGAGCTAATGAGAGACTTCTCAGAACTATTGTTGTACATCAACACACAGTAGCAGAGTGGACCAGGTTATTGTTGGAGAATGTGGCTGTGACAGTTTGTTTTTATTGGGGCACCTAGTCATCACTGGGCTGTAAGCCCTGGGTCACCTTGTGCCGGATCTGGCTCTGGTGATGGAGAAAAGTGATAAGTGGATTCAGAGATTGAGGAGGAGGAGGAAGAAGGGAATAGTATTACACGATAGTGTTCCTCCAGGTTATATTAGAGCTTTATTTTACCTCATCCCTAGATGGAAAACTATGCTGTGGTCCTTTCAGCCCATTTCATTTGAGTTTGATGGGTTGTTGTTTAAAGTCATTTGTACAGTGACACTCTTCCAAGCTGTTGGGTTCTTTATTTATTTGACTATTGGCATGTCTGTCTATTAACTGGCTAAGTGAACTGGTCCATTTCAAACACTTTACAGCTGTGAGTAGGACCACAAGAGTGGGGTTTAATGCAGAGTGTATATATGGACAGTTAGGAAAAGTCAAGCAACTGGCTTGCTTTGGCAGGAAATTTCAGACAGTGAGAAGAGTTCGGGACTTGATCCTGAATCCTGAAGCTGTGGCCAGAGATCTTGAACATTGAGCCACTGGTAACAGTTTTTCTCCCTGGTTCCTGCCTTGTCATACATCGGTATAACATACATAAACAAATACCCGTTAACTGTCCTTTCCACCCACCAGAAATTTTGCCTCGCATCTAGATGAGTTAGCAGTCACACCAACGCCTGGTTTACCCTAGATGTTAGTAGAGCATTTGTGTGACCCACTGTCAAATGGAGGAAGAGCTGCCCTTGGAATACTTGGCAGTACCATTCCCTATGTAGTCCCAATTTACTTGGACCTATTCCAGAACTGGGATAGCCATTCCTGTGGGACCCAGGTCAGTGTAGATATTCCATGGTGCCCTTAATTTTTCTGTTGTAGTGCTTCTTTAGTTACTACCTGTAGTTAAAACACATGAAACCAGTGCAACAGTATTTTATTCTGCTTAAAGAACTAAAAAAAAACAAAACAAAAAAAAATCATTTCATTTTGTCCACAGAGGAAGTCTTCTGCCATTTGTAGCATTATTTTAACATGAGTTTGGTCTTTAGCTAGCCGCACGAGGATTCTGGTGGCCTGGGTTATCCCCCTATATATATATATATATATATATATATATATATATATATATATATATATATATATATATATATATATAAAATATATATATTTTCTTGATGCATGTGTAGCAGCAAGTTGAAGTGTATAATGTGGATCAGTTTGCTTTGACATTATACACGTTGACATAAATGATATTCGATCATTTTAAGTAGATCCTTAAAAATGGGTATATGTATATTTTGTGTGTGTGTGTGTGTGTATGTATATATATATATATATATATATATATATATATATATATATATGTGTGTGTGTGTGTGTGTGTGTATATATATATATATATATATATATATATATATATAGGTCTAGGACACATGCTTGACTAGCATATGTCCGAATCACAAAACATCGAACACATACACGAAAGCACTTAACATCGAAAAGCGCTTCCGTGTATGTGTAGTTCAAAAAAAAATCTACGTTTCTCCCCTGCACCCCCCTACTTTATTATTCTCACTCCGAGATTGCACTACAGTGGGGAAAAGGGAATTTTCCCTTACCCGCACTGTAGTCCGATCTACGTAACAGGCACACATACATGGAAGCGCTTGTCGATGTTTAGCGCTTTCGTGTATGTGTGTTCGATGTTTTGTGATTCGACATATGCTAGTCGAGCATATGTCCGGATCCCATATATATATATATATATATATAAACACACACACACAACAAATATATGGATCTACTTGAATTGATCGAATACTATTTATGCCAATGTGCATAATGTCAAAAAAAATTATCGACATTATGCATGGCAACATGCTACTACGTGTGCCCCGAGAATTAATCTTGGTGCACGCAAAATTAAAAAAAAAAAAAAAAAAGTAAGCATTGCTTTTTAAAATACAAAGAAAGTATCATTTTTTGCAAGGATGCAAGCTCGTCACCACTTCCTGCTCATTATGTATTCTAACAAAGAGATCACTCATTCCTTGGGGAAAACACTATAATCCCCTACCCAGATATTGTCTATATCGCACACCTATCAACCATTTATTTAGTCAACCAAATTCTGTCAGTTAAACAGACATCAACAAAAGTACCATTTGACAAAGTTACTGGGACCTGTGTCTGTGTGTGTATGTATGTGTGTGTGTATATATATATATATATATATATATATATATATATATATATATCTATCTATCTCTGTGGGGTGTACCTGACGACACCAAAATTTCACATTACCGAAATTGAAATAGCCGAGACCATAATACTGAAACTGCACTACATCAAAACCTTACTCTGCCGAAACTCACAACAGTGAACAATGATCACCACTTCCAACACCCCGGATAAGAACAGCTGCAGTGTTTTTTCTTTCTTTAAGGAATTACCGGCTATGGATGTTACACAGCACTTCTAGATTCTGAATGGAGATTGGAGTACAGTGAGGATTGGAAATTTATCCTTTTTTCCACTGTAGTGTGATCTTGGAGTTGGTATATATAATTTGCAGGGGGTGAAGGGAGGACTTGCCCTTCTGCAAAAATGTCTACAAAGGTTTGTTTTCGAGTTTAAATTTATTTAGTTTTGGAGTTTGTTGTAATGAGTTTTGGTAGAGTAAGGTTTCGATGTAGTGCAGTTTCGGTATTGTGGTCTCAGCGATTTCAATTTCGGTAATTTGAAATTTCGGTTAAGTCTAGACATATATATATATATATATATATATATATATATATATATATATATATATATTTATGTAAAATTTTATATATACATATTTATTTAATATTCATTGACCGGGAAAGTCCGACTAGGACAAAGCCTATTTTCAGCGGAGGCCCGGAGAGAAATGCTCCAGATGCATGTCTTTGGAATGTGGATGGAAACCAGAGTATCCAGAGGAAACCCACATGAACACAGAGAGGACATGCAGACTCTGCACAGATGGCACCCCAGCCGAGAATCGAACTGGAGAACCTCTTGATGTGAGCAACAACATTAACCACTGACACACACACACACACACACATATATATATATATATATATATATATATATATATATATATATATATATATATATATAAAACATCTGTTCTCCAATAAATCTAGACTAAAGCATGCAGTTCACACAGTGCTGGTCTTTACATGTACCAGAGGCATACTGTCATGTGCAGTTTTGCTGCCTGGGCCAGCCATAAACACATTTATTCTAAATTGTTTGCTTCTTATGGAAAACATTCCTCTCTTGCCTAGAATTTGCAGAATGCCCAGATTTTTGCCTCATATAGTTTATGATTTTCTGACAAATCGAGGATTTAAATTGCTAAATAATGACAGACTCATGAGTTTCAGATTGTCTTTCAGAAACTGCATGAAAATACAAAGATTGTTATTGTAGCAACTTAATTTATAAAAATCAATATTTAAATTCTGCCCCTGATTTTGGGTCTTTGTTCAACCCCAAATATTGAGATTTTGAATTTGCCAAGCTTGCATTGGCACAGTATCTCTGGTCCCTGGCCCTACTAATCAAACCCATGTTGCCAGTAGCATAGTCAAGGGAAAACTGGCTTGTGCATAGGGTTGCCACCTCTCTAGGATTGCTCCTGGAAGTAATTCAAAAAACTTTGAAATGTCCAGGAATAATGATATTACACTCTCGCTTAACTGGAACTCAAGCAACCGGCATTCACTCACACATGATTGCACTCACTCTCTCTCCCGATCACTCTCACACACACACACACACACACACACACACACACACACACACACACACACACACACACACACACACACACACAGTCATTCATACCTGCATTCATTCACACATTGCTCTCACTGTCTGCCACATGCACATGCCACACACCTACTTATGCATTCATTCATACATTGCTGTCTCTCTCTCTCTCTGTCTCACACAAGCACACAGCCACACACCTACTTACCTCTCAACTGTACAGATTTTCGCCTCATATTTTTGGTCAGTTTCTCATAAAATTGCATATTAGTGGCAAATAATTAAAGACTGAAGTTAGAAAATAATAGACTTTTTTGTTTCAGACTTCATACCCTTCAGAAAATTCATGCTAATGCCAAACATGTTATTCTGTCAACTTTCTAAATTTGTAAGAGCAGTATTTAAAACTTGTCCCTATTTTTGGGTCTTTGTCTCGATTTCTTGCTCTAAGAGGTTGAGAGGTATGCCACTTGACTTAGGCATTCATTCACACATCACATTCACTCTCCTGATCTCCATCACACACACACACACACACACATACACTCTCATTCCATACCTCTCAACCTCATAGAGCAAGAAATCTGGACAAACCATAAATAAAACTGGGACAAAATCTGAAAAATAGGGACAGTTTTTAAATATTGCCCATTATTTACTGCATTGTCCAGATTTTTTGTTCGTTAACTCTCTAGCAACCGGAAATGACACTTACCAGCATCTACCAAGAATAGGGGAATAAAAAAGCTGCTTAACCGTTTTCTTAATTTTATTATGTATTTCACTTTCTTGGGTTGGTTTTCCAAAAAGACATTTCTTATCCATAAAAAAATTTAACAGCTCTACGTCTACATGTTTTTTGGAGTGGCTGGACTATCATCCACCATGTGTGGCACATGATCGACATTATAGCTGCCTGCTGCCCTGGAAGCAGAATCTGTACTGTACAAGTCCCCATGGGTGCTGAATAACTTAAGAGTCTACTGTATTTAATCTGTTGCCTTGGCTGCACTACGCATGATCATTAAAACCTCGCAGGTCGCAATGGCTGAAACAAAGCATTTGGATTCTGAATCTGAAAGTTGTATAAAGGCAAAAAAGAAGTATCACTATTCATTCAATGATGAATGGTTAAAAGAAGATAATTTTAAGGACTGGTTTGCTAAAAAACAGAGTCTGAAGCAGAATATAAAATTTGCCATCACACATTTACAATAAAGTACAAGGGACACAGTAGTAGTGCATGCAACATCAGAGAAACATAATAAAAATGAGAAGCAGATTAAGCAAAATACAGTCAAGACGAGCTTCTTCAGAAAACCAAATACCAAAGAGGACAGTCTTATAACAGCTGCTGAAGTAACTCTAACTTACCACAGTGTTAACCATTATCACAACTCTGCAAGTCAGGATTGTGGTAACAAGATAATGGGAACTATTTTCCCAGAGTCTGGTATTGCGAAAAAGATTGCTTTCTGGTAGAATGAAAGCAAGTAATATAATTGAAAATGTTCTCGCTCCTGCTTCACAAGAACAGTTGATCTGTGACTTACAAGAATCAAAGTACTTTTCAGTCACAACTGACTCTTCAAACAAAGGAAGCATTAAACTTTTTCCAGTTAAAGTGCAGTATTTTTCAAAACAGGAAGTAATCAGAAAAAAACTAAATGAAAACTCCAGCCAAGCTAGAAATTCCAATGAGTGACCACCCAAACCTCCTGTAACAGAGGCACATGGGATATATGCAAATGACCCTTATGAAAATCAGGTGTTTTAGCTATATGGCAATTCTGATTGCCCATGACTTTTACATTTGAAGTTGTTTTAATGGACAATTTCAGGCCAATAAAGCCAAACCCCACTAGCTATGGATATGCATATTTTGGCCTTGTTATAACCTCAGCAGCATAGCATAAGCAGAGTGTTTGACCAAGCATAAGAAACACAGGGTTGTTATGGCTGGAGTTTTCATTTAGTTTTTTCTGATTGGTTTTTCAGTGTGACCTTCTAACTCTTTGTTTTAATTTGTTAGTTGGGATATTTTGCAGTCACCCTAATGATAATGGACATCAGCTGGGTAAAACAACCCCGTGTTTCTTATGTACAACAAGAAGAAATGTCCCACCAGTGTTAGTATTCAGTACTTCTTTATTCGCTCTTGTTTCGGAGGTCTCTCCTTGCACATTATCAGGATCTTTCCATGTACTGGTAACTATACATGTGATGCTACTTTTGCACTGTTTTCTCTTCTTCTAAGTGACAACATTTCCAAAACGAGACACATGAAAGTAAAGTTTAAAAAAAAAAATCAAGGAAAGTAAATTTTTGTAAGTGTTGTAGAGCTTATGTTTACAGCAGTTCTTGTGTTGCCTTCTGAAAGAAACTTAGATGAATGTTCAGAAGAAAAAATATATACTCCTAATGTGTTAATTCCAGAACTGTAAATGATTGCTAGACCTCAGGACAGGACTGTGTAGTGCTTTGAGCTTGTGAGTGTTGATTTGTATTTTTCCTGATTCTTCTTTCTCCCTTGTATTTTTTTTTATACAACCTGTTTGCCTACAGTACAATCTGTACTGTCTTCATTCCAGACTTTCTCAGCTGAATTGAATGTAATCTGCTCTAGCTAGACTCGTCTTATTTATTTTTTTGTCTATTTATTTATTTATTTATTTTACACCAGAATCCTTGAGCATGCATACATTTATCTACTAACCGTCTAACACATACACACATGCTAGCTCTCTGACTGTGTTAACCTTTGCTATGAATGCTCTTTAAATCTCTTTTACATAAGTACATCCAAAATAGTCTTTTTATAAAGCTTTTGGGGTGGGAAAATAATTGCAAAGCCCTGTTGTCTGAAAGGGTTGTAATTATTCAGCAGCATGTTAATTTGAACCCTGACCTTTTAATAACAGAGCTGTTTCTCTGTTTGCTGTGTACTTTGGTACATGACGTCAACAAGGGATATTTTTAACCAGCAATGGGCATGAGGCCATGGCTTGTTCTTGCAAGGCTGAACCTTCTGCTGATGTCAAGGGCTGATCTATGAAGCCAGAGGCACCTTTTGCAATCATGTGTTATATTCTTCTATGTAAGATCTCATTAATAAGTACTAAGGTACTGTTATTCCATGCACAAAACATCATAGCTATTGTCTGTGTCTTGCAGAGTAACAGGTTTGTGTAAACCTGTGTGTCTTGATTCATTCTTGCCTTTAGCTTTGTTTAAGAATAGTGCAGCACAAATCAAGCACAGTAGTGTTAACTATTGCCACATCACCAGTAAGCACTTTTATTAACTGTCACACTGCCAATGTCTTGTCAAGAATGGTTGCTTAAAGGCCTGAAATTTGTCAAATCAACATAAAACTGTTTGATTTAAACCAAAAAGATTGTTTTGTTTAGAGCATGCAGTTGACTCATTTTATGGAATGTCTGTGTTGTTATGAAGCAAGCAAAAAGTTTTAGGTTAGTATGGTCAGGCAGACCCAATTCGTACCTCTCAACTGTATAGATTTTCACAGAATGACCATTTTTTTTCTTGTATTTTGGTCTTTCATAAAATTGTCATTTTCTGGCAAATTAGTGTCAAATTATTAATGGCTGACGTTTGAAAATAATGACATATATTTGAGTTTCAGACTTCATATTCTTCAGAAAATTCATGTTAATGCACAAAACCTGTTATTCTGTCAACTTTCTAAGTTTGTAAGAGCAATATTTAAAATGTTTTAAGCCTTTGTTCCCCTGCTATTTATGGATTTGTCCAGATTTCTTGCTGTAAGAGATTGAGAGGTATGCCCAGTATGTCCCTGTGGTTTCTTTTATTTGCCTGTTGTCTGCATTGTATTAAAGGAAAAGCAAGTACAGTTTCCATAAGTTTGACACTGTTAGTAGTAAATAATTTTAAGCATGCCGATTGTGGATCTTTGTTTGCCTCACTTAACTGTAGGGGACAAGACAGCACTGTCCAAGTGTCAAACCACGATCGTTGATTTATGTCCTGTTTGGACCTGAAAACTTGGGAGTAGAGTGCAAACCTGGGAATCTATAACAAACTTGGACACTGGAAGAGAGTACATTATTTTTATAGTCATCTCCACTGACATAGAGGGGATATAATCCAGGCTACTGTATTGTAGCCACTGCTAAATTCACGAACAATGGAAGAATTCTCTCTCTGTGTAGGCATTACTTTAGCATGCATATTGCATCTTGGGCAGAATTCAGCTAGCTGAACATGATGCTAACTAATGGCAAAGTAAGATTACAGCATTTGTGTTCTTGTTTGCACTTCTTTTCATTCTGTTTCAAGTTTGGGTAAAAGTGAGTATTGGTATGAAGGCTGACTTTTTTTTTTTGGTTAACTTCTCAGATTCTCCTGTTATTTTGGATGATATATTAGTAAATCTTTAATTAAAAGAGCATATGTGAAAATAGCCCTATGTGAAATCTGAAAATGGATTTGTTATAGTTTCCTGTTACAGAGTGCACAAGATTTGTTTATATAGCTTATACAGCAGCTTTGCTGCCTCCGGTTAAGAATGTGTTAAGTTGCTGTGTGTAGAACTGGTGCATTAATTTTCCTTCCCATTGCCAAGATTATACTTCCAAAACATAAATCTCAGTGGGAGAAGTCCAAGAGCGATCTCTAGGAATAGGAACACATGACAAAACCATTAGAAAAAATATGTCGGCCTGTTGAGATCATCCTGATGTAGCTATCCCCTGTACCTCTCTTTGCCCCCACTTCCCCGTCAGTCTCAAATCTCCTTAAACCCTCTCATCACATTACAGCTGACTGCTCTGTCATTTAGTCTATTCCACATCTTTGGTAGCAAAAACAAAAAGATTGTGATGTCCTGTGTCTTGCTAATGCAGTATAGAGCATGTAAGCATGGATTGAACTGTGTACTGTGTAAATTACTATTTAACTAGTCAGGCATGCTCTCTGAAGTGCGCATTTGACTTGAACAGCTGTGTTGCTGGTTTGGAGCAAGACTGAACTGAGGAAAGAGCTCTATGGCATAAAGGGTTAGAGCCCTGATACTGTCGCAGACAACCGGAGTTCGGTTAGTAAGTAGTAGCTAACTGGGCAAGATAGAAGTGAGTGATCACTACAGTTTCATATGTCCTGGAGGGATGGAGGTGTCTTGACTTGTCACATAGGATGACACTTAGCTGGAACATTAGGTGTTACTAGAGACCAAGCCAACCAAGCCTGAGCAGTCATATTGCTTAGCACCAATAAGTCATTGGGAATTCAGCATGTGGCAGCTTACTTCCCATCTGGAGTCTGCAGCAATGAGCTTGGAAGAGCGGCAGATGGTGAGGATGGCATTCATAATGGGGAAATGATAATTTGCCTTCCAGGACCAGCAAGGTGACCTGCTCCCTACCATCCAATTCTTGCCAGAGAATTGGGAGCCAATTGGTACTCCTGGTCAGGCACGGCCATAGCACTTTCACCCACCCCAATGAATTGGACGATTGGATGTCAGCCAGTTCCTGAACTGAACAAAAAAGTTATACCTTGGAAATGTGAATACAGACTTGGTGTTTTCATCCAAGAATGATGGACAGTGATTTTGGATCCTTTTTTCAGTACATTGGTTGGAGGTGTTGCTCATGATGGTCAAAAATAAGATTTTTTTCTAAATCCCTTCTACACAAAGTAATTTGCATGCGGGGAATGAGGGTAGTAGGCACTAATAAACCTTCAGGGTTTCATTGGGTAATGCAGAGTTTTGCCATCTAGGCCTTTACTGTTACAGGAAATGAAAAAAATCCCAATAATCAGTAAGTGTTCCCACACCCCAAAAAATAAGAAGTAATTTCGAAGATTGTAGAAAAATATGAATGTCTGTGTGTAAAACCAGTTTTGGTATGATCACTCCTTTATTGAAGTTTTACAAAACATAAAAACACTACTAAATGCTGAAAGTTGCTTAGTTCAGTAGATGCAGTAAAAAAGGAACCCTGAAGCTTGGTGACATAGATAGCATAAATATTTCCCTGTTCTGCCTGCTGTCTTACTGTGCCAGAGTCTTTTGAATGGGAATATAGGCTTACAGCTGGCATTTACGTGATGCATGGAGTCTTCGGGTTCTTACAGACTATTTATGTGGTTCCTTCAGTGGCTGAGAACTGCCTGCCTGTCTTAGCTTAGCAGTGGTGAGGAAAGCAGTGAGAGAAGTCTGCAGCGTACTGTAAGACAGGTGTGAGACACGGATATGCTAACCCCATTGGATCAAGTCAAATGGTTACTTCTTGAAGGTGAGAAGGTTAATGCAAAGATGATCTTTCAAGGGCGTTGTCCATACTTTCATTTGTGTAAACCTTATGAACTGGAATTGAGTGAAAAGACCCAGACTTTCGTAGTATGGATGCGGTAAGAACATTTATTTGTTGTATGAACAAAATGTCCTTTGGACCTACATGAATGTTTCCGTAAGAGGACATTTGTTAGTGTTTTTAGAAGTGCAGTATCCCAGGCCTGTTTTGCATTAATGGTTGGATCGGTGAGGGAACCTATACCCCCCCCCACCCCCTCCAAAATGAAAAATTTATTTTATTTTTATTTTACATTTGTTAACCGGGGGTGTCTGACTGAGCCGAAAAGGCCCTTTTTCAGCAAAGACCCAGGGAGAAAAGCTCCACAAAGAAAAATTACAGACACATTTAGTTATTTAGACATGATCAGTATACACACAAATTACAGGAGTCATGTTTTTACAGCAGTACGCGGCACATAAACAGTGGAGAGAACAAACAAAAAAATAATTTTAAAAATAAAGGTAATTAATAGATTTGTGGTGTACAGCTGAAATTTGGAACATAGGTAGAATACATACATAGTACACAGGTACAGTACATACATTGTAGATTAGCCAGAGGTAGAACACATACATAGTACACAGGTACAGTACATACATTGTAGATTAGACAGTGTTTGTGAGTAAGATTGAAAACTATTACCAAGTGCTCTAGATTTTGTATGTATGTGTTATCTGCTTTCACTAGCCTGGGGAGCAATTATGGCACTGCCAACTTTCGTTGAGATGTTGCCTGATGAGGTCTTTAAAGGAGGCTTTGGATGATGTGTTTTGAATGCTTGTAGGGACAGAGTTCCATTTTCTAGCCACTGAACTACTATATAGTGCATCTCCAAAGCTATTGTAGCTGTTGGTGACTTCTAGTAGTAATTTGCTTGATGATCTAAGAGGCCTTTTGGCTGAGTGATGATGTACTAGGTTTTTGAGGGCAGGACGCTTATTGGGGAGGTAATAGATAGAATGACATAGGCAGAGCTGATAGGTTAGGAGGTTGGGCAGTTCAAGCCAGTGGAGCTGTCTCAAAGCAGTACAGTGATGAGTTCTATATGAGCAATTTGTAGCAAAGCGGGCAATTCTGTTATAGCAGGCTTCCATTTTGCTTAGTTCAGTTTTGTTGAGATTAGTCAGAATGGGCGATGCATAGAGTAGGGTGGATAGAAGTTGGGAGCGAGCAATGGCTGATCTTGTGTTGTTGGTAAGAAATGGTTTGATACGGTAGAGCGACCCCAGTTTGGCATGTACTTTTTTAATAGTTAAGTTGAAATGACTATCAAATTTTAGATGGGAGTCTATGGTTATTCCCAATAGCTTAGCCTGTGCCACTGGAGCAATTGGAGTAGCATTAGTGGAGTAGATAGTGAATTGACTGTTAGTGTTTTTGTTAGAACTGGTTATAATCATAAGCTGAGTTTTCTTTGGATTGAGGATAAGTTGGGCTTTGATAAGGTAGTTTTCAACGTCAGAGAATGCTAGTTGAGTTGTTTGCAGGAGGGTGGGAATGTTTTGTGCAGCACAGATTAAGGTAGTGTCATCTGCATACCGAGTTATAGATGCATGCTGTGTGGAGTTAAGGAGGTCATTTGTGAAGACTGTGAATTGTAGTGGTCCTAAGATAGAACCCTGTGGGACTCCTATAGTTATGGCCAGCTGAGGAGAGAGAGAATTTTCCCATTTCACAGCTTGGTACCTGTCAGTTAAGTAGCTTTGGAACCAGGTAAGAGTGGAATTTGATAGATGATATTGGTTTAGTTTGTTTAGCAGGATATGGTGTGTGACTGTGTCAAATGCTTTGGACATATCCAAAAAAAGAGTTGACACTTGTAGGCCTTCATTTTTGAGACGGTTTACTGTGTCTGTGAAGCAGAGGAGGGCTGTAGTGGTACTATGGGTAGGTCTGAAACCATGCAGAGTAGGTGACAGGATGTTGCTGTCTAGGAGATAGTTTAGCATCTGGGTATGGATGCATTTTTCTAGGATTTTGGCCATGGGGGAGAGTAAAGCAATGGGTCTGTAGTTATTAAGTTCAGTGGAGGTCCCACCTTTATGTATGGGTGTAACATAGGATATTTTCCAGAGTTTGGGCACATAGTTTTCAACAATTGATCTGTTTATGAGAGTGGAGACTGGGATAGCAATAGCATCTGCTGTGAGTTTCAAGAAATAGCTGGGGAGTAGGTTGGCTGCTGTTGATGATGTTCTTAGTGTGGAGAGCATGCTTTTGATTGAAGTGGTGGAAACTGTTGTGAGGGTAAAGCTTGTATTAGTGTTATTTGTGTTGGGGGGGATAGTGAGGAAGGAACTGTCCTGTGATACTAAGGATAGAATTGAGTTCACAAAGTGGGAGTTGAATTGTGTTTCAATGGGAACTTTAGAGTCAGGGGTGGTTGGTTTGGGGTAGCCTTTTGGGTGGATTTTAGTAGCTGGTTTACATTTTTCCAAAATTTTTGCGGGTTGTGTTGGTATTTAGTTTGTAATGTTGTGTAGTAGGATTTTTTTCCAGCCTAATGCATTTTTTTGCACGGTTGCGCAGTTATTGGTACTTAGTTAGGCTTTGTGTTTCTTTGTTTTTTTGATAGTAAAGCCAGGCAGTGTCTCTAGACTTGAGGATTTGTTTGGTTTCTTTACTGAGCCAGGGGTTTGTAGAGGTTCTAACCTTGATTTTGCTCAATGCAGCGACAGTGTCTAGGTGTTGTAGAAATGTTTTGTTGAAATATGCTACAGCCTGGTCAAGTGGGAGGGTTTTTAGGGGATCCAGTCACAGTTACAGAGTAAAGTGTTGAGGACCTCAGGAGAGAATTTGTTTGTGTTTCTAGTGGATATATAGTTAGTGATTTTGCATATGCTTGTTCTACTACGTATAAAGTATATTATGTTGTGGTCACTTAAGGTGTCTGGGAGACTGCCTGTGTGAAGGTACAATGTGGGGTTGTTAGTTAGGACCCAGTCAAAGATGGATTGCCTTTTAGATTTTTTATCACATCTAGTTGGAATTTGGACTAGCTGCTGGTAGCCATGGGGATTTATTAGATTACTTGGTGGTTCTGATATACAGGTGAACCAATCTAGGTTGAAGTCCCCCAGAATAAGGGTTTCTTGTGAGTATGTGGAAGAACACCAGGATAAGAAGTCTTCAAGGCTAGCAGGTGTATTACCAGGTGGAATATAGATCACATTTGTGGTGATGACCTTTTTAGGGTGAAGTTGAAGTTGTGAGATAAGTATGTCCCAATTATTGGGGGAGGGGTAGGAGTTTGGTAATTGACGGACAGTTACGTTTGACTTGTACAGTAAGGCAGTTCCACCCCCTTTACGAAGTGGTCTGTCTTGTCTAATGATATTGTAGCCAGTAGGGAGAACTTCTGAGTTAGTTATGTTTTTATTTAGCCAGGTTTCTGTTAAAGCAACTATGTCTGGGGAGTAGTGTGCTATTGTGGCCTGGAGTTCAGGTATTTTATTTTTGATACTTCTAATATTAATATTTAGCATTAAAAGATGGTTGGTTTTGCTGCTGTTGTTGATTTGCCCAGGGATGAAGAAAGTGGGGATGTTATGTTCTGACATTTGTGTTGGAGCAGTTTGAGTTGGACAGGATGGATTTTGGCCTGGGTTGGGGTGGATATCCCCACTTATGGTGAGCCTGGACTTAAAATGGTTATACAGATGTTGGAGTTTGGTGAGGAGTGTGAGAAAGTATTGTGTTTTTTTGGAGTAGGAATGAGAGCATATGTGTTTAGTCTTGAATTGGTCCGTTATGTAGTTCTTGAATAACTGCGGGCAGATATTATTATAACGTGTGGTGTCTGTATACGAGAGTGCATAATGCAGTGTTGTGCTGCTAAGTTTAGGGATATTGCTAGAGTGATAACTTGTGGTGTTGTAAAGAATTATGAGAAGACAGACTAGACTTAGTTGCGTGATAGTCATGGTTATAAAGTTTAAAGTTGTTTCTAGGTGGGGGGTTTGAATAAGAATTATAGGGTTGCACTATATGTGGATGGGGAAGTAGTGTGGGTGATGTAAAAAATGCCTAGTGGGAATGAGAGTGATTGGTAGTATTTTGTGTGGAGCAAGTTGGTGTGGAATAATGTGATATGACTTGAGGAGCTGTGATTGGTGGAGGTGATGTGAGGGTGAGCTGTGGGTGTGGCTGTGATTACTATAAATGTAGAGGTAGTGGGGGCGGGAGGGAATAGGGGCAGGGGAGCGGAGAGAGCCCGAGCGTTAGCGGAGTGGGGCAGAGCCAACCAAGACAAAAGAAAAAGTAAGTATTACTTTACAAATCTGAACACTTTTAAAACAAATTCCTGAGGTCTAATGGCTTACTGGCAAGCAGAATGTAATTGCTGAGGAGCACTTGTGTCCTGGTGGGAGACTAGAAATTTAAAGATGGCTCCATGCTCAGCAGGATTCTAATATAGACTTTGTATTGGGGGAGGGAGATAGCACAAGGGGTGTAAACCAGGCGGAATGCAAAGAAACCAGAGAGGCAATCAGTGGAAATCAGTGAAGATTCAAGTGAAGAAAAAGAATGGAAATGGCCTGCAGTTCATCACTCATCATATTTTTAGCCTTTTCTGACCTTGCACTGTACAGCCTAGTAGCATATATTTTCCTGTTTGGCATAAAATCAGAGGAGTAGACTCTCTTTGTTTCAGTGGAGTTTGTTTTCCAATCTTTATTTTCTGTCTTTGTGATCCTGTGGATGTGCAGAGGATACATAACAGTCATTTTGCAGGCAGGCTTTGGTTGCTGGCTTAATACCTGCTTAGTCCTAAGAGAAACTGGAAGCGCGGGAAGATAAATTCCCATTAGATATAAAGATTGCCATTTCAAACTAGGAGAAGGCAGTTTAATGTTGTGTACCACCATGTCTGAAGTAGTATGTTTTTTTGTCAGTTTAATTCTGGATTACCAACAGGGGGATTTTTGTATTCTGTTATTTCGTGTGTACCGATTGTTTGGTGGGAGGTGCACAGACTGTCATTGTCAGCACTAGAGTCTGCAGCTGTACCTTGGAATGTGAAGAAGGCTGAATGCTTTGGTTTGAATCAGTGAACTGCTTTTAAATGTTTGATTTTCTTACAGTTATTTGATTGTTCTTTTCATGCCATTTTCTGTCCTTGTACTGTAGAACAGAAAAAACATTGTAACACTGGATATCATTGATGAGTGTGTGTGATACTCGCCTGTTGTCTTCTATAATAGGCGAACGTCCATTGCAGCCAGCAGGCAACCAGGTTCAGAGAATGTGACTCTCAGTTACCGGTATTAATGCAGGATTATTTCCTGAATCAAGCCTGCCACTTCATTCCCCCCACCTGACATCATCCAGCACTACACAACGAATACCCACATTTCTCATATGCTCACCTTTTCCTTTATTTATACCAGTCTCTTTCCTTTACCTGTTTTCGTTTTCCTTAATGTCTGTTGAGGATTGTGTTAGTTGATGACAGATTCTTTGGCAATAAGGGAGAACACTGGACCACACCAGTGTTTTTGTGGTGTAGCTTTCAGAGCATTATGTCAGTCGCGTCATAACTAGGATCTGCTGCATGTCATGTTGTCCATAGCTCTCAACTTCTTTGCTCAATAAACAGGCAAAGCTAAACAAAATCAGTAGAATACCCGTTATTGTTACTAATACCTCTCAAGTGACCTCACAATGAAGAATGTTCCTCATTTTGAGTGTTAACAAGTTCATTCTCCTCACTGCATTTGAAGGACATGCTATGCATTCAGTGTTAAGAATTTTTCTAGTTAATGTCATGGACAGAGATATGCTCAGCAATAATGAAATGCTTTGTTATGTTGTCCATATCTCGCCTTCGTTCTTGATGTTTGGGTTTGGAGCCGACCCTTGGCTCCAACTCTGCCATATACTGTAGCTCGAGAGCTTTTACTGGCTCGAGGCTAGACCCTATCCCAGCATGCCTAGTGGTAGTTACCCAGATCTCATTTGCCACTTGCAGTGTCAAGATTGCGGATACTGGCGCAGGCTAAGTATTTTTTCTGTTTGTTATATTTTTGAAGAAAAATTTCTTACTTATCTTTTTAACTTGTTTATAGTAGATGTCCTTCGTTTTTGTAACTTCCCTATCCCGTCCAAGTGACTTGCGTTTGTTGGGGACTAACCGTTTTTCTCTCTGGCTTTTTTCCCTTTTCTAAACCTGTTTAACTTAGAGGGTTCTTTGCTTTTCTTGCTTCCTTTAAGTTTTAAGGAGTTGCCGTTTAAGTTAGAGGTTCTCCTTAGGTGGGGAGTTCGCCATTTAACTTAGAGGCTCTCCCCCTTCCCTTCTTTCCTGTCTGTTATTAAAAAAAAAAGGGGGGGGTTTGTCTATTATTGGCTAGTTATCTTGATGTTATGTGATCCTATCTCGCCTACATTCTGACTGATGGGTTCGGAGCCGATCCCTCGGCTCCGACTCGGCACGCTTATGCCAAAGAGCGAAGTCTCTTATTGGCTGAGCTTACTATATCCCAGGATGCACCACTACCAGTCCCCCAGATCTCGTTTGCCGCTTTCCTGCGAAGACGTGGTCTCGAGCTGGCTGGGCTGAGTAGTTATTTTAACTAACTTTTTCTGTCAGTTTTTTGCTGTTTTTTGTCTCAAAAGCTGTTTTAACGGCTAACGCTCTCATTGTGTGTGTTTGGATTGTTGAAGGCTTGTTGTGTGATTGGGTTGAGTTTGGTTTCGGCCCCCCTTCATCTAGGGCCTTCCCGGTCAGTCAACCCTTCTAAAACCTTACAGGGTTTTCAAAGTTCCCTGTCATTTGCGCTCTTAAGTGATAACTGTAAGCCTATATTTAGGTTTGTCAATCAGTAAGTCAGTAATTGTATTTTTTCCTGTCAAAGTTACTGAAATTGTCTACCATAATGTCTCAGACTCCTAGGCCTTCGGGCTTTAAAAAATGTACAAAATGCAGTTTCAAAATGTCTATCACAGACGATCACTCGCTCTGTGTGTATTGTTTGGGTGCAAAACACTTACAGGAGTCATGCAGCGTATGTCACGCTTTTCCTCAAGGGTCCTCCAGGAGAGGAAAAATAAATTGATTCTTAAGGGTTAATTAAACCTTCCTTTGAAGAAGCCTTGGCATCCTCTCCTTCTCCGGTTAAAGAAAAGGCGTCGGTTCCGACCAGTCCGTCGGATCCGACCGCCAAGAGACATAGGCAGGCCTCTCCTTGGCTCCAAGGACTTGGGCCGAGGTCGAACGGTCTGCCTCGATGCCACCAGTCTCGACTCCTCTGGCTTCGGAGCCGATGGCTGGGGCATCGAGGCGAGTCACCGTCGGCTCCACTGGTCTCGGAGCCGACAAGGGTCCGCTCAGACACTTCCTCCTCGGCGAAGTCCACCTCGGCACCGATGGAATCTGGTGTGTGTATTCCTTCGGCCGATAGTCATCGAGTCACCTCGGAGCCGGTCCCCTAGTCCCTTGGGGCCGTTGGAGAGGCCGTCTCAAACCCGTTCTGTTTCCTCTCGGTCTTGAGGATGTCAGATTCTGATATAGACAGGGTGCTCCAAAGACTGTTCCAGTCCCCAGTCTTCCAAAATTTGTTTCGGTTCCGACCCAGTTGGCTTGAGCCGATGACCTTGGCCCACCCATTGCCATTCCTCCTCCGACTGCTTCGGCTCCGTCGGAGCAGGTGCTGTTGGAGCCGGTGGAGATCTTAGGGTCGGCTCCGACCCTTACTCCAACCCGGCCTTGGTCCGAGTTTGGTACGCGGACTTCTTCGGCTGGACCGGGGTGATGTTTGGGACCTATGCTTTCGGTGCCGAGCCTCCCCTCGGTGCCGGCTGCGGGACTTCCGTCGGCCATCACGGCTCCGGGGACCGGGCACTCCCAGGATTCTGGGGGTCCGCCTTTCAGAGCCATGAGGAGTGCCTTGGCCAAGTCCTCTTGGTCATCTCTCCGGCTTTACGGCACCTTCCTGGGCGTGGAGACTGGGTCTTTGGCAGTTCCCTGTCCGTAGTCAGCGGAGCCCGGGGCCTGAGGTTACCCCATTGGGGTTCCCCTCCTCCTGAGGGTTCTTCGGAGTTGTCTTCGGAGGAACCCCCAAGGAAGAGATCGTGCAAGAGGAAGCACGTGGACTCCCAGTCTATTACATCAGACACTGATCTTGATGATGCAGAGGGGTCCCGAAGTCGTCCTCGGATGATGTCTCATTTGCAGACATCTTAGAGATCCTCAAACAACGAGGTGGCTGGATATCCAAACCCCCTCTGCTGATGAGTCAGTGCTCCTCAAGGCCTTTGGGGCTCAGCCCTCCGCCTCCTGGGTGTCTCCGCCCTTGACGAGCTTCTGGATTTAGTTTGTCGAGGTGGGAACACCAGATACCGTGGAACCAGTCCCTTCTCGTCCAAATAAATTTTTGTCTGCTCCCCCCGAGAAGGAGTTCCTCACCAAAGGCGTGGCTGTAGATGCCATGGTGGTGGCATCTGCTACACAACAGGGCGTGGCAGAGGCTTCAACGTCCATCCATCCTCCTAATAAGGAGTCTAGGAGTATGGACAGGTACGGAAGCGCACCCTGACTTCAGCGGCCTTTACTTTAAGGTCTCTGAATTATTTGGCACATTTTACCAGGCTTCAGAGGGATCTGGTCAAGGAGTTGTCAGATTCCCTCTCGGGTAACCTACCTGAGCAGCTAGCCCAGTCGGTTAGCTCTCAGTTGGCTATCCTTATGTCAATTTCTAACTTCGTCCATGAGGCTCATTTCCTATGCGGCCGAAGGGGCGGGTAGAGCGGCAGGCACAGGCGTGGCTCTCACGGAGACAAGCCTGGCTCCGCTTGTGTCAGTTCTTGGAGGCCTTCAAGTGTTCCTTGGCCGACGCTCCCTTTGATGGGTCCTCCTTGTTTGGACCCAAGGTTAAAGACACCCTTACCGGCTGTGAGCAAGAGGGAAAAACTTTATCTGCCGTAGGTGCCCGTTATTCCACTCCCTTCGGCCTTACCCCAAGGCTAAAGGAGGGAAAATGTGGTTCCGCAAATCTCGTAAGTTTTTCTCCCAACAGCAGGAAGATTCCCCTTCCAGCGGCAGAGGGCCGGGAAATTTTTCAGGGAGCCGCCGTCCCACAGGTGGCAAAGGGCCCGCAATTCTGGAGACCGCGAGTCCTTTCGTGGCTCTTCAGCCTCCCACACGTCATGAGGGATTGCCCGGCTGTGCTGCTCGGAGCCAGTCGGGTGTCGTTGCCAAGCACCTAAAAGCCTGGGAGTCAATCACTCAGGACAGATGGGTGCTCGGATCATTGCCGGAGGTTACACCATCCCATTCACATACTCCCCCACCGTCCAAAAGAATCCCGGACCCACCACCCAGTCAAAGGGAAATGGCAGCCGCAGAAGCTTTAAAGCTGCTAGAAAAGGAGTCATCCAACCGGTCCCCACAGACCAGATCGGATCAGGAAATTACTCCAGGTTCTTTTAGTGCCAAAAGACAGGGGACCTGAGACCAATATTGGATCTCAGCAGACTGAACCAATCCGTCACGAAATCCAAATTCGAATGGTCACGTTACAATCCATTCTCCCATTGTTGGAGAAGGATGTTTGGATGTGCTCCATAGACCTCAAGGTCGCCTATTATCACATACCGATACATCAGGCGTCCAGGAGGTATCTGCGCTTCAGCCTGGGAGTCAGTCATTACCAATTTTGCTCTGCCCTTTGGTCTCACCACAGCCCCAGGGTGTTCACCAAGTGTTTGGCAGTAGTGGCGGCTCACCTGAGAAGTCTTGGATTCCAAGTGTTTCCCTATCTGGACGACTGGCTCCTGACTGCCGCCACCAGGCATCTACTAATGGACAACCTCAAAGCCACCATCTCCCTGGGTATTACCCTGGGGATTACATTCAACTGGTCAAAGTCTGTCTTGCTGCCCTCTCAACGCATAAAGTTCATAGGAGCAGAGATAGACTCAAGATTGATGCGCGTCTTTCTTCCTGCCGAAAGGATCCAAACTTTACAGGGCCAAGTTCAAGCTCTGATCTCGAGATCCAAAGCCCCAGCCAGGATGGTTCTACAAGTTTTAGGCTCAATGTCTGCCACTGTTCTTTTAGTTCCTCTGGCAAGATTGCACATGAGGATTCTTCAGTGGCTATTGTCAACTCAATGGTCCTTTCAGGATCTTCCCCTCAATCATCTCATCATGATTACGGAAATATGCAAAAGGGACCTTCGCTGGTGGCTTCAGACATCCAATTTGAATCAAGGAAACCCCTTTGCTCTTCCCTCTCCAGTGGTTACCCTGACGACAGATGCCTCCCAGATAGGGTGGGGGGGGGGCATTGTCTGGGCAGGCTAGTTCAGGGCTCCTGGCTTCCAGACGAAGCTCTTCTCCACATCAACGTGTTGGAGATGAGGGCTGTACTTCTATCCCTACAGGCCTTACACAAGTTTCTTCCTCAGGGCATCATCGCCATACACACAGACAACATGTCGGTGGTCTGGTATCTGAACAAACAAGGAGGGACTAGATCGTACCCCCTTTGCAGAGAGGCCATGAGAGTGTGGGAATGGGCTGTAGCTACCAACCGCTTCTTGGTAGCGACCCACATCCCGGGAAGGTCAAATATATTGGCAGACAAATTGAGCAGGACAATTCTCTCTCCTCACGAGTGGTCTCTAAACCACACAGTAGCAGCTCAGGTTTTCAGGAGATGGGGGACGCCGTGCTGCGACCTATTTGCAACTCCACTAAACACCAAGTGCCAAAGGTTCTTCTCCTTGATCCCACATCAGGAGTACCAGCTATGGATGCTCTAGCACAACCTTGGCCAACAGGGCTACTTTATGCCTTTCCTCCAATTCCACTTCTCCCAAAGTTATTCAAAAGCTTCTCAATTGGGGTCCTCAATGATACTGATTGCCCCATACTGGCCTCGTCAGGTATGGTTTCCTTACCTGAAGAAGCATGCGGTGGACGATCCGTGGACTTTAGACCTAATTCCGGACTTGCTAATCCATCAGTCGGGACATCGGCATCAGTCCCTTCAATCTTTGAAATTGACAGCTTGGCTCCTCCACTTCCGACTTTAGTCAGAAGGCACACACTAGACCGGAAGTTGTTCACATTTTATCTTGACCCACAAACCCACCACTAACAAATTGTACCTCGGTAAGTGGAAGAGGTTTGCTATCTGGGCTCAACTCAAGGGCTTAGACCCTATCACTGCTCCTGTCCCAGAGGTTTTGAAATTCTTAACATCCCTGTTTAATCAAGGATCTTCTGTCTCAACTATTAAAGTCCAACTAGCGGCTATCTCTAAATTCCACGAATCCATGGATCCTCCTTTGATGAGCAGCAGACTATGCAAAACTTTTATTAAAGGTGCGAGCCTATTAAGACCCCCAATTTTTCATCCTGCACCTCCGTGGGATCTTGATTTGGTGCTTCGCGCATTAACATCTTCCCCTTTCGAACCGGCTGCTACATGTGAGTTAAAATATCTGTCTTGGAAAACTGCCTTCTTAGTTGCGATTACTTCTGCAAGAAGAGTTTCAGAGCTTCAAGCCCTGTCTATTAAGCCACCGTACTTGATTTTCCACAAGGATAGAGTATCACTTAGGCCTAATCCATCCTTTGTCCCAAAGGTCTGTTCTAGTTTCTGTCTCCAACAATCTCTAGAGCTACCAATTTTCTTCCCAAAATTCTCCAATGAAGCAGAATACACTCTCCATAAATTGGATGTTCACAGGCAATTACGCTTCTATTTAGACAGGACTCAGCAACCGTAAGTCAGACCAGTTGTTTGTGTCCTTCTCAGATAATAAATTGGGCCAAACCATCACAAAGCTACTATCTCCAAATGGATCAGAGATTGCATAACTCAGGCTTATTCTTCTTGAATAAGCAACTTACAACATCTATCAAAGCTCATTCTACCAGAGCTATGGCTACTTCTATAGCTTTTCATTCCAAGCTCGCTATATCGGAAATTTGTGCTGCGGCTACTTGGTCCAATCCGCACACTTTCATTTCCCACTACAAATTGGATGTGGCATCTAAAGGGCGAGCTTCATTTGGTTCCACGGTACTCAGGAGTGTTTTCCAGTGAGCCACCCAGGATTCAGGTGCTAGGGGCTGTCCCATCAGTCAGAATGTAGGCGAGATAGGATCACATAACATCTTTTAGTTATGTACTCACCATAACTTCAGATGTTTGGGATCCATCTCGCCTACATTCCTAATACCCACCCTCCTTCCCCCTGCCTTGGAGATCAGAAGAGATTGAACGGTTTTGAGTTCTACTGTTTTATCTTGTTTCATCTGGCGATGTTATATAAGCAGGGCGTGCATGTGTGCATGTATGCGGACAAACTAGATCTGGGGGACTGGTAGTGGTGCATCCTGGGATATAGTAAGCTCAGCCAATAAGAGACTTCGCTCTTTGGCATAAGCGTGCCGAGTCGGAGCCGAGGGATCGGCTCCGAACCCATCAGTCAGAATGTAGGCGAGATGGATCCCAAACATCTGAAGTTATGGTGAGTACATAACTAAAAGTTAGTAGTGTTTATTTTCCTCTTTGTCTAGCTTTACATAGTGCTGCTCGACATTATGCCGAAAGATACTGCCAAGGAATTGAAACCTTTGGGTTTCAAAAAGTGCGATTCGTCCTGTCAAAAGATGTCCCTTACGGACAGGCACACGAGTTGCATGTATTGTTTAGGACCTGTTCACCTGCAGGATTCGTGTTCTAGTTGCCATGCATTCAGTTCACGAGTCCTGCAGGAAAGAAAGGACATATTAATCTTAAGAGGTTTACTGAAGGGCCCCTTTGATTCTGCTATGGAGGGGACTCAGCCAGCAAAAAAACTGGAAAAACCCAAGCCTTCATCCTCTTCGGCTCTTAGTTTGAATCTGTCTAAAGAGAAGGGCAAGCTACAAGCTAAGTCGGACCCAACTGTTTGTTCCGACAAGGCACTCTCACCTACGGCTCCATCTGTGTTTTCGGAGCGAGTAAGGTCTCACAAGTGATCCATATTTTCTTCATGTTTCACTGTTGCAGTCATTACATTTGGGTAATCTGCCGGCAGGTTGCCCTCAGTCGGCCTGAATTCCAAAGTCTTGGGTCCTGCGTTGGTTGCGGTCTTCTCTTCCATGACGTCAGGTCGTCAGGGGTATAAAACATGCAGCCGACGCCATTTTCTTAGTCGTAGTCTTTCTTGCCACGCGATGCCCAAAGCAGAAGCATTTCGCAAGTGCCTGTCGGCCGACTACTGAAATATTCGAGTTTGAGTTTCAGAACTGAAGTCTTCACTAAAGGTAAGTACCCCGTTGGGGAAACTTTTTTCCTGTTAATAATTGTATTACTTGGGGGAAGCAAATACCTCATAAGGATTTCCATTTATACTGTATTCCTAGCCTAGGCCCTGATCACAACGTGCTTGGCTGTCGGTTTTGTGCTAGATTTAACCAACGCACTACTAAGCGTTGGTATATTTTTGCATCAAAGTATTTTGGAAACATTTAACTACCCAGAAATGTCGTTGGATAGCAATCCGACTACTAGAGTACATAAAAAATGCAAAGAAAAGGACAGAGAAAGGCAATTGAGATCCAAAACCGATGACGAAGCTTCTCCTAAGCCAGTCGCCAGTTCACCGGTACTCACTGAGGCGCTTTTGCAGCCCCTGATACCAGCTACCTTTGAGTTGCAGGCCTCTACCGACACCCATGTGGAGTCCGGCATGCCGCAAGATACTCAAGGTATTGGACCGACGGATGTATCTCCCCTGGATGGGTCCGAAGCCGCTGAGCAGGCACCAGCTTCTGAGGGTGTATTCAGACTTTAACATTTGTATATCAAACCGACAACAGCTGCAAAACCAAAGACAAAAGCAACTTCTAAAACTAAAAAACTGAAGCATGAGCCACGTGCACGGGCCTGTATGCCTAAAAAACAGATGATCAAAATGGCTGAAGATCTTATTACCTTGATCAGGGGTACCCATCCCCCTCCAGATAAGAGGCCTAGGCAAGACACTGATTATGAATCTTTGGATCAGGTTTCTCTTTCTTCTGATTCTTCATCTGATCAGGAATTATCTATACCTCCCTATGAGGATTCTGATGCTGAGGAGTCTATTCCATCTGCATCTCCTCCTGAGGATTATTCATGTGGAGAAACCTTGCATACTTTGAGGGAGCATTTTCACTGGGAGAGTCAAGACTTCTCAGAATCAAAAAAGAGGCTCAGGGATTTCCCTCTTTTCCCTCAGCACAAGCCTTTAGCCATTCCCCCTGTTTTAGAAGTTGTGGATGATGTGTTTTCAGAGTCAAGCTTGACCCCTGACTCCTTACCTCTGGCTCCCAGTAAGCCTAACAGATATTACAGGGTCCCTGACTCTCATAAATTTTTATTTAGAAACCCTGCTGCTGATCCTGAAACTATTTCACAGGGTCCAAAGGGAGTTAATGCTTCAACAGCAAAAAATCCTACCCCCTCTGACAGAGATTCAAGGGCACTAGACAGATGAGGAAAAAAGGTTTATACATCTGCAACCTTGGCAATCAGGGCCTTAAACTGTCAATTTCATATGCTTAAGTACCACCGACATGTTATGGGATTGCTGAAACAGAAAATAATGTTGATTTCAGAATGTGCAAAAAATAAAGAATTGCAGGAATTATTGCATGCAGCTGAACAAGTTGGAAAGCATACTTTGCAATGTGGTTTTGATTCCTTAGAGGCCTCCTGCAGGGCCGCAATTACTGGATCTGTGATTAGGAGGCATGCCTGGTTAAAGGAACAAAGTTTGCCTGATCATGTTAAAGCTAAATTGCTAGATGCACCTTTACAGCATGATTCTCTGTTTGGTATTAAGGCAGAAGAGGTTTTAAAGAAAATGGAAGACAAAGCTAAGTCTATGCAAACTGTTAAAGACTTCTTACATGTGCAGCCACCAAGATTCAGTAGACACTGGCCTACAAAAAATTGGTCCTTTCCTGTGTCAGACAGAGCTCAGAGGCAAATCCAGACACCCTAAGGGTTCCAGATATTAGGCGCAAGATTCATACAGGTCAAAGCAATGGGGCGCTTCCACCTCCAAATCTGGAGGAGATAAAGCGCAAACCTACAGAAAGCAATCCCAATGACTTCCCTCTGCCTACACCAAACACTTATCTTTTGGCAGCACCCATAGGGGGAAAATTAGCACTTTTTGCTCAAAATTGGCAGTTAATAACCCAGGACAAGTGGGTACTAAACATCGTATCACAGGGATACAGATTCCATTTCCACACATTGCCAATAGCAAATGGTTGGCCAGATCTGCCAAAAAATTAATGGGCAGAGGCACAGAAACAGGTTACGTCCCTCATGGATATGGGGGCTATTCAGACAGTACCAGAACAGGAAAAAGGACAAGGTTTTTACTCAAGACTGATGTCCTTCAAGGATGTATCTGCAGTCTTTACAAATGGGTTGTCCTGTCGTCAGGCAGCCCTTCGGTCGGCCGGATTCCAAAGTCTGGGTCTGGCTTCGGCTGGTGTCGCACTTCACCCGACGTCATTGCGGCAGTTCTTTGGGTATAAAGGCATCAGCCGACGCCATTTTCCTCAGTCTTTCTTGCCGCGTGGCGCCCGAAGCAGAAGCTGTTCGCAAGTGCCGGTCGGTCAGATCCAGAGATTACTACTACCGAATATTACTTCGAAGAAGCACAGTTATCAGGAAGCATGCATGGTTGAAAGAACAGGCATTACCAGACCATGTCAAATCTAAGCTTTTGGATGCACCTATGGACAAGGTCAATTTATTTGGTTCCCCTGCACAGCAGGTACTAAAAAAGATGGAAGAGAAGGCAAAATCTGTACAAACAGTGAAAGATTTCTTACAAGTTCAACCTCCAAGGTTTAGCAGGAACTGGCCCTCCAAGAATTGGTCCTTTCCAGACTCCTCTAAGGCACAAAGAGGCAGGAATAGGCGCTCTAGAGGCAGAAACCAATCCAGGGGTGCCTACAGGGGACGCCAGTGGCAAGGTAACAACCAGCGAGGCACGGATACAGCCACCACCACTACAACAACTCAATCACAGTGACTTGGCGGTGGCACCGCCTACCAGGGAACAACTAGAAGCACCCTTAGGCGGAAAGCTAACCTTATTTTCAAAAAACTGGCATTGCATTACAAGAGAAAATGGATTTTGCAAACTATAGACCAAGGTTACAGGTTCCATTTCCATACTCTACCAGGAAAGAGAGGAATGCCAAACCTACCACCTACTCAAAGGACAGAAGCTCTAAAGCAAATATCTCAATTATTAAGAATGAGAGCTGTGGAAAAGGTACCATCTATGGAGCAAGGAAAGGAATTTTACTCCAGACTCTTCCTGGTACCAAGAAAAGAAAACAAATGGAGGCCTATTCTAGACCTGTCCGCTTTAAACACATTCCTCATTGTTCCAAAATTCAAAATGCTGACCCTACAGCAGCTTCTTCCCATGCTGGGCAAGGAGTCTTGGCTGGTAACTCTAGATCTCAAGGAGGCATACCTGCACATCCCCATAAGACCAATTTGCAGAAGATACCTCAGATTTCTTGCAGGATCAGAGCATTATCAATTCTCAGCATTGCCCTTTGGCTTATCTACTGCACCCAGAGTGTTCACGAAATGCCTGGCATCAGTAATCGCTCATTGCAGACTTCAGGGGATTCAAATCTATCCCTACCTGGACGACTGCCTGATACAAGCGGACAACAAAATCAAACTAACAGAAGACTTACAAAGAGTCATTTACCTGCTGCAAGCCCTGGGATATACAGTCAATACAAAAAAGTCAAGACTGATTCCATCCCAAAGAATAACCTTTCTGGGTGCAGAACTGGACACATCAAAACAAATGGCATTTCTAACTGCAGAAAAGAAAGAGCAACTTCCTCTCTACTTCTTGGCATTAACAAAACAGAACCATCTAACTGCAAGAAAAGTGCTGCAAGCTCTAGGCTTCATGGCATCCTGCATAATACTGGTCCCTCATGCCAGGCTGCATATGAGAAAGCTACAGTGGTACCTAAAGAATTTGTGGTCCCAGCACAAGCACAGCCTAGAAACCAAAATTCCAATGATCCCATGCCTGAAGCAAGAGTTCCTATGGTGGGCTCAGGCCTGCCAATCAAACACAGGATTGCCCTTCTGCAAAAGTCAACCAAGACAAACCATCACGACAGATGCCTCAGACCTCGGTTGGGGGCACACATGCTGGGCAAGTGCATTCAAGGCCTATGGACTCAAGACCAGCTGCACCTGCACATAAATCTAAAGGAAATGATGGCAGTAAAATTGGCAATCCAGGCATTCAGACCTTTTCTCCAAGAAGGTCAGTTGATGATAAGGACAGACAACACCACAGTTATGTGGTACATCAACAAACAGGGAGGCACACACTCATATCCTCTATGCCGGCTGGCACTGGACCTATGGGATGTGGCTCTGAGCTACAACATTCAGTTACAGGCAATTTATGTACCAGGGAAGGAAAACATTCTAGCAGACATATTAAGCAGAACTACAACAGATGCCCACGAATGGATGCTGCATCCGGACATCTTCAAAGCCATCACAAGAGAATGGGGATTACCACAAATAGACTTGTTTGCATCTCCACTCAATCACCAGCTGAAGAAATTCTGCACAAGGACGTACCACCCACTTGCTTGGAAGGTGGACTCCCTATCTTTCAGTTGGAAAAGCCTGATAGCATACGCATTCCCACCACTTCCTTTGATGCACAAGGTGCTTCTGAAGATCAAAGAGGAACGTCCGAGGATCATTCTGATAGCTCCAGACTGGCCAAGACAACATTGGTATCCATTGCTGAGGAGCATGTCCCGGGAACAAATATGGACACTGCCCCTGATCCCATTACTGTTAACACAGAACAACTACAACATCCTGCATCCAAACCTGAAAACTCTGCAGCTAACTGCCTGGAACATTACATAACAGCAATTAGCCCAAATTTATCCCAAAGGGTTAAAGACATAATCCTGGAGGCTCGTAGACCTTCAACAAGAAAGAATTATGCAGCAAAATGGAAAAGATATCTCATCTGGAGTACTGCAAAGGGGCAAGATGTGACACTGGTGAACATAGCCAACATCCTGGAGTACTTGGCGGAGCTCTTCCATACAGGCCTGTCCTATTCTTCCATCAAGATACATGCATCAGCTATTTCAGCAGAATACAGCTTGGATCCTCCTGTCTTCTCGCATCCTCTGCTCAGACAGTTTCTGAGAGGAATTAAAATGTAAAACCTCCCAGGAAACCTCCATTGCCAGCATGGGACTTGAATTTTGTGCTAGAAAAACTGACACTTCCCCTTCGAACCAGCAGCAACAGCAGAATTACAATACTTATCCTGGAAGACTGCTTTCCTGCTGGCAATAACTTCAGCAAGAAGGGTCTCTGAACTACAGGCATTAATGGCAGTGCAACCCTTCCTGATCTTCCATCAAGATAGAGTGTCCATGAGAACAAATCCTACATTTATGCCTAAGGTGGTATCCAGAGTCTCTTTAAATCAGGCTATCCACCTTCCTACATTCTTCCCCAACCCACAGAACAGGGGAGAAAGGCTCTTACGTACCTTGGATGTACATAGACAATTACGCTACTACCTGGACAGGACAAAAACCAATAGAAAAACTGACCAGCTTCTGGTAGGATATGCAACAGGAAAGGAAGGAAAACCAATTTCAAAACAGACAATCTCCAAATGGATAGGAAATTGCATTAGATTTTGTTACTCCTACCATGGAAAGAAAACTCCAGAGAATATCAGGCCTCACTCCACAAGGGCTACAGCCGCTACCAAGGACATTATAGAGACTGCTACTTGGACCTCCGTGCATACATTTGCCAAGCATTATAATTTACCTCTATACTCTAGATCCCGTGCTGGTTTTGCCACTGCTGTTTTGCAAGGGATCCTAACTACACCATAATCTCTACTCCTTTCCTCCTCCCCTAGTTTAGCTATGGTATTCTACCCATTTGTAAAGACTGCAGATGCATCCTTGAAGGACATAGTACAGTTTTGTACCTACCATAAATGTAGATGTCCGATAGGAATGCATCTGCAGTCAGGATTACCCACCCTCCTTCCCCTCTGAGGTACGCCTAGGGTATTTGCCAATCTTCAGCTAGCTTGGGGGGTTCTATTATGGTGTATTTGTTTGTATATATGTACATACATGCTTATTTTGTGTGTTTGCTCTCTACTATTTGGAAACTTTGGCATTTATCCAAATTTAGCCATCCAAGAGGGCACCTGGCATCTGGGGCAAGAAACACTGAGGAAAATGGCGTCGGCTGATGCCTTTATACCCGAAGAACTGCCGCAATGACGTCGGGTGAAGTGCGACACCAGCCGAAGCCAGACCCAGACTTTGGAATCCGGCCGAACGAAGGGCTGCCTGACGACAGGACAACCCATTTGTAAAGACTGCAGATGCATTCCTATCGGACATCTACATTTATGGTAGGTACAAAACTGTACTTTCTTGGTACTCAGAAAGGACAAGGCCTGGCGGCCAATACTGGATTTATCGATTTTGAACACATACTTGGACATTCCAAAATTCAAAATGCTGACTTTCCTGTAGCTTCTGCCCATGCTGGGCAAGAATGCTTGGCTAGTGACTTTAGATCTAAAAGAGCCATACCTGCATGTCCCAATAAGACAATTGTGCAGAAGATACCTCAGGTTTAAGGCTGGCTTAATGCATTACCAATTCTCTGCACTGCCCTTTGGCTTATCTATTGCACCCAGGGTCTTTACAAAATGCCTGGCACCAATAATTGAAGTATACAAACATATCCTTACTTGGACGACTGTCTCATTCAAGCAGAGAACAAGGACACTCTTCTTCGACACCTGGCGTTTGTGAAAAGGCTTCTAACATGCCTAGGGTACACAATAAACGAAAATAAATCACAACTGGTACCCTCTCAAAAGATAACATTCCTGGGTGCAAGCTTGGATACAACTACCCAGATGGCTTACCTCACGCCAGACAAGCAAAGGCAACTGACTGCTTACTTCAAACTGATGGCTACAAAAACCCAGTCTTCTGCAAGGCAAATTCTGCAGGCTCTGGGCTTCATGGCATCCTGCATCCTACTAATTCCATATACAAGACTGCATATGAGGAAACTTCAATGGTACCTAAAAAGTTTATGGAGTCAACATTCACAGAGTCTGGAAACAATGATTCCTCTCATTCCCTGCCTGCAACAGGAGTTTCTATGGGGGGCAAAGGCATGTCACCAAAACATGGGACTGCCCTTCACTCTACCCCTTGCCAGCCAAACCTTAACAGACGCATCAGATTATGCCTGGGGGCCCCACATGGCAGGAAGATGCATTCAGGCCTTATGGACACCAAAACAAATGCATCTACATATCAACCAGAAAGAGATGCTAGCTGTTCAAAATGGCCTAACAGCCTTCAAGGACTTTCTTCCTCCAGGACAACTACTGATAAAGACGGACAACACTACAGTCATGTGGTATATAAACAAGCAAGGGGGCACACACTCATACCCCCTTTGCAGATTAGCCTTGGCACTGTGGGACACATCTTTGACCTACCAAAAACATCTTCAAGCCCAATTCCTGCCAGGAAAACAAAACACTGTGGCAGATGATTTAAGCAGAAACCTTATGGATCCTCACGAGTGGAAACTAAATCCACAAGTTTTCAGCATGATAACAGAGAAATGGGGGAGCCCAGACATAGATCTATTTGCCTCTCCTCAAAATTCTCAATTGAAAAGATTCTGCACAAGGACTTATCACAGACAAGCATGGAAAGTGGACGCCCTATCCTTCAGTTGAAAAAAACCTATCAGTTTACGCCTTTCCTCCTCTGCCTCTTCTACCCAAGGTTCTCCTAAAAGTCAGACGAGAAGCCAAAGATGATATTAATTGCCCCGGACTGGCCCCGCCAATACTGGTACCCAATCCTAAGGAACTTGGCTCAATACCCAGCTTGGACCTTGCCTCAAAAACCACAACTACTGTCCCAGCAAAACAATCAGATCCTGCACAATCAACTACAGACTCTGAACCTGGCAGCATGGCTAATCCTGTAATCATACAAACGACACCTCTCAGTAAAGCTGTGATGGATGTCATTTTGGAAGCCAGAAGGCCTAGTACTAGAAAATCTTACGCTGACAAATGGAAGAGATTCTGTGCTTGGAATCAAGCACAAGGAACTGATACAGCAGAACCAAATATTCCTCAGATATTACAATACATAACTGAGATGCTTGACAAAGGCCTGTCTTTCTCATCAATCAAAATCCATGCCTCTGCATTTCGGCTCATTACAGTACAGAGCCACCAATCTTTTCTCATCCTTTACTAAAGCAGTATCTTAGAAGAGCCAAAAATTTAAGGCCTCCTAGAAGATCACCATTGCCTGTATGGGTCTTCAATTATGTGTTGGAAAAGCTCACCCTGCCTCCATTTGAACCAGCTGCTACCGCTGATCTAAAGTTCTTATCATGGAAAACAGCTCTGCTACTAGCAATTACTTCAGCAAGAAGAGTTTCAGAGCTACAGGCCCTCATGGCTATAGAGCCTTTTATCATATTTTACCCAGACAGGGTGTCTCTGAGGACAAATCCTACTTTTATGCCTAAGGTGGTTTCCAGTGTGGCTCTTAACCAAATAATTCATCTGCCATCTTTTTATCAAAATCTGCAGAACAAGGGGGAGAGAATTCTTCTTTCCTTGGACGTAAACAGGCAGCTAAGATTCTACTTGAGGAGGACAAAAGCTCTAAGAAAAACTGAGCAATTACTAGTGTCATATGCTGCAGGATCAGAAGGAAAGGCTATTTCAAAGCAGACAGTTTCAAAGTGGATAAGCCACTGCATCCGCTTCTGCTACTTACACCATGGTAAACCTGTGCCCAAGAGCATTAGGTCTCATTCCACCAGAGCTGCAGCTACTTCAGCAGCCTTTCTCAGAGGAGTACCAGCCAAAGACATTCTAGAGGCTGCTACTTGGAGTTCTTTTCACACCTTTACTAAGCATTACCATTTGCCTCTCTCGTCTAAGTCCAGGGCAGGCTTTGCCACTGCAGTGCTGCAGGGCCTTATAGCCGCACCTAATGCTGTTTAGCTCCAGCCTCCCAGCCATAGCTTTGGGATTCTACCCAAATGTAATGACTGCAACAGTGAAACCTGAAGAACATAGTACAGTTGTGTACACTTAACATAAATGTAGATGTTAGAGTGTATTCTCTGTTGCAGTCCAGGTTACCCTCCCGCCATCCCTCTGTCATTCTGAAGTTTATCTTTCTTTCTCTATCTTCTACAACCTATGTGGTGTATTTGCTTGTAGATGAAGGTAAAGTTTATATTGATGCATGTATGTATCTATATATATATATATATATATATATATATATATATATATATATATATTAAAACATTTTGCTACCTTTTTGGGGGCACCTGACATCGGGGGCAAGAAAAACTAAAGAAAGTGGTGTCGGCTGCATGTTTTATACCCCTGACGACCTGACGTCATGGAAGAGAAGACAGCAACCAACGCAGGACCCAAGACTTTGGAATTCAGGCCGACTGGGGGCAACCTGCCAGTAGATTACCCAAATGTAATGACTGCAACAGTGAATACACTCGAACATCTACATTTATGGTAAGTGTACACAACTGTACTGTCTCCTGCCTTGGAACCGGTCCAATCTGTTCCACAGTCTCCTTTATTACAATCTGTGGCAGGCAGTCACCGGTCTTCAACCCATTCCTCTCGGTCATCCAGGAGCCTCTCGGATGATGATGTGGAGAGGGTGGGGAAGAAGCTTTTTAGGACACCAGCATTAGCTAAAATACTTTCGGGCCCATCCCAGATGGAAATGGTGCCGACATCCCAACCATCACCTGTCTCAATTCCTCCCCCGACTCCTCTGAGTTTGGAGCCGGAGTGTATGGAAGTCATAGTGGTGGAACCATTGGTTCTGGTAACCTCCTCCGGTCTTTTGGTTCTGACTACCGCTCCGATCTCCTCAATACCCCCTTCTATCGAGGGATCTGGAGGCTGACAGTCTCTCATTGGCTCCGAGGAAGGAAGTAGCATTGGACCCTTGTCCGACCCTACTCTCCCTCTCGGAGCTTCAGCTCAGGTCAGCTCGACTCCTACATCGGTCTCGGAGCTGTCGCCCTTGGTTCGGAGGAAGTTGCTGGCTTCTTCAGAGCAGGAGACTCTTTTGGGTCAGGACCGTGATGCCTTCAACGTGATGAGGAGTATGTTGTCTGCTGAGACAGCTCCATCCTCAGCTCCATTGGCTCCTTTGCCTTCAGTGCTTGTGTCCACCTCTGAACTTCCCCTCTTTCCCAAGCATAGGGAACCCATGCTCCAGGACACCCCATTGGGCGATCCCACCTCTTCCAAAACCTCCCCTGAGCATCCCTCAGAGGAGGTCCCTTGGAAGAGGACTTGCAAGAGGAAGCATGTGGACTCCCTTGAGTCCTTGACATCTGACACAGACATGGATGACTCAGAAGGGTCCTCACGGTCCCCCTCTGAAGATGTCTCTTTTTCAGACATTTTAGAAATCCTTAGACAGAGGGGTGACTGGAAGTCCCTTGCCCCTTCTGAAGACAAGTCAGTGTACCTGGATGCATTCTGTTCCCGACCCTCCACCTCTTGAGTATCTCCTCCTTTAGACCCACTATTGCATATAGTGAGTTGAAAGGTGTGGAGGTCTCTAGATATGATGGAATCAGTTCCGCGGAGGCCCAATAAATTCATAACAGCCCCTGAAGACAGACTCTTCTTATCCAAAAGTGTACCCATTGATGCCATTGTAGTGGCAGCAGCCACCAAGAAAGAATTAGCGTAAACGTCTTCATCTGTCCATCCGCAGAATGAAGAGTCTCGTACGATGGACAGATACAGGAAGCATATGTTTTCTTCAGCATCGCTGAACTGTTTGTCCCACTTTACAAGGCTTCAAAGGGATCTCCTCAAAGAGTTAGGAGATACCTTACAGGATCCTACAGCTGCAGAAGCCTTGGACAAGGTGACTTCTCACCTTGCAACCTTGACTTCAGTGGGTAACTCCTCCATGCGGCTAATTTCTTACGCAGCTGATGGGGCGAGCAGGGTGGCAGGCACAGGGGTGGCCTTACGGAGACGCTCCTGGATGCACCTTTGTCATTTTGCAGAGCCCTTCAAGTCTTCCTTTACCAATGCCCCCTTTGACGTCTCGTCCTTATTCGGACCTCAGGTAAAAGAGACTCTTACCAGGTGTGAACAGGATAGCAAAACCCTCTGCCGTGGGAGTACGTTTTTCTGCTCCATCTAGGCCTTATCCTGAAGGCCAGAAGAGTGGAAAAATGTGGTTCCAGAAATCCCAGGGAGCTTCGCCTGACACACGTGGAGATTTTTCCCCCAGGGGCAGAGGGGGAAATAACAATGGAAGACGCCAATCTCATGGCAGGGGAGGGACCGCAGAATCAGGCCGACAGAGATAATTTCTCTGGTAGGCCCTTCCAGCACTCCTGAAGGGAGGCCCAACTGTCCAACTCCGGAGATTATCCTTGTACCCAAAAGGCTGGCAGACAATCACAGAAGATACATAGGTACTATCGATAATATCCGGAGGTTGCAATATCCCCTTCTCCCAACTTCCCCTGTCAAAAAGACAACACTCTATCCCAGATGTCCCACCCAGGCTTCAGGATCAAGCAAACCTAGCGGTTCAAAGGTTGCTAAGAAAAAGAGTCATCCAGGAAGTCCCCGCAGACCAAATTGGATCCGGAACTTACTCAAGGTTCTTTTTAGTTCCAAAGAAAACAGGGAAGTGGAGACCCATATATGATCTCAGCAGGCTGAACAAATCAGTCAAGAAAACAGAGTTCCGGATGGTAACACTGCAGTCCATTCTTCCCTTTCTAAGACAGGACTATTGGATGTGCTTTATCGATCTCCAGGATGCGCACTACCACATAAAAATGGACAGATGGTCAAGGAGATATCTACACTTCCGGCTGGGAGCCAGTCACTATCAGTTCAGAGCACTGCCCTTTGGTCTCATCACAGCCCCCAATGTGTTCACCAAATGCATGGCAGTAGTTACGCCTCACCTGAGGCGTCTCGGATTCTGGGTGTTTCCATATCTAGATGACTGGCTCCTTACTGCCACCACAGAGCATCAACTAATCAAGGCAAGGGAATCCACAATTCGCTCTTGTTCTCAACTAGGGATCACCATAAACTACAAAAAGTTTGTTTTGTTGCCGTGTCAATATATTACCTTTATAGGGGCAGATTTAGACACAAGGGCTATGATAGCAAAGCTGCCTCAAGAAAGAGTATTAGCAATCATTCGCCAAGTTGCAATGCTGTTCAAACAAAAGAGAATTCAAGCAAGATTTGTCCTCAAGGTCCTGGGTTCTGTGGCAGTGGCAGTCACTCTGGTCCCTATGGCTCGCTTCCACATGGGAATTCTACAGTGGCTCCTATTTGCACAATGGTCATTCCAGGATTTACCCATGTCACATCAGATTCTGATCACAGAATCCTGTAAAAAGGATCTGGAGTGGTGGCTTTACTCCCCTATGGTAACAGTAGGCAGGCCATTTCTGTCCCCCCCAACCTGTAGCCACAGTGACCACGGACGTTTCCCAGATAGGGTGGGGGGGGGCATTATCTGGGACAGACTGTTCAGAGGACTTGGCAGGAACACGAGTACCACTTGCACATCAATGTCCTGGAGATGAGAGCGGTGCTTCTGGCATTGCAAGCACTTCAGGACTCTCTACATACAGGGACTATAGTAATTCAGAAGGACAATATGTCGGTAGTATGGTACTTCAACAAACAGGGTGGAACCAGATCTTACCCCTTGTGTTAAGAGGCTGTACGAGTTTGGGAATGGGCAATATCTTCCCAATGCTTTCTGGTTGAAATGCACATCCTGGGGAAATCCAATGTGATAGCGGACAAGCTCAGTCGGGCTATCCTGATACTCATGAGTGGTCCCTGAAACAGGAAGTTGTGGACTTGATTTTTCGCAAATGGGACCAGCTGTGCTGCGATCTGTTTGCCACCCCCCTCAACAACAAATGCAGCAGCTACTTTACCCTAGTCCCACCACTGTGACAGTCACCCAGGGACGCACTTGTTCATGATTGGCCCCCGGGACTGCTGTACGCCTTTCCACCATTTCCTCTGATCCCCAAGGTTCTTCAGAAAGCACAGTCATTGGGTTGGAAGCTAATCCTCATTGCTCCTTACTGGCCTCATCAGATAAGGTTCCCATTCCTTTGGCCTCACTTGTAGGGGGGAGCCTTGGATCCTGGACCCAGCGCCAGATCTTTTGATACATCAGTCGGGGGCTCTCCATCCTTCCATTCAAACTCACAAGCTCACAGCTTGGTTTCTCCACTTCCGATCTTAGCCAGGCTTCCCAATGTTTCTCCGGCAGTTCAACACATTTTGATTTCCTCCATAAGCCCACTACTAGGAAACTTTATGCCAGTAAATGGAAGACGTTCTCTTGTTGGGCAGGCAAAAATCAGGTTGATCCTTTTACTGCTCCCATTTCAAAGATTCTTTAATTTTTTGCTGAAACCTTTGAGCGAGGAGCAGCTGCAGCTACTGTCCAGGTTCAGTTAGCTGCCATTTCTAATTTCCATATGGGAGAAATGGGGTCCAGTATCATGTCCCATAGGCTATGCAAGGCATTCCTAAGAGGTACTACCCTCTTAAGACCTCCAATAAAAAAAAACCTCTCCCCCCCCCCCCGAGATCTAAATTTAGTTTTAGACGCTCTGATCCCCCCCCCCCCCCCTGAACCATCTGCTTCTTGTCCGCTCAAATTTCTGACTTGGAAGACCCTTTTCTTGGTTGCAATTACCAAAGCTAGAAGGGTTTCAGAATTACAGGCCTTATCTATTCGTCCCCCATACTTGATTTTCCATAAAGATAGGGTTTCCCTCAGAACCAGCCCCTCTTTTTTACCCAAGGTATGATGTTCATCTTGTTTCACTGTTGCAGTCATTACTCTTGGGGTTATCCTGCTGGCAGGCTACCTGCAGTCGGCCTGAATTCCAAAGTCTTGGTCCAGTGTCAGTTGCTGTTGCTTCTTCCCTGATGTCAGTGCGCCAGGGGTATAAATGATGCAGCCGACGCCGTTTTCTTCAGTCTTTCTTACCGTGCAGTGCCTGAAGCAAAAGCAGTTCACAAGTGCCGGTCGGCCGACTCCTGAGATTTTCAAAATCGAATTTCAGATCCGAAGTCTTCATTAAAGCTAAGTACCCCGTTGGGAAAACTTTTTTCTTGCTCCAGACCGATGTCAGAAAAAGTTAACAATTGTATTTCTTGTGGGAAGCAAATACCTCATAAGGATTTTCATTCTGACTGTATTCCTTGCCTAGGCCCTGATCACGACGTTGCCAGCTGTCGGTTTTGTGCTAGATTTAACCAACGCACTATTAAGCGTCGGTACGATTTTGCCTTTCATTACTTTGGCCGAAGGTTTAATTATATAATGCTGTCAGAACAGCCGACAACCGGAGTTCATAAAAAGGAAAAGGACAGGCATCCGAGGTCCAAAACTGACGACGAGGCCCCCGCTAGGCCAGTCGCCGGTTCTCAGTGAGGCGCTTTCGCAGCCCCTGACGCCCGCTACCTCAGAGCCACAGGCCACTTCCGACTCCCATGTGGAGCCAGCTAGGCCTCTGGATACTCAAGGTATTGGACTCTCAGAATCTATTCCCTCAGATGGGTCCGGAGCCGCTGAGCAGGCATCGGCTTCTGAGGGTGTTTTCAGACCTACACAATTATATGTCAAGCCAACCTCAGCTTCAAAGACTAAAACAGCTCTAAAGACAAAGAAACAAGTACAGCATTCTCCTGGACAGACTTCCATGCCTAAGAAACAGATGCTTAAAATGGCTGAAGACCTAATTACTTTGATCAGGGGTTCCCATCCCCCTCCTAATAAGAGGCTTGGCAAGAGAGAATATGAATCTTCTGATCAGGTTTCAATTTCCTCTGACTCCTCTTCTGAACAGGGATACTCTTTTCCTCCCTATGTGGATTCTGATGCTGAAGAATCTATTCCTTCAGCCTCTCCTTCTGAGGATTATTCTTTTGGGGAAACCCTGCATACCATGAGGGAGCATCTTCACTGGGAGAGCCAAGATTGCTCAGAATCTAAGAAAAGGCTCAGAGACTTTCTTTTACTACCTCAGCACAGACCTCTTGCTATTCCACCTGTTCTAGACATTGTAGATGATGTATTTTCAGAGTCCGGCCTGTCTCCTGACTCTTTACCCCCTGCACCTGCTAAGCCAGACAGATACTACAGGGTTCCAGACTCTCATAAATTTCTATATAAAAACCCTGCTGCTGACCCAGAAACTGTATCTCAGGGTCCCAAAGGCTTCAAGGCTTCCACTGCAAAAAACCCTGTCCCCTGTGATAGAGATTCTAGGGCACTGGACAGATGGGGGAAAAAGTTTACACTTCTGCTACCTTGGCCGTAAGGGCTTTAAATTGTCAGTTTCATATGTTTAAATATTAGCAATACTTAATGTCACTGCTTAAGCAGAAAATGTTGACAAATTCTGAATGTTCTGATAACAAGAAAATGCAGGATTTATTGCATGCAGCCGAACAAGTGGCAAAGCATACTTTGCAATGTGGTTTTGATTCACTAGAGGCCTTTTGCAGGGCTGCTGTTATGGGTTCTGTCATTAGAAGGCATGCTTGGTTAAAGGAACAGAATCTTCCTGATCATGTTAAAGCAAAATTATTGGATGCTCCATTACAGCATGATACTTTGTTTGGTGTTAAGGCAGAAGAGGTGTTGAAGAAAATGGAGGATAAAGCGAAATCCATGCAGACAGTTAAGAATTTCCTACAGGTACAGCCACCCAGATTTAGCAGGAACTGGCCTACAAAGAATTGGTCCCTTCCAGTGTCAGACAGGCCACAAAGAGGCAGATACAGATGCCCCAGAGGCAGATCCCAGCCCCAAGGCTCATACAGGCCTAAACAGTGGGGTGCTTCTACCTCCAAAAGCGGAGAAGACAAATCACAACCATACAGGAAACAGTCCCAATGACTTTCCTCTGCCAGAGCCAAACACTTATCTTTTGGCAGCCCCCTTAGGGGAAAACTAGCACTTTTTTCACCAAATTGGCACATGATTACTCAGGACAAATGGGTCTTGAACATAGTGTCTCAGGGCTACAGGTTCCACTTTCACACCCTGCCAAGGGCAAAAGGTATGCCAGACCTGCCACACAATCAATGGGCAGAGGCACAAAAACAGGTTTCATCCCTCATGGACATGAGGGCCATTCAGCAAGTACCACAACCAGAGCAGGGACAAAGATTTTACTCAAGACTTTTCTTGGTGCCCAGAAAGGACAAACCCTGTTGACCAATACTGGACCTGTCTATTCTAAACACATTTCTGGACATTCCAAAATTCAAAATGTTGACTCTGCAGCAGCTACTGCCCATGCTGGGCAAGAAGGCTTGGCTCGTAACTTTGGACCTAAAAGAGGCATACCTGCATGTCCCAATCAGACAATCTTGCAGAAGGATACCTCAGATTTATAGCTGGCTCAATGCACTACCAATTCTCTGCACTGTCCTTTGGCTTATCTACTGCACCCAGGGTCATCACAAAATGCCTGGCACCAGTAATTGCATTTTGCAGGCAAAGAGGAATTCAAATATATCCTTACTTGGACGACTGACTTATTCAAGCAGAGAACAAAGACATTCTACTAAAGCATCTGGCGTTTGTAAAAAGATTACTAATTTGCCTAGGGTACACAGTAAACGAAAAGAAATCAAAACTAGTACCCCCTCAAGAGATAATATTCCTGGGTGCAAGCTTAAATACAACTGCCCAGATGGCTTATCTCATGCCAGACAAACAAAGGCAACTGACTTCTTACTTCAAAATGTTGGCAACACAGACCCAGTTATCTGCAAGAAAAATTCTGCAGGCTTTGGGCTTCATGGCATCTTGCATTCTGCTAATTCCATTTGCCAGACTGCATATGAGGAAGCTACAATGGTATCTAAAAAGTGTTTGGACTCAACATTGCCACAGCCTGGAAACATTAATTACTCTCATTCCCTGCCTGCAACAGGAGTTTCGATGGTGGGCACAGGCCTGTCACCACAACAAGGGACAGCCATTCACTTTACCCACAGCCAGGCAGACACTAACAACGGACGCATCAGATTATGTCTGGATGGCAGGAAAATGTATTCAGGGCACAAACCAGATGCATCTTCATATCAATCAAAGCGAGATGCTAGCTGTTCAGAATGCCCTGACAGCTTTCAAGGATCTACTTCATCCAGGACAACTACTAATAAAGATGGACAATACTACAGTCGTGGTACATAGACAAGCAGGGAGGCACACATTCCTACCCCCTCTGCAGACAAGCCATGACTTTGTGGGACACAGCATTAACTTATCAAGTTCACCTGCAAGCACAATTCCTGCCAGGAAAAATAAATACTCTAGCAGACGAACTAAGCAGAAACCTCATGGATCCCCACGAGTGGAAACTGGATCCACAAGTCTTCAGCATGATAACAAGGAAATGGGGATGCCCAGACATAGATCTATTTGCCTCCCCTCACAACTGCCAACTACAGAGATTCTGCACAAGGATTTATCACAAGCAAGCATGGAAAGTGGATGCCCTATCCTTCAGCTGGAAAAACCTAACAGTATATGCCTTTCCTCCACTGCCTCTCCTCCCGAAGGTACTCCTAAAGGTCAGACAAGAGAAGCCAAAAATTATACTGATTGCCCCAGACTGGCCACGCCAGCACTGGTACCCATTCCTAAAGAACTTGTCTCAAGGTCCAGCCTGGACATTGCCTCAAACTTCTCACTTGCTGACCCAACAAAACAATCAGATCCTGCACAGCCAACTCAGGACCTTAAATCTGGAAGCATGGCGGATAATGTAGCCATTCAGACCACTCCTCTCTCCAAAGCTGTAATAGATGTTATCCTGGAGGCCAGGAGGCCCAGTACCAGAAAATCTTATGCAGAAAAATGGAAGAGATTCTGTGCTTGGAACTAGGAACAAGGAATTGACATGTTTGTACCAAATATTCCTCAGATTTTACAATACTTAACTGAGATGCTGGACAAAGGCCTATCCTTTTCATCAATTAAGATTAATGCCTCTGCCATTTCAGCCCATTACAATACGGAACCACCTATCTTTTCTCATCCTTTAATAAGGCAGTACCTCAGAGTGGCCAAAAACATAAAACCTCCAAGGAGAGAGCACCAATACCTGCATGGGACCTCAATTATGTCTTGGAAAAACTTACATTGCCTCATTTTGAGCCAGCCTCAACAGCTGATATAAAATTCTTATCCTGGAAAACAGCTCTGCTCCTAGCAATAACTTCTGCAAGACGAGTCTTGGAGTTACAGGCACTAATGGCTGTGGAACCTTTTATCATTTTCCATCAAGACAGGGTTTCTCTGAGGACGAACCCTACAATTATGCCTAAGGTGGTGTCCACTGTGCCCCTTAATCAAACCATTCACTTGCCTACCTTTTATCCAAACCCACAGAACAAGGGGGAGAGACTTCTACATTCTTTGGACATACACAGACAGCTACGCTTCTACTTGGACAGAACTAAAGCTTTCAGAAAGACTGAGCAACTTTTAGTGGCATATGCTGCAGGATCACAAGGAAAGGCCGTCTCAAAACAGAATATTTCAAAATGGATAGGGCATTGCATTCGTTTCTGCTACTCACAGCATGGCAAATCAGTGCCTAAGGGCATTAGGCCACATTCTACCAGAGCAGCAGCCACTTCAGCAGCCTTCCTCAGAGGAGTACCAACCAAAGACATCTTAGAGGCTGTAACATGGAGTTCAGTGCACACTTTTACAAAGCACTACCACTTACCTCTCTAATCTAAATCCAGAGCAGGCTTTGCCACTGCAGTTCTGCAGGGCCTCATAGCCTCTCCTGATCCTATTTAGCCCAGCCACCCATCCTCAGCTTTGGGATTCAACCCAAGAGTAATGACTGCAACAGTGAAACACAATGAACATAGTACAGTTGTGTACCTACTATAAATGTAGATGTTCGAGTGTATTCACTGTTGCAGTCCAGGTTACCCTCCCACCTTCCCCCTTTCATTTGCTGGGTTTTATCTGTACGTCTCTATGCTATACAACCTTTGTGGTGTATTTGCTTGTAGATGAAGGAAATGTTTACTTTAGTGCATGGATGTTTATTAGCATAATCTATTTAGCCTACCCTTTTGGGGGCACCTGACATCTGGGACAAGAAAAACTGAAGAAAATGGCGTCGGCTGTATCTTTTATACCCCTGGCGCACTGACATCAGCGAAGAGGCGACAGCAACCGACGCCGGACCAAGACTTTGGAATTCAGGCCGACTGCGGGTAGCAACAGTGAATACACTCGAACATCTACATTTATGGTAGGTACACAACTGTACTTTCTGCCTACAATTTGAATCAATCCATAGAGCTTCCTGTTTTCTTCCCAATCATGGCAACAAGGCAGAGTATAACTTTCATCAATTGGACGTTCATAGACTGTTGCATTTCTCTTTACACAGGACCAAGGACTTTAGAAAATCTAAATAGAGAAAGCGAAAAGCCACCAGCCGGATATAAAACGTAAATTATTTTATTTGAAACAACAAACTTGTAACTAAACAAACTTAAAATAGGCAATCGAATAACTTCACATACACAAACGATAAACCATAAGCGCTTTCGTTGAAAAAGTTTTAAACTTCATCAGATAATCAGTTAAATTACATCACTTCCTTATATAACCTTCTCATTTTTCAAAAAATCCCGCTCACATGACTCAAAACTTGGGCATGCCCAATGATGAAATAATGACTGTTTGAAAATATTTTGATTTGTCTCACATATATATTATTATAAGTTCTTATATTGCATTAAGAATTATAATTATTCTTTTAACATTTATACATACTTAAAATAACTGATACTATTAATATATACTGGTACCATGTTATATAACTGGTGCCATAAAATTTATTTAGGACAGAGTTTTTATGTAAGAAATAAAAAATATTTTTTAAAAAATAAATATAATTGCAAGTCAAAAGCCATAGTTTATTTAGCCATATGTGATTCATGTGCCTCATTTTATGTAGGCAAAATGGAGAGAGTTTTATCTCAAAGAATCTATGAACATGAGTACGCAATGAAGAAAAATAAAACAAACAATGCTCTAGCGAAGCATATTAATGAATATAGTAATCATCAGTTTTTATTTTATTGTTATTGATCAAGTAGAGATAAAAGACAAGACTCCATGGAATTTAATACTTGAACATAGAGAATTACAATGGCAAATTAAACTACAGGCAGACACATGGCCTGGTATTAACAAAAGAAGTTCTATAGCACCAATACGTAAATGAAAAGCATTGAATAGAAAGAAAATTAAAAATTAAGTAGTGAATTATATGAACCTCCACAACAATGGTTATTATAAAATTTAAGCTTTTTAATTAATATCAGTAATAATATACATATAAATATATATATATATATATATATATATATATATATATATATATATTAAAATAGGTGGAGATTTTTTTAGATAATGGATGAAAACTAAAGGAAATGGTTGAAATATATCTAATATATAATATAAATATAAGGTTATAGATTTAATACCATTTAATATGTCTTTTAGATTTCTAGAATGGTAAAAATTAAGTTTTTTTGTAAAATTATGTATTTATAGGTTTTTAATTTTTATATAATGAAAGTATTAACATATTTAATTAATAATTTAAGAAGGTTTTATAATATAAATGAAATAGTAGTGTATATTAAATTTATTATTGTTTCCAAGTAGGCTGATACCATATGTAATGTTTATAGTGATTTTATATAATTTATTTAATAGTATATATTAATAGTATCAGTTATTTTAAGTATGTATAAATGTTAAAAGAATAATTATAATTCTTAATGCAATATAAGAACTTATAGTAATATATATGCGAGACAAATCAAAATATTTTCAAACAGTCATTATTTCATCATTGGGCATGCCCGAGTTTTATGAGTCATGTGAGCAGGATTTTTTGAAAAATGAGAAGGTTATATAAGGAAGTGATGTAATTTTAACTGATTATCTGATGAAGTTTAAAACTTTTTAAACGAAAGCGCTTATGGTTTATTGTTTGTGTATGTGAAGTTATTCGATTGCCTATTTTAAGTTTGTTTAGTTACAAGTTCGTTGTTTCAAATAAAATAATTTACGTTTTATATCCGGCTGGTGGCTTTTCGCTTTCTCTATTTTTTAGTTTGTCGTTTCTCATTTACAATATGTCATTGGTTGGTTCAAGCGAAACTGCCGTACTGCTGGATGACTCCATGAATTGGACCGAAGGGTCGATTGGTAACTTAACCTCGTTGATACTGAAACTGACACAGCGAGTAGATGGTTTATATGAAAGGTTCAATAATTCCGAAGCAAATAGAGCGAATGGATGCTCACATGGCACCAAAAACAATACTGGTTTTGATTTCAACTTAACACCGGCATGCCTTGATAACCAAAATGGTTCTATCTCTGATAACACCAAACAAAACGTGGAAGATTTAAGAGACAATAATGGCACTCAAGTCAATTTGACAAATAGAACATATCAAGCCCCAGTGCATCGATCGCAACAGCATATACCTATTTCTAAGGAAGGCACAAGAAAAACAGTCCCTATTTTAACCGAATGGTTGGGCTCTTCGTTTGCATTTTCAGGGCAAGTCAACTCAGGTACTAGCAACACTGACTTTAAGCTAAATGACTATGATGTAAAATTAATGAAATGTAGGAAGTTTCAACTGGAGAACGCTTATTTGAAAGAGTGTATTAAGCATAATGTAATACCAAAAGGGTTGCGCCTTTGGCGGTACCCTACTGGTTTGGTACACAATTCACCAATGCATATTGAATTACTTCAGTTATTCGAAAAAAGTGGTAAAGATTTGTTAGAAGTGTTAATTAAGTATAATCAAATGGATATAGATCAGCTCATAGTAGAATTTGATAAACTTGATAATACCATTCGAGCTGATATTTCATTTGATACTATTCAATATGATATGCTGAGGATATATAATAGTATTGAACAGTATATCAGTAAACTGAAGAGTGGGAAAATGAATAAATTGGAAAGAGACATCAACCAATATGCTAATGGACTGGCATATCCCAGGTCTCCAGGTGGACAGAATGGAAGAAATAAAAACTATGCTTACAATAACAATAATAAAATAAATATTGCTGTACAAGACCATAATGACATTGAACAGCATAATGACTTGGCCTATAATGAAGAATTTCCTGAATTAAGGCACTCTGAAAGACTTAAAAATAAAACCCCCTATCCAAGTTATCAAGCAGCGGGGTTTCAAGGCGCCAGGCCAAAAGACAAACAATGGAGAACATAGACTGTAATAAGTTGGTTGACTTGCACAGAGATGCCAACCAATTAGAGCTGCAAACTTGTCATTATGGACTACCTGAGAATGCTTTGAAACATATTATTGTGAATAATGTCGGGGTCTTTAAAGTGTTCAATTTTTCTAATATTGAAGTGAATCAGGATGTGGCAAATTTATTATCAAAGGGGTATACATTTGTCCCATCAAATGCATTTGATTTTACGTCTGTTATGATAGATATGAAGTTGTTTTTAAGAAAAATTAACTTGTCTTTGATTTATCAAGATACCATATATAATGAGGCATGGAAGTTTAATATTACCAGCACCTTTAACCCTCCCTTGCATCCTAAGTTAATATTATATGAGAAGATGTGTGAAAACCAGTTAAAGAATTTAGATAAATGGAATAAAAGAATAGAATACCCCTCAAATTTAAGTGTAGATGAAAACAAATTTTAAAAGCTTTACAAAAAGAAAACATTAGAATTATGAAGCCAGATAAGGGAGGGGATGCTGTGATTATGAATAATGAAATGTATAATCAAAAAATGGAAACAATTTTAAAAACTGTGATACATATGAACAAGTATCATTAAATGAATTAAATTCTGCTTATAAGAAAATTTATATACAAATCAATGATATGTTTTTAGAAAGGCGGTTAGATATAGATTTATATAATTATTTAAATATTATAATGCCCAGAATTCCTGTTTTCTTTGGAAATCCAAAAATTCATAAAAACTTTCTTGATCCTCCCATGTGCCCGTTGGTAGATGGAAGAGATTCCATTACCTCAGCATGTGCTAAGTATGTCGATTACGAGTTAAAAAAGATTAAGAAAGAAAAATATATTTGTAAAGACTCATGGACATTCTTAGAACACATGAATGATATAGAATTTGATAATCAGGACATTTTGGTTACTATAGACGTATGTGACCTCTACACGGTGATCCCTCAAAATATAGGCCTTGATTGGATAGGGGAAATTTTATTTCAATATTCTATTAAACAAGAATTGATTAATTTAATCATTGATCTTTTAGAATTAATTTTAAATAATTATATTATTTTTAATAATAAATATTATATTCAAAGAAAAGGAATAGCCATGGGGTCACCATGTGGAGGCACATACGCAAATTTAGTTATGGCGTTTTGGGAGAAAAAGTATATTTTTAATAGTAAATATTATGTATTTATTAAATCTTATCACCGCTTTCAGGATGATATCAGCCTTATTTGAAATAGTAATTTAGATATTTTAAATTAATTTTTAGCTTATATTAATGAAACCACTTCATTTTTTAAGTTTACATGGAATATAAATAATAATAATAATAATTATTTGGATATTAATTTGGTCAAAGGCTATGAAAATAAAATGTACATTTCATTAATCCATAGAAAAGAATCGTATTCCAATAGTTTTCTCCATTATAGTAGTGCACACCCAGAACATCAGAAAAAGTCAGTTATAAAAGGGCAACTTGTAAGAGCTGCCCGAATGATCACTAATTTTGCAGAATTTCAAATTGAGTGCAACTTTTTACGAAGTATGTTTATTAATAAAAATTATCCACCTGTATTAATTGATAAATTGATTACTGAAGTAACACAAAAGAGAATAAATGGTCATTTTCGCCCAATTTTAAAGGGGCCTAATATGACGTTTAATACCCTTGATAATGGAGATTTAAATACAATAACTACTGTTAAAGGAGATATTATAGAAAACCCTATATCTACTAATAGTTTAAGACTGCAAAATGAAAATGATAGCCAATTTACAAAAGCATTGGTTATCACTTTCACGCAGGAACATCAAATTATAAGGGAAATATTCATGAATAACTGGGGGATTTCAATGGATGACCCCCAGTGTAAAATAAAATCTAAATGAGTTCCCTAAAATTGTATATAGAAAAGGTAAAAGTGTTAAAGATTTATTAAGATCAAATATTCAAAATATAAATAACAAAAAAGCAATGGATGGAATGCACAAGTGTGGTGCTTGTAACTGGTGCCATAAAATTTATTTAGGACAGAGTTTTTATGTAAGAAATAAAAAATATTTTTTAAAAAATAAATATAATTGCAAGTCAAAAGCCGTAGTTTATTTAGCCATATGTGATTCATGTGCCTCATTTTATGTAGGCAAAATGGAGAGAGTTTTATCTCAAAGAATCTATGAACATGAGTACGCAATGAAGAAAAATAAAATGAACAATGCTCTAGCGAAGCATATTAATGAATATAGTAATCATCAGTTTTTATTTTATTGTTATTGATCAGATAGAGATAAAAGACAAGACTCCATGGAATTTAATACTTGAACAAAGAGAATTACAATGGCAAATTAAACTACAGGCAGACACATGGCCTGGTATTAACGAAAGAAGTTCTATAGCACCAATACGTAAATGAAAAGCATTGAATAGAAAGAAAATTAAAAATTAAGTAGTGAATTATATGAGCCTCCACAACAATGGTTATTATAAAATTTAAGCTTTTTAGATAATATCAGTAATATACAGATAAATATATATATATATTAATTAAAATAGGTGGAGATTTTTTTTAGATAATGGATGAAAACTAAAGGAAATGGTTGAAATATATCTAATATATAATATAAATATAAGGTTATAGATTTAATACCATTTAATATGTCTTATAGATTTCTAGAATGGTAAAAATATTTTTTTTGTAAAATTATGTATTTATAGGTTTTTAATTTTTATATAATGAAAGTATTAACATATTTAATTAATAATTTAAGAAGGTTTTATAATATAAATGAAATAGTAGTGTATATTAAATTTATTTATTATTGTTTCCAAGTAGGCTGATACCATATGTAATGTTTATAGTGATTTTATACAATTTATTTAATAGTATATATTAATAGTATCAGTTATTTTAAGTATGTATAAATGTTAAAAGAATAATTATAATTCTTAATGCAATATAAGAACTTATAATAATATATATGTGAGACAAATCAAAATATTTTCAAACAGTCATTATTTCATCATTGGGCATGCCCGAGTTTTATGAGTCATGTGAGCGGGATTTTTTGAAAAATGAGAAGGTTATATAAGGAAGTGATGTAATTTAACTGATTATCTGATGAAGTTTAAAACTTTTTAAACGAAAGCGCTTATGGTTTATCGTTTGTGTATGTGAAGTTATTCGATTGCCTATTTTAAGTTTGTTTAGTTACAAGTTCATTGTTTCAAATAAAATAATTTACATTTTATATCCGGCTGGTGGCTTTTCGCTTTCTCTATTTTTTAGTTTGTCGTTTCTCATTTACAATATGACTTTAGAAAATCTGAGCAATTGTTCATATCCTTTGCGGACAATAAAAAAGGTTGTGCAATCTCAAAGGTGACTTTATCAAAGTGGCTTTCAGACACTATAAAGCATGTCTACAATTTGCGAAAAAAAAAAAAACTTCCAGGGAAAATTAAAGGACACTCAACAAGGGCCTTGGCTACCTCTATTGCTTTTCAAGCCAGACTGCCTTTGGATTCGATCTGTGCAGCAGCTACATGGGCTAATTCTCATACCTTTATCACTCATTACAAAATAGATGTGGCCTCCCGGAACAGGGCATCATTTGGTTCCATGGTCCTGAAGAGTTTTTTCAGTGAGCCACCCAAGAATCAGGTGCTGGGGACTCTGTCCCAAACAGCAAGAACGAAGGCGACATATGGACAACATAACATAAAGAAGTTATGTACTCACCATAATGTTCCATGTTTGTTGTCCTTGATCTCGCCTTCTTTCTTGCATCCCACCCTCCTTCCCCCTTCCTGGAGGATCGAGAGGAATCCCTTGTTTTTTTATTGGTTATACTGGCTGGGTTTCCTTTTTACCATACCTTTTGGTTTGTCCTAGTCTCCTCTTCTTACTCTTGCGGATGGGTTACACCTTTATATGTAGGTGTCATCTGATATGTGAAATAGAGTATATCTTTTCTATTTGTATGGTGTAGTACTGGGTTATCACAAATGAGATGTAGGCATGCTGGGATAAGGCTAGCCTCAAGCCAGTAAAAGCTCTTGAGCTATAGTATACAGCCGAGTCAGAGCCGAGGGGCGGCTCTGAACCCAAACAGCAAGAAGGAAGGCGAGATCAAGGACAACAAACATGGAATGTTATGGTGAGTTATATAACTTCTTTTTTTTTTTTTTTTTTTTACTTTTGTCGTATTTTGTGATAACAGTTTCAGGCAACAATGAAGAACACTGGACTTTGCATGACCACATCATTCTGTATTCTGGATGTGCACTTACTCGTGGTCCGTTATTCTCCATTATCGCCGGTTCTTTTTGTTTCTCTTGGTATGTTGATCTTTTGAAGCCATGAACTCTACTGTAGGCATACCTGTTACTTGTTCCCATGATATGTATTTCAGCTCATAATTTATAACAATATCTATTTGTTTGCTGTTATGTTGCTTTTGCTTTGCTAGAACTTTTCTCCCTGGGTATCCTTTGTATATGACCTCTTTCCTGTAGAATGAACCTGGTCAATAAGATGTAAAGATACAAATAAATGAATTAATGATAGAATGAACGTTGGTTATGATTGACAATATATAAATAGTGGATGCAGGAAGTTCTTTAGCCTTTAATTATTTTTTATTAACCCTTTATTAACACTAATAAAGACAAAATGTTTAACGTCATGCCATACATTTATCAAAACTAAGCTGGAAGATTTGTAACAGAGTTAAATAAAACAGTCACAGCTATAGCTTCTGTAATAGGTTCATAGGTAGGTACTAGGCTATCGGCCCAAGGGCCTACGTAAGCCTAGCCAGCAAGGTACCATAGCTTATGCCACCCAAGAAAGTTATTTTCCTGTGCCACTGTCCAGTAGAGACACAGAAGTGATCCCCGGGGTGTATTTCCTATTTCCCATCCACTCATCAAGATTTTTCTTGAAGAGTGCTAATGAAGAACTTTGCTTGACATAGATGGGTTGCTTGTTCCAGAGTATAGGAAGTCTCTGGGACAGGAATCTATCCCTCCAACGTGTCCTGTTTATTGTGGTGACAAGGTTTAGGTCCCTAGAGCTTGTAGCTAGGAGGGATTGGGATTTCTTTAGGTGTAGCATGTCCAACAGCTCTGGGTTTGACATAGCTTTATATGTTAGGCAGAGATCACCTTGGAGTAGGCGATATGCTACAGAGTAAAGTTGGAGTTTTTTGAGGCGGCCAGTGTAGGGCATTTGTTTGAGGCCAGTAATCCTCTTTGTGAGGTACTTCTGTGGCCTTTCCAGCTGCTGCAGATGTCTTGTGAGGTACATTCCAAAAGGGGCGTTGTACTCTAATGGGTCTAATGAGTGACGAGTAGAGGGGAACAATAACCTCTTTTTTCCTGGATGAGAACCCTTTTATGATGAGGTGTGCCACGTAGAAGGACATCCTGACTACTGTGGCGCTGTGACTATCAAAGGAGAGACTACTGTCCACCTGGGTCTCAAGGTCTCTTATCACGCATTCGGTGTTAAGTAGATTGCTGCCTATGTGGTAGTTCATGGGTACAGAGTTTTTACCAAAGGGGATGACACTGCACTTTTTGGCACTTTTTTTAACAGTCCTAATATTCAAAACAGTGTAAAAATTCACTTCCGCATTCACTAAAGCAAGTTGCATTATTTTTAGTTGCAAGGTTATTGTTGACAAATATATTAACCTCATTATACTGGTCTTTTGAAGAAGATTTCCACTATTTAAAGTTATTGCAAGAATTAAATGTAAGACTTGTCTAAAACAGGAGTAGACTGACAAAAACATCCAAACCTTCTTTGGTCTGATCCCAAATAGCCAAAAAGCCATGTCTGTTGTCTGTGGCATAGCTTCCCATGTGTGATATATCTTGGCCATATATCTGTAACCTTAGGCCATTCCCTTATCAAATAAAGCAATCAACCCCAGGGTGTCTGCAACTCCAGCATAGATCTGATTTACTTCAACATAGGAAAATGCTGCCCATTCAGCTTTATAAATTGTGAAAGCCACTGCTGGAGAGGAAACTACATTTTATCCCATCTCTTAATACATTCCACACATATGCTTTCTTCATTGTCTTGGTTTACCCATTGTAATATCTGATAGGTTCATAGGTTCATAGGTTCATACTAGGCTATCTGCCCAAGGGCATTTACAAGCCTAGCCCATAGTTTTGTGGCTTACGCCACCCCTTTAGTATGGGGAACTATACCCATTATTTTGCTGTGCCTCTGTTGAGCAGTGACACTGAGGTAATCCCTGGGGTATATCTGCGATCTCCCATCCATTGGTCAAGATTTCTCTTGAACAAGGCCAGCGAGGTGCTCTGCCTCACATATACCGGGATTTTATTCCACAGCATAGGGAGTCTTTGGGTGATGAATCTATCCCTCCAGCACGCCCTATTAATAGCCGTGTCGAGGTTTAAGTCTCCGCCCTTGTGGCTCTGACGGATCTAGATTTTTTGAGGTGAAGCATATTCATCAAATCTGGGTTTGACATGGCCTTGTATGTTAGGCAAAGGTCACCTCTGAGCAAGCTGCGACTGAATAGAGCTGGAGTTCTTTCAGTCGGGCAGCATAGGACAGATGTTTGAGACCCTTTATCCTTTTGGTGAGGAACTTTTGTGGCCTCTCCAGCTGCTGCAAGTGTCGGGTCAGATACATTCGAATGGGGCATTGTACTCAATCATTGGTCTGATGAGTGATGAGTATAGGGAGACTATGACCTCCCTTGATCTAGATGAGAATCCCTTCATGATAAGGTGGGCAATGTAGAAGGTCTTCCTAACTACTTTAGCTACATGGGTGTCGAATGACAGACTACTATCAACCTGGGTCCCCAGGTCCCTGATAACTTCTTCTGTACTCAGTGGATTGCCACCTATTTGGTAGCTAGGGGTAACCTTGTTTTTCCCGAAGGGTATGACTATGCATTTTTTGGCATTTAACTTTAGGCCATGGCTCTGGCACCAGTTATCCGTTTCTGTGAGACCCTTCTTAAGGATATCTGTGTCAGATGTGTTTTCTACTATGGCACCCAGTTTGCAGTGTTAACCATTGCTGTATCACTTAAATGCACCATTAACACTGTTTCTTTGTAGACATTTAACAAAGTAAGTGCCTGTTGCCTTTTAAATTTTTTGAAAAAGTTTACCATGAGCCCATGTGGCCCTGGAGTGCCTTATTCCCATTTACAGCATCAGTAGCATTGTAAGTTTCTAAGATGAAAACTTTGTCTATCTCCTTCACCCTAAAGATATTGGGGATAGATATTCACTGGATATACATCTTTATTTCTTATTATTGGATATAGATCTTTCTTCCTTATTATTGGACTTAAGATTGATGTATCTTAGAGTCTTCCATGCATCATCCTACCCCAGCTGAATTCCCTGGATTGATGTATCCAATTCTCAAATATCCAACTTTGCTGCATAGACATGATGACAGAGTCCATTTTGTCAAACCACCTCCCTTTAGAAATGTTGATCCGTTTAAGCTCCAATTCCACCACTGAATGATCAAATAATGTCATATTTTATGCCCTACATTATTCACTGAAGGTAGCAATGTATTGTTTAAGAACCACGCATCACGGTGGCTAGCTTTGTCTGCATTTGCCCATATGAACATAGTCTGTCACAGTCAGATGCATTGCTGTCCATATGTCCAGTAACTGAACTTCTGACAAGAAGAACTTAATACACTGTGTTGATTTGGGTAGCCAGTGTTTTATGTACTGGAGTATGATCAAGCAGGGTGTCGACCACTACATTGAAATGTCCCACTAATTTATTAATATAATAAATCTCAAATTAATTCATTTATTGTATGATGATTTCAAAGAGCACCTTTTCAGTTGAGTCTCAGGGGGAAAACTCTAGAAGCGGAAATATAAAGAGATTATTGTTGCCCCATTCTCTCAGTAATCAACTCCGTCCCAGCCAATTGACCCATTCATTCCCCATCAGTGGGGTGAGAGTCAGCTGGTGAGACCATCATTCAGACAGCCATCAGGGTGGTTCAAGGATTTTTCCTTATAGCCCTAGATCTTCATGATCATGGCCAGCTAAGCAGCTACAGGGGTCTGTTTAATGGGCTGTCCATTCTGGTTGTCCCTCACCTCTACAAAGGGTGTTTGTTTGTTTATTCTTTAAGATAGTATTTTTACTGACTAAGGGAAATTTGGCCAGGGCACTGGGGAAATTCTCCTACATTTTTTGATAAATGTCGTGGAATCTTTTATATTCACCTGAACTACCACCAACTCAGGTAAGAGAGACTTTGGATTATTGTCTCTTCTGAATGTTGCTAGAATACAGCCACCCCCCTTCTCTGAAGCATGGGAAGTGGTTTCCTCAGTCTCCATCTGGGAAATTTCAGATGTTTGTCATCCGTGCTGCTACAGTAGCCTGTGATTGTTTGGGTTGTATCCTGCCCAGGATACAACAACTGGCCAATCTTCAAAATGCTCTGATACCCTTCCACACCTACTCTCTGACTGCTGATTGGCCAGCCCCTTGGAGGGAACTCTGCAATCATAGCATAGACAACTTCAGTACTTTCTTGCTGCCTCAAGGGAAAGCAGCTCTAAGGCTTCACATGAGCAGTAAATGGCTACAGGCTTCATTTCTGGCAGATAAGCCCCCTTAGGGGAACACATCCACACAAAAAATATTCACTTTCTAAATATTCTTCATCCTGCTGGGCTACTGCAGCAGTAAGAATGATGATCATAGTGCAGTTATGTATTTTGCCACTTACCATAACAGTAGGTGTTCAAATTCTTCATTGCTGTAGTCTCACTCACTGTTATGTATTTTGCCACTTACCATAACAGTAGGTGTTCAAATTCTTCATTGCTGTAGTCTCACTCACCCTCCATCCCCTTTCTACTTTATATTTAGTTGTTGGGATAAAAAATTATATGTTTATATCTTTTTGGAGTTTCAGAATGACTAAACTTTTTGATTTTGTCTGGGAAAGAAAGTCCTGAAGCTGTCTACAATCCAAATGCTGATTTCCACACTAGAGGCCTGACAATCAGCAGTCAGAGTGTAGGTATGGGAGGGAGCCAGAACTTATTACTGATTTGCTAGTTGTTAAAGCTTCTCAAGCAGTAATTAATTCAACTATCTGCTGTTATGGTAATTGCAGCCATAGCCAGCATTAGGCACCTGTTGAACCCACAGCTGCTGGGAACCCCTGATTATCTCTCCGCATACAAGAACCCCCACATGAAGCAGCTGCAGGTTTCTCCGTCTCCTCTGCACCTCCTGGTCATTTGCATGGCTATGTAACATCATCGCGTGACTCTGTTTTTTTTTTTGTTTGTTTGTTTTTTAACCTTGCGTGTAAGCTGTACTCAGTCAGGTCCACTTCAGTGAAGCAAGCAACCTGATTGGTTGCATCAGACACGGAAGTAAGTTCTAGTTTCCTGATTGGCTGCAGGTGCAAGCCATGGCGTAAACTGTTTTTTTTTAAACATGGAAGTGATGATCCAAGGACTTGACTGGTCCTTGTAACGCACTTCCTGTGTCAGCTGCCTTTAAATGAAATATGTTGTAGCAAGCATTACTTGTTTTGTTTTTGAAGAGATGAGGTTTGCTTTGCTGTAGTCTGTGGCGTGGTAAGTCAGTTCTGTGTATTATAGGCATGAGGACGGATGGAGGATTCAAGTTATGCAGGAGCAATCGTGCGACCAGCAAAGGAGCTGTATAACTGCCCTTGTAAGTGCAATTTCTGAAAGATCTGAAAAACTGTCCTTTTAAGGGAAATTTAAAAGGGCTGAACTGGTCTGGTCTGTGTGGAGGAGAAGCAAGCAGCAGATCAGTCTACAATCATGAAGAAGGGAGCACAGGATTAGTAGCAGCCTTCTATCAAGTGCAAAAATGGCAGGTTGCTAGGTTTATATTTAACTTTATTTTTTGCGGGGGAGGCAGGGCGAGGAAACATAGGAAGAGGATTGTATTATTTTTTTTGTGAAGGGTTCATGTGTTGAGATGATGGGGCGGGGGGGTGAGGGGCTGTGGTTGTAGCAGTTTTATTTTACCTTTGTCCAGACTTGTGCGGAGAGCTTGAGGAAGGGAGGCTTTTCTGTAATAATTAATATCCAGATTTGATGCAGTCTTTTTAGTCAGACTTGCATAAAAATGTTAATGTATTTTTGTTTTGTCTATAGTTGTGCTGAAAGATTAGTAGTGGGGGATAGTGGCTGTATGAATACTGCAGAATGTACATATGTTTTAATGTGTAACAACTATCCCTGATGCTACACCTTTTTCTATGATAATTTTTTACTCTGTCCGGAATTATTGTGCTGAGAGGTTGGGAAGGGGGAGTTAGCAGCTGTGACAGTGTTGCAGAATGTACAGATGCTGTTTTAATGTATACTGATGCAAACCCTGTTATGTTAGTATTTGTATACCGGCAATGTTTACAACCATCCCTGATGGTATTCCTTTGTTCTATGATAATGTTTTGCTTTGTAAGGAGTTATTCTGTTGAGAGGTTGTTAGTGGGGTTATGGGCTGTGAGAATGCTGCACAATGTTCAGATGTTTGCCTGGTTATCTGTCTTTTCTCATTAAAACATGTGGGGTCACGCAATGCATTTTACTGCAAAATCAGTTATTCCAGCATCCTTGTTCGCTCATAACGACATTGTTTTTTAATGTTATGCCTTTGTGTTTTTATTTTGTTTTCACTTCATCCAGCATTATTGTGCTGAGACACTGGGGGGTAGGGGCTGTGAGATTCTGGAGAATGTACTGATTATTTCAGTGAATGCTAATGCAAACCCTGTTATTCTAATGGCTTTCTAAGTTTATCATAGCAATGTTTTAACTATCCTTGATGTTACACCTTTGTTTTGCGATTATTTTCAACTTTGGAATTATGCTGAGATGTTAGGAGGTTGATAGGGGCTGTGAAAATTTTGCAGAATGTCCAGATGTTTGTTAGTTTTGCTGTGTTCATCAAAAATGTGGTGTCACACAATGCATGCTACTGCAAAATCTTACTCTAGCGTTATTAGTTCATGAGCCCAGTATCCTTAATGTTCAGGCTTGCTGTAGTGCTGTCTTTATCATTTGTGGGTGTCTTATGTCCTGTGTGTGTGAGTCTGTGTAGTTGTGTTGTGTCTCTGTCCTGTGTGAGGGAGTCTTTGTGGGTGTCACTAATCAGTGTTGCTGTAGTAATCTTTGTCTTGTGTGTCTATGTCCTGTGTGTGGGAGTCGGTGTGGGTCTCTTTATGTACCTCTGTGGGACTGACTATCTTAATGCAGTGCAAAGGCTTGTCGTAATGTAACAACATTGCTACTAAATGCCAGTCAGTGTGCGTATACCTTTGTGAGTGGCTACCTTGCTGTTTTACAGGGGCTTGTCATAATGCAACACTGGTACTAAATGCCAGTCAGTGTGTGTGTGCCTTGGCACTTCAAGTCTTTTAATGGTCTGAATGTAGTAACACTATACAGTGATCATTAAATGGTGCTGGATGAGCCTGACAGGGAAGAGGGCTTGACAGCAATGTGGTCACACCTCATATTCTCCTGGGTAGGGCCCCCAAAATTCTAGCATCAGCCCTGATTGCAACTTACACAACTGTACTTTGCCAGTATGCTCCCCAAGCATCCTCCTACACCCCTGGTAGTGGCAAGCAGACCATACTCCGTCACTCCTCTTTCTTCCTGGATGGCTTTTTCATTGACCAGTTACCTGTTTTGCAGTTAGGGTTTGATCTCTCTGTCCTATGGAGCCAGGTTGAAACATAGAAAGATTATCCCTTATAATATTATACATATACAGAAGTTAAAACACATTTAATAGTAAACCACTCCTAAACAAGTATGGATGGTTTATGTGTACATATTTGCAAATCCAAAGTATACTGCTTGGGCAACAATACTGAACAAAGCATTGCAGTAGTTATGTGAGAGCAGATATTATGGAGAGTGTAGGAATTGTTAGTTGACTAAACTGAGTTCAGTGATTATCACGTACTGTACTCAGATCTAAGCTGATGTTGGGTACCTTTTTAAGTGTATTATAAACAAAAAAAGGTCTATATAATATGTGTATATATATATATATATATATATATGTGTGTGTGTGTGTGTGTGTGTGTGTTTGTGTACTCTAGACTAGCATCCCCTATGTCTTCCCATTCAGTGTGTGGTCTGTCAGGCCCCTTGACACAAAATTATTTTGAGCATATTATGTTGGCATATAAGGTAGCACAGATTCATATGGGTATCATACCTTTCCCCCTCTGTCTCTTGGGTGAACAAGTCTGAATCTCAGCCCTCTGCATCCTGTGTTAATTCTCTGGGACCTGGCTCTGTACTGAGAGATTTGGAGCTAAATTTCAATCTGGTGCCGCCTGCATTGATGCTGAGAAGGATTGTACCACCAGCCCCAACTGCATTAGTTCTCTCATTCCTGAGACCAGCTCCATCGACGTTGAGAGAGACTAGGCTCCAAGGAGTCAGGGTCAAGAGGTTGTTGTCAGTGTCAACACTGATTTCTTCCAGGACATTCATGGTTTCTGACACTTCAGACTTTGACCACTCAGTGCAGAAGCTAGCTTTGGGTCTGGGAATAATCTCTAGGTCAGTGGCTTTTGGTGACGGACCTAGCTTGGCGTTGGCTTCGTCAGTTCCAAGGTCATTTCCATTACTGGTTATGTTGATTATCACAGGAACTTCACTGATGTTTGAAATACTGGCAAAGCTGTCATGACCTGATCATGGTTGGTCAAATCCTCCACCTCTTTCGGCTCCATCCCACGATACCAGTCTGTCTTTTTGGCAATAATCATGAGTTTTTCCATCACAGTGCATTGAAAAGCCTCAGAAAGAGACAGGCTCAGAGTCAGATCAATCCTTCTTCCCCCTTAGAAGGCTCCCAGCCTGAATTGTCAAAGAAGAGGAACTGTAAGTGTGCAGATACAACCCAACAGGATCTAGAGAAAGGGAAGAGATTCCCTAGGTCCTCTCCAGATGTCTCCAAACTTGAGGAAATTCTAGAATTAATGTAGAGGGGTATGTGGCTCTTTACATACATACCTACATGCAGATATTTCACGAGTGGGCATTAATGCCCTTCTGGCTTGCCAATATACCAAAATACTTGTTCCCATAATAAGTGTCCAGGATGTTTTTAAAAATATTTAAACTAGTACTTGCTTTAATGTAATTTGGTAGTCTGTTCCATGCATCAGCTACTCTGTTAGAGAACCAATTAGTATGCTTTTCATTCCTATAGAATCTTTGACACCCCCCCCCCCCCGAGCGCACACAAGGGGATTCCATTAGAGGCTTTTCGATGTGGTCCTTCTACTTCCATCTGTTGACCATATCATTGACTTGGTAGTGTAAAAGGCTCGGTGAGAACCTCATGTGGCCAAATGCATTCCTAGGAAGCCAAAAAAGATGCTTCATCCACTTGAGGACAGGCAGTACTGGAGCAGGAGCTCCCTTGTTCACTGCACGGTTGCAGTGGTGGTGGCAAAATGAGTAGACCTGTCTTCCTCCAGACAGGAATTCTAGGGTGATGGGTTTTAGCTTTTGTCTTATAAGTTTTCTAACTAGTTTTTGGTTAATTGTTAGCTTCTAAGAACACTTGACCAAAAGTGTGGTAGAGAAATAAACTGATGCTGTGTTCTGGAAACAGGCATTTTTGGCTGAATTCCTAGCTAATTTTCTGTTGGTTTATTTAATTTTCCTTGTGAAGGCAACCTGTTTGTTGTCTAAATTTAAAGGTTCCAGTAGGTCAAACAAAGAGCGGATTGTCTTAAATTGCTAAAGCTGGCATTTTGAGACTATTCCTAATCGAAAGAGAAGGAAAGCACTGTTTCCACTACACGTACAGTTGTTTCGTGAATTGCACAGTTGAAGTCTTTTTATTCTGTTTTACTTTACTTTTTACTGTTTTCTTAAAAAAAATGTTCTGTTTATACAGTGGCCCGGTTGTTACTGCATTGCTTAAGAGTTTCTCGTATCTGATTGTGTTTTCCTGAGGTTTTCCTAAATTGGGCTGTTATTTTATTCATTTTCCAGTTAGGCTTTGGTCGAGTGTTAGCTTCTAAGAACCAGTGGTAGTACTGCGGCAGAGAAATAAAGTATTACTGTATTTTGGAAGTAGGCATTTTTGGCTGACTTCTTAGCTAATTTTCTGTTGGTTTCTTCATTTCCCTACTGGGATGAATAGCTCTGGGTGCCACTCCACACAGCACTAAACTAGCCAGACACATGCTTTTACTCATTCTCAAACCCACTAAGAGACTGTAGCTGAATTCCTGCAGTGTTTTCTAATTAAGTTTGAGCCCAGTACAGTCTTAAATAACCAGAAACTGTTCCTATTTGTCTTAGCTTTATTACTGTTTCCTTTCTTCGAGTTCAAATATGAGCCATTTATAACTAAATTCTTAAGCCATATTTCCGTAATATAATTTAATACCTTTCTGCAGTACAAATATGAGCCACTTTTAAAAGTTATTGTATTCTTGGACTTAAGTCGAATGTCCTAATGCTTGTATACTCGCATTTGCCAGCCTCCTAGTACTTGCTATTCTCAGGTAGTGCAACAGTTACCTGATGCGCACAGACAATGCGTTATTGCTAAGCTCATCACTTTCTGTATGTGAGGAATGCAAGCACTTAGCCAGACTGGAGGCCTCCTTCTCACAAACACAACAATGCACACCACCACAGCTTTCCACATTAATGCACAGTAAGTTATCATATGGTGATGTCATTAAAAATTCCTTGGTTAAGCCTCCATTCCCTAATAAGTCTAGGGCTCTGTGAAAATCAGATACTGAAACACCTGTTAGCGCTAGTGGAGTAAAGGTTCACCAGATAATTTACCATTCCAAAACTAGTGGACATTATTGATTGGGGTGACTCCATTGTCAGACACACAGACCCATCTTTCACGAGGCAGGATAAAGTGAGGGTGATTATAGCTGCCTTTCAGGAAACAGGATCTCTGACATATTACCAGCCCTAAAGACCCTTATGCAAAGCAAATAAAATTATGGCATGGTACTGGTCTATGTGCGTGTGAACAACCTGGCAAATAGAACCCTGAGGGATATACAGAGAGACATGACAGAGCTCTGCATGCATGTTACAAATGCATGTGGGACCGTGGATCTTATGTTGACTTTTTTCGTCCAGTTCAACCTTTGGGTACCCAGACCTGACTTGGATCTGGTCTCTGCATCTTTAAACTTGTGGATCCAGAGCTCTGACTCATCTTCTATTTATAATTACATCTCCCTCTTTGTCAGAATATCTCAGATCTTATTTGCTGTCTGTGCTGAATGGCCATATGATTCAAGTGCTCTGATCTCCAAATTTTCAGACTAGGAGATAGGTTTCTATTACTGTGTTATAGTGTTAAATTTAGATTTCTGGGGAACTTTGAATGTTCTTCGTGTTTCACTGTTGCAGTCATTACATTTGCGTAGTCCTGCTGGCAGGTTGCCCTCAACCGCCTGAATTCCAAAGTCTTGGGTCCTGCATCGGCCACTGTTGCCCATTCCCTGATGTCAGGTCGTCAGGGTTATAAAAGAAGTGTCCGACGTGATTTTCTTCAGTCTTTCTTGCCGTGCGGTGCCCGGAGCAGAAGCAGTTCGCAAGTGCCGGTCAGCCGACTCCTGAGATTTTCGTGTTTGAGTTTCAGATCCGACGTCTTCAATAAAGCTAAGTACCCCATTGGGGAAACTTTTTTCTTGCTCCAGACCGATGTCAGAAAAAGTTAATTGTATTTCTTGTGGAAAGCAAATACCTCATAAGGATTTTCATTCTTACTGTATTCCTTGCCTAGGCCCTGATCACAACGTTACTGGTTGTCGGTTTTGTGCTAGATTTAACCAACGCACTATTAAGCGTCGGTATGATTTTGCTTTAAACTTTTTTGGAAGCCAGCCATCCGACTACTGGAGTTTACAAAAAATGCAAAGAAAAGGATAAAGAAAAATATCCGAGGCCCAAAACCGACAACGAAGCTTCTCCTAAGCCAATCGCCAGTTCGCCGGTTCTCAGTGAGGTGCTTTCGCAGCCGCTGACGCCTGCTACTTTAGAGTCACAGGCTGCTACCGACTCTCACTTGGAGTCGGCCATGCCACTGGATACTCAAGGTATTGGAGCCTTGGATGCTAATCCCTCAGATGGGTCCAGAGCCGCTGAGCAGGTACTGGCTTCTGAGGGTGTATTCAGACCTAAACATCTTTACATTAAAACAACTTCAGCTTCAAAGGCAAAGACTAAAGCACCTTCTAAAGCAGGGAAACAAAACTAAAGAGCCACGTAGACAGGCCTCTATGCCCAAAAACAGATGCTCAAAATGGCCGAAGACTTGATTACCTTGATCAGGGGTTCCCATCCCCCTCCTGATAAGAGGCCTAGGCAAAACACTGACTATGAATCTTCTGATCAGGTTTCTATTTCTTCTGATTCCTCCTCTGATCAGGAATATTCTCTTCCCCCCTCTGAGGATTCAGATGCTGAAGAATCTATACCTTCAGCATCTCCTCCAGAGGAATATTCTTTTGGGGAAACCTTGCATACCATGAGGGAGCATTTCCACTGGGAGAGCCAAGATTTTTCAGAATCTAAAAAGAGACTCAGGGATTTTCTTTTACTACCTCAGCACAGGCCTCTAGCCATTCCACCTGTGTTAGACATTGTAGATGATGTATTTTCGGAGTCTAGTCTGACCCCTGACTCCTTACCCCCAGCTACTGTTAAGCCTGACAAATATTACAGGGTTCCTGACTCACACAAATTTCTTTTAGAAACCCTGCTGCTGATCCAGAAACTATTTCACAGGGTCCCAAGGGAGTTAAGGCTTCCACTGCAAAAAACCCAACCCCCTCTGACAGAGATTCAAGGGCACTGGATAGATGGGGGGAAAAAGGTTTACACATCTGCAACTTTGGCTATAAGGGCCTTAAATTGTCAATTTCATATGCTTAAGTATCAGCAGCATGTCATGGGATTGCTTAAACAGAAAATGTTAAATTCTGAATGTGCAGAAAACAAGGAAATGCAGGATTTATTGTATGCAGCAGAACCAGGGTTGCCAGATTTCCAGCCCCCCAGGTAGGGACAAAAAAAAAAGAAGGTCTCTCACGGCAAGTGAAGACCAAAAAAAAAAAAGGTCTTTAATGCGGAACACAGTTCCACATTAAAGAACAGTTCAGTAGCTCTGCACTAAACACGGAGCTTCTCGTGTTTAATGCATTGCAAGTGAAGACCAAAAAAAAAAAGGTCTTTAATGCGGAACACAGTCCCACATTAAAGAACAGTAGCTCTGCAGTAAACACGGAGCTTCTCGTGTTTAATGCATTGCAGTTCCGCATTCAACACAAGTAGCTCTGTGTTTAGCGATTTTTGATTGGCCCGTATACCGGCATATGGGCCAATCAAAATCGAACACGGAGCTTCTCGTGTTTAATGCGGAACACAAGAAGCTCTGTGTTTAGCAATTTTTGATTGGCCTATATGCCAGGTATACGGGACAATCAAAAAAAAAAAACAAAGAAAGCGGAGGCTGGCTGAGATTTAAACCGGCAGGGTGGGACTCGGGATCAGGCTGCTGATCTCGGGACAGTCCCGCCCAAATAGGGACGTCTGGCAACCCTGAGCAAAACAAGCTGGAAAACATACTTTGCAATGTGGTTTTGATTCTCTGGAGTCCTCCTGCAGGGCTGCAGTTACGGGTTCTGTAATTAGGAGGCATGCTTGGTTAAAGGAACAAAATCCGCCTGATCATGTTAAAGTAAAATTACTAGATGCTCCTTTACAGCATGACATTTTGTTTGGTGTTAAGGCAGAAGAGGTGTTAAAGAAAATGGAGGACAAAGCTAAATCTATGCAAACTGTCAAAGATTTTTTACAAGTACAGCCACCTAGGTTTAGTAGACACTGGCCTACAAAAAATTGGTCCTTTTCTGTGTCAGACAGACCTCAAAGGGGCAGATCCAGATGCCCTAGGGGCAGATCCCAGGCGCAAGGTTCTTATAGGCCCAAGCAATGGGGGGCTTCTACCTCCAAAGCTGGAGAAGACAGATCACAAACATACAGAAAACAGTCACAATGACTTCCCCCTGCCAGCACCAAGCACTTATCTTCTGGCACCACCCTTAGGGGGAAAGTGGCACATCATAACCCAGGACAAGTGGGTTCTAAACATAGTGTCACAAGTCTACAAGTTCCATTTCCATACTCTGCCAAAGGCAAACGGCTGGCCAGATCTGCCACAAAATCAATGGGCAGAGGCACAAAAACAAGTCTCATCCCTCATGGACATGGGGCCCATTCAACAAGTACCAGAGCAAGAGCAGGGACAAGGATTTTACTCAAGACTGTTCTTGGTACCCAGAAAGGACAACGCCTGGAGGCTGATACTGGACCTATCTATTCTGAACACTTTCCTAGATATTCCGAAATTCAAAATGTTGACTTTGCAGCAGCTTCTGCCCATGCTGGGCAGGAATGCTTGGCTTGTGACTTTAGACCTAAAAGAGGCATACCTGCATGTTCCAATCAGACAATCATGCAGAAAATACCTAAGATTCAAGGCTGGTTCAATGCATTACCAATTCTCTGCACTGCCGTTTGGCTTATCTACTGCGCCCAGGGTCTTCACAAAGTGCCTGGCACCAGTAATTGCATTCTGCAGACAAAGAGGAATATAAATATATCTTTACTTGGACGACTGTCTCATTCAAGCAGAGAACATGGACATTCTACTTCAACATCTGGTGTTTGTAAAAAGACTTCTAACATGCCTAGGGTACACAGTCAACAAAAAGAAGTAAAAACTAGTACCCTCACAAGAGATAATATTCCTGGGTGCAAGCTTGAATACAACTGCCCAGATGGCTTATCTCACGCCAGAAAAAAGAGGCAACTGACTACCTATTTCAAAATGTTGGCAACAAAGGCCCAGTTATCTGCAAGAAAAATTTTGCAGGGTTTGGGCTTCATGGTCTCCTGCATCCTACTAATTCCATATGCAAGACTGCATATGAGGAAACTTCAATGGTACCTAAAAAGTGTTTAGACTCAACATTGCCACAGCCTGGCAACAGTCATTACTCTCATTCCTGCCTTCAACAGGAGTTTCGATGGTGGTCAAAGGCTTGTCACCAGAACAAGGGACAGCCATTCACACTACCACCCACCAGACAGACACTAATAACGGATGCATCAGACTTTGCCTGGGGAGCCCACATGGCAGGAAGATGCATTCATGGCACATGGTCCTCAAACCAAATGCATCTACATATCAATCAAAAAGAGGTGTTAGCTGTTCAAAATGCACTGACAGCCTTCAAGGACCTACTTCAACCGGGACAACTACTGATAAAGACAGACAACACCACGGTCATGTGGTATATAAACAAGCAGGGGGGCACACATTCTTACCCCCTTTGCAGACTAGCCATGACCTTGTGGGACACAGCTTTGACATACCAAGTACATCTGCAGGCACAATTCCTGCCAGGAAAGGAAAATACTCTGGCAGACGAACTAAGCAGAAACCTCATGGATCCCCACGAGTGGAAGCTGGATCCACAAGTCTTCAGCATAATAACAAGGAAACGGGGATTCCCGGACATAGATCTATTTGCCTCCCCTCTCAATTACCAACTGAAAAGATTCTGCACAAGGAATTATCACACACAAGCATGGAAAGTGGACGCCCTATACTTCAGCTGGAAAAACCTATCAGTATATGCCTTTCCTCCACTGCCTCTCCTCTGCTCTTAAAGGTCAGACAGGAGAAGCCAAAGATGATACTGATTTCCCCAGACTGGCCATGCCAGTATTGGTATCCAATACTAAGGAATTTATCTCTATGCCCAGCTTGGACTTTACCTCAGATACCTCAACTACTATCCCAGCAAAACAATCAGATCATGCACAGCCAACTCAGGACATTAAACTTGGCAGCATGACGGATAATGTAGTCATACAAAAAACACCACTCAGCAAAGCTGTGATGGATGTCATTCTGGAAACCAGAAGGCCTAGTACTAGAAAATCTTATGCTGGAAAATGGAGGAGATTCTGTGCCTGGAACCAGGCACAAGAAACTGATACAGAGGTACCAAATATTCCTCAGATTTTGCAGTATTTAACTGAGATGCTGGACAAAGGCCTATCTTTTTTATCAATTAAAATGAACACCTCTGCCATTTCAGCTCATTACAATACAGAGCCACCTCTTTTTTCTCACCCTTTATTAAAGTAGTAGCTCAGAGGAGCCAAAAATTTAAGGCCCCCAAGGAGATTACCAATACCTGCATTGGACCTCAACTATGTCTTGGAAAAGCTCACACTGTCTCCTTTTAAACCAGCTGCTACTGCTGATATGAAGTTTTTATCTTGGAAAACAGCTCTGCTCTTAGCAATTACTTCTGCAAGATGAGTTTCAGAGCTACAGGCGCTCATGGCTGTGGAACCTTTCATCATTTTTCATCCAGACAGGTTCTCCCTGAGGACAAACCCAACATTTATGCCTAAAGTAGTGTCCAGTGTGGCTCTTAACCAAGCCATCCATCTGCCAACCTTTTACCCAAATCCGCAGAACAAAGGGGAGAGAATTCTGCATTCTTTGTACATACACAGACAGCTGAGATTCTACTTAGACAGAACCAAAGCTTTCAGGAAGACAGAACAATTACTAGTGGCATATGCTGCAGGATCACAAGGAAAGCCTTTCTCAAAGCAGACTATTTCTAAGTGGTTAGGCCACTGCATTCATTTCTGCTACTTACACCATGGCAAACCAGTGCCTAAGGGCATTAGGCCTCATTCCACCAGAGCGGCAGCCACCTCAGCAGCCTTTCTCAGGGAATACCAACCAGAGACAGTTTAGAGGCGGTTACTTGGAGTTCAGTGCACACCTTCACAAAGCATTATCATCTGCCACTCTACTCTAAATCCAGGGCAGGCTTTGCCACTGCAGTCCTGCAGGGCCTCATAGCCGTGCCTACTGCTGTCTAGTTCCAGCCTCCCAACCATAGCTTTGGGACTCTACCCAAATATAATGACTGCAACAGTGAAACACGAAGAACATAGTACAGTTGTGTACACTTACCATGAATGTAGATTTTCTAGTGTATTCAGTGTTGCAGTCCAGGTTACCCACCCGCCTTCCCCCTTTTTTCTTTTGGATTTGATCTTTCCTTCAAGGATTTATACTAACTATGTGGTGTATTTGCTTATAGATGAAGGTAAAATTTATATTGGTATATTTAAGACTAGATATATATATATATATATATATATATATATATATATATATATATATATATATATATATAAAGTTTGGCTACCCTTTTTGGGGGCACCTGACATCTGGGGCAAGAAAAACTGAAGAAAATGGCGTTGGCCGCTTCTTTTATACCCCTGACAACCTGACGCCAGGGAATGGGCAACAGCGGCTGACGCAGAACCCAAGACTTTGGAATTCAGGCCGGCTGAGGACAACCTGCCAGCAGGATTACCCAAATGTAATGACTGCAGCAGTGAATACACTCGAACATCTATATTTATGTTAAGTGTACACAACTGTACTTTCCACTTCTTAGCCTTTCTGTATTTTAAAAAAATCTAGTTTTCTTAAAAATAGTGTTAACTTCTTGTTTGTATGAGAACTTACTATTCTTCTGTGTTTGTCTGTTTTCAGTATGCCAAACAAGTTTCAAAAAGTGCTCAGCATGCTCACTCTGTGATTACTGTCGGAGTGCAGCACACCTGGACATGGATTGTAAAACCTGTGCTTTCTTCGACACAAGAGCATTGCAGGGCCAAAGAGATAAGTTGGTACTTAAAGGCCTTTTGCCAGTATAGTCAGTCTCATCCATTTAGCCATCTGCTTCTCCCTTGCCAGCTAAATCTGAGGAGGAGCTCAGGCAAAAAGAAAAGAACAAAGAAAAAGAACAAGATAACCTAAAGAAAGTCAAAGTAAGATTCCAAGAGAAGGTCAGGAAATGGTGTACTGATCCATCAGTACCAGTGAGTCCAACACCAAAAGTTAAGAAACAGAAGGATCCGAAGACCCCCTCAAATCCATTCTCCATCTCCACCATCTTGTTTTTTCCCTAGGTGTGATTAAACCACAGCTGTATTCCCCCATCTTGCAAGACAGTCACCCTTCCATTTCTTCTTCTTTGGCCTCCTCATTTAGATCTGTTTGTTCTTCAAGGAGTTTCATCAAAGTGGATGTTGACAGGATAATGAAGAGGATGTTCTTCGTGTTTCACTGTTGCAGTCATCACATTTGGGTTATCTGCTTGCAGTAGTCCTCAGTCAGCCTGATTATCAAAGTCTTGGGTCCTGCGTCGGTTGCTGTCTCATCTTCCATGACATCAGGCAGTCAGGGTTATAAAGCATGCAGCCAACGCCATTACATCCGTCTTTCTTGCTGTGCGGTGCCTGAAGCAAAAGCAGTTCACAAGTGCCAGTCGGCCGACTCCTGAAATTTTCGTTTTTGAGTTTCAAAAACGAAGTCTTAAACTACAGCTAAGTACCCCATTGGGGAAACTTTTTCTTGCTCTAAACCGATGTCAAAAAAAGTCAATAATTGTATTTCTTGAGGAAAGCAAGTACCTCTTAAGGATTTTCATTCGAACTGTATTCCTTGCCTAGGCCCTGACCACGATGTACCTTGCTGTCGGTTTTGTGCCTTATTTAAGCAACGAACTATTCATTGTCGGTATATTTACGCTTCTAAATATTTTGGTACTTGGTTCAATTACCCAAATATGGCTTTGGTAAGCTACCCGACTACCGACCCTCCAAAAAAACGCAAAGATATAGACAGAGACAGGCCGCCTAGGTCCAAAGCTGCTGACGACGCTTCTCCTAAGCTAGTCGCCAGTTTGCCGATACTCAGTGAGGTGCTTTCACAGCCCCTGATACCAGCTACTTCAGATTCGCAGGCCTCTAATGAGACTCAATTGGAGTCCAGAATGCAGCGAGATGCTTCAACTGTGGAACCTGCGGATGTCTCTACCTTGGATGAGTCTGGAGCTGCTGTGCAGGCACCAGCTTCTGAGGGTGTATTCAGGCCTACTGTCTTGCATATTAAACATCTTCTTCTATAAGGCCTAAAGCTCGATCCATACCTAGAAAACCCGATGCCCAGACCGCATGGTCAGGCCTCTATGCCTAAAAAACAAATAAGAATGGCTGAAGACCTCATTATTTTAATCAGGGGAAGCCTACCTTCCCCCTTTAAGAGATTTAGGACTGAATTTGCTTATGATTCATCTGATCAGGATTCTGAAATTTCTGTTTCCTCTGATGACCTGGATTTACCCTTATCTACCTATGAGGATTCTGATGCAGAGGACTCTCTTCTCTCTGCTTCCCCTCCAGAGGATTTATCTTTTGGTGAAATCTTGCATACTCTTAAGAAGCATTTTCGCTGGGAAAGCCAGGATTACTCTGATTCTAAAAAGAGGCTTAGGGATTTCTTACTCCCGCCTCAACACAGGCCGTTAGCTATCCCCCCTGTACTGGACATTGTTGATGATGCCTTTTCGGAATCTAGCTTGGCCCCAGACTCCTTACCTCCTGCTCCCAGAAAACCAGATAGATATCACAGGGTTCCTGACTCTCACAAGTTCCTCTTTAAAAATCCTACTGCAGATCCTGAGACCATTTCACAGGGACCTAAAGGCATTAAGGCTACTACTGCCAAAAATCCTACCCCCTCTGATAGAGATTCCAGGGCGCTGGATAGATGGGGTAAGAAGGTATACACTTCTACAACCTTGGCCATTAGGGCCTTAAACTGCCAGTTTCATATGTTAAAGTATCAGCAGCATGTTATTGGATTGCTTAAACAGAAAATGTTGTTGATTCCTGACTGTGCTGAAAATAAGGATTTAATGCATTCTGCTGAACAAGTTGGAAAACATACTTTGCAGTGTGGTTTTGATTCACTAGAGGCATCTTGCAGGGCTGTTGTCACTGGGTCTGTACTTAAAAGGCATGCTTGGCTTAAGGAGCAATCTTTGCCAGATCATGTTAAAGCTAAATTGCTGAATGTTCCCTTAAACCAGGACCCCTGTTTGGCAACAAAGCAGAAGAAGTACTTAAAAAGATGGAGGAAAAAGCTAAATCTATGCAAACTGTTAAAGATTTCCTGCAAGTACAGCCTTCAAGATTTAGTAGGCATTGGCCCTCTAAGAATTGGTCCTTTCCTGCCTCTTCCAGGCCTTCTCCGTCCAAACCCAGAAGCAGCAGAACACCCAGGCTTCAGTCCCAAGGTACGCATAGGACTAAGCAGTGGGGGGCTCCCACCTCAAAAGCAGGGAGTAGTAAGACTCCCCCTATGGTAAACTCTCTCCATGACTTAATTTTAAAACTTCCAAACCCTTCTCAACTGACTGCTCCTTTAGGGGGAAAGATTGCTCTGCAGGCAAAAAACTGGGAACTCTTTACCCAGGACAAATAGGTTGTAAATATAGTTTCCCAAGGATACAGATTCCACTTCCACACTTTACCAACCCCAAAAGGTTTGACAGATCTACCCCCAAATCAGTGGGCAGAGGCTCAAAAGCAAGTTCTCTCTTAAGTATAAGGGCTATTCAGACTGTCCCAGAAGAGGAAAGGGGACAAGGTTTCTACTCAAGACTTTTCCTGGTGCCCAGAAAAGACAACTCCTGGCATCCTATCCTGGATCTCTTTATCCTAAACACTTTTTTGGTGATCCCAAAATTCAAGATGCCAACTCTTCACCAGTTTCTTCCTATGCTAGGCAAAGATACCTGGTTGGCAACACTGGATTTAAGGGAAGCCTACCTGCACATCCCAATCAGGGAATCTTGCAGAAGATACCTACGCTTCAAAGCAGGCTACATGCACGATCAGTTCTCTGCACTTCCCTTTGGCTTATCTACTGCGCCCAGGGTATTCACAAAGTGCCTAGCTCCAGTCATTGCATTTTGCAGGCAAAGAAATATTCAAATAAACCCATACCTGGACGATTGTCTAATTCAGGCAGAAAGCCAGGACATGCTTTTGAATCATCTGGCATTTGTACAAAAGGTGCTAACTTCTCTGGGGTACACCATAAATGAAAAGAAAAATCACATTTTGTACCCTGCCAACAAATTGTATTCCTGGGAGCAAGCTTGAACACAACTTCCCAGATAGCTTTCTTCACGCCAGAGAAACAAGTTCATTTGACAGCTTACTTCAAACTAATGGCCACAAAGATCCTGCTATCTGCAAGGCAAATATTGCAAGCCTTGGGGTTCATGTCCTCCTGCATTCTCCTAATTCCATATGCAAGACTGCATATGAGGAAACTACAGTGGTATTTAAAAAGCCTATGGTGTCAGCATTCTCAGGATCTAGAAGCAATGATTCCTATCATACCTTGCCTACAGTTACAGTTCCTTTGGTGGGCAGAGGCCTACCACCAAAACAAGGGACTGCCATTCACTCTACCCCCTGCTGCCCAAACCCTAACAACAGATGCATCAGACTTTGCATGGGGGGCTCATTTGACAGGGAAGTGCATTCAGGGCAAATGGAACCCAAGTCAAATGCACCTGCATATCGATCAAAAAGAAATGTTAGCTGTGCAGAATGCTCTGACAGCCTTCAAGAACCACATTCTTCCAGGACAGTTAATGGTAAAGGCAGACAACACCACGGTTGTGTGGTACATAAACAAGCAGGGGGGAACCCACTCATACCCTCTCTGCAGACTAGCCATGGCTCTGTGGAAGACAGCCTTGAGCTATCAAGTGCACCTACAGGCTCATTTCCTGCAAGGAAAGCTAAATACACTGGCAAATGAACTAAGCAGAAATCTCATGGACCCACACGAGTGGAAACTGGAACTAGAGACATTCTACATGTTGATAAACAAATGGGGAAGCCCAGATATAGACCTGTTTGCCTCCCCCCATAACTACCAAATGGACAAATTCTGGACAAGGACTCCCCACAAACAAGCTTGCAAAGTGGATGCCCTGTCCTTCACCTGGAAAAATCTGTCAGTTTATGCCTTTCCTCCTCTGCCTCTCCTCTCCAAGGTACTACTAAAGATTAAACAGGACAAACCAAGGATGATAATGATTGTACCGGACTGGCCACGCCATCACTGGTACCCCCCTCTTACACAGTGTGTCACTACTGGCACCATGGCACCTGCCGCAGACCCCTACCCTGCTGTCCAAGCAGGAGGGCAAGATTCTGCACCCTCAGCTTCAAACCCTGAACCTGGCAGCCTGGCTAATTACCTGATCTCTCCATTACCATCCCTCAGTAAACAAGTGTTGAATGTCAGTTTGGAGGCAAGGAGGCCTAGTACTAGAAAATCCTATGCTGAAAAATGGAAAAGAATCTGTTCCTGGAACCAAACTCAGGGGATGGGCACAGCAGCGCCCAATTTACCTCCGATTCTTCAATACTTAACTGAGATGCTTCACAAGGTCCTTTCCTTTTCCTCCATCAAAATTCATGCCTCAGCCATTTCAGCTCATTACAACACAGAACCAACCCTCTTCTCTCATCCACTGCTCAAGCAGTTCCTCAGAGGGGCCAAAAACGTAAGACCACCCAGGAGAGCCCCAACTCCAGCCTGGAACGTTAACTTTCTATTGGAAAAACTTGCTCTGCCTCTTTTTGAGCCAGCTGCAAGTGCATAGTTGAAATTCCTTTCTTGGAAAACAGCTTTCCTTTTAGCCATCACCTCAGCAAGAAGGGTGTCTGAATTACAGGCCCTTATGGCAGTGGAGCCTTTCATCATCTTTCATGCAGACAGGGTGTCCGTCAGGACCAATTCCTCCTTTATGCCGAAGGTAGTATCCACTCTGGCTCTTAATCAGTCCATTCATTTGCCAACCTTCTTTTCTAATCCACAGAACAAAGGGGAACGAATACTGCACTCCTTAGATGTGCACAGACAACTTAGATTTTACTTGGACAGAACTAAACCTCTCAAGAAATCTGAACAGCTGCTGGTGGCATTTGCTGCAGGGGCAGAGGGGAAGGCCATTTCAAAGCAAACCATTTCTAAATGGATAGGCCATTGCATTCATTTCTGCTATAAGCACCATGGAAAACCTATCCCACTAGGGGTAAGACCACATTCAACCAGGGCTGCATCTACCTCTACAGCCTTTCTCAGAGGTGTCTCTACCAAGGACATCCAAAAGCTGCTACCTAGAGTTTTGTACATACTTTCACCAAGCATTACCATTTCCCAATTTTCTCTAAATCCAGAGCTGGCTTTGCCACTGCAGTTTTGCAGGGCCTTATAGCTGGTCCTAATGTTATCTAATTTCCTCCACCCATCATTAGCTTTGGGAATCTACCCAAATCTGATGTCTGCAGCAGTGAAACATGAAGAACATAGTACAGTTGTGTACACTTACCATAAATGTAGATGTTCGAGTGTATTCACTGTTGCAGTCCTGGTTACCCTCTCTCCAGCCCCCTGACTTTTTTTTGGCTATACCTCTTTACTAGGCTTAAAGATTTTTGGTGTATTTGCTTTTTTGTTGGAGGTGTAACCTTGTATATATTTTTAATTGCTTCCCATTAGGGGGGCACCTGACATCTGGGGCAAGAAAAAACTGATGTAATGGCATCGGCTGCATGCCTTATACCCCTGACTACATGATGTCATGGAAGATGAGACAGCAACTGACGCAGGACCCAAGACTTTGATAATCAGGCCGACTGAAGGCTACTGCAAGCAGATAACCCAAATGTGATGACTGCAACAGTGAATACACTCAAACATCTACATTTATGGTAAGTGTACACAACTGTACTTTCCTCTGAATGCAGATCCAGCTAGGGGTCCTCTCGGCACCATTCCCTCAGGGCACTCTGAGAAAGGCATCAACTGCTCCTCTGTTAATATCCCATATGGTTGTCCAACCTTTGGAACAGCAATCCTTGGGTCTGAGCATCCCCAGAGTACTTATGTCAGCATTGATAGTGCTTACTACTTTGATTCTGACTGTATCCCATTCTCTCTTGACTTCAGTTCCATTAGATCAAAATGAGACTCTTAAGTTGAAGCATGGATGATGAAGCCTTGGAGGATGGACAGACTCTGAAGTTTTTGGATCCATCCCTTCCCTTCAAAGCTTCAGCACTGGACAGCATGGATGTCCTTCAAGGATGCATCTGCAGTCCTTACAAATGGGTTGTCCTGTCGTCAGGCAGCCCTTCGGTCGGCCGGATTCCAAAGTCTGGGTCTGGCTTCGGCTGGTGTCGCACTTCACCCGACGTCATAGCTGCAGTTCTTCGGGTATAAAGGCATCAGCCGACGCCATTTTCCCCAGTCTTTCTTGCGCGTGGCCAAGCAGAAGCTGTTCGCAAGTGCCGGTCGGTCAGATCTAGAGATTACTACTACCGAATACTACTTCGAAGACTTCTAAAAAGCTAAGTACCCCGTTAGGGACTCTTTCTTGCCTCAGCCGATGTCAGAAAAAGTGAATAACTGTTTAACTTGTGGGAAACAAATACCTCATAAAGATTTCCACTCATACTGCTTACCTTGTTTAGGCCCAGACCACGACGTAGCAGCTTGTTTAGCCTGTGCTTCTTTCAACCGATGAACGCTTAGGCGTCGGTCGGAGTTTGCTGAAAAGTTTTTCAGCTCAGATTTTGCGTACATAATGCCGTCGGATCCTCCGACTTCTCAAATTGTTAAGAAACGCAAAGAAAAGGACCGACACTCGCGGTCCGCGGTTTCGGCCGAAACCACGGTTAAGCAAACCGCGAGTGTCTCGGTTTCGGCCGAAACCGAGCAAACGGTTCAATCTTCAGCCGAATCCATGACTACTACCGAGGCCCCCTCTACCCTACTTGAATCGGCCTCTGAAGTTTTACCTACTACTGTGGTTTCACAAGATTTATCGGACACCATCCCTTTGGATGTTTCTACCCCAGCACGTGGTGCTGCTAGGCCTCCTACAGCCATGTCTATAAAGGCCTTTGCCAGGGCTAAAGCAGCCAAAACTTCTAAGTCTGTGCCTGTTAATCCCCCCTCTCACAGGCCCAGCTCCAGTTCTCAAATGCTTACTCTGGCAGAGGATCTCATCTCTTTAATAAGGGGATCCCAATCTCACCCAGACAGGGCCTCTCAACCTCCAGAAAAGAGACCTAGAGTAGAGCCCCCTGAGCCAGTGTCCTCAGATGACTCTTCTGATGATACAGACAATACAGACCATCCAGAGGCTCCCTTTTCCACTTATGAAGATTCCGATGCTGAAGAATCGATTCCTTCAGCTTCTCCACCAGAGGAGTTTTCTTTTGGGGAAACTTTACATGCCATGAGAGAGCAATTCCAATGGCAGGGACAAGATTTCTCAGATTCAAGGAAAAGGCTTAGGACCTTTTTACACTTACCACAACATAGGCCTTTAGCTATACCTCCAGTTCTTCCTGTTGTGGATGATGCATTTAATGATGCTTGCACTGCTCCTGATACTTTACCTCCAGCCCCTGCTAAGCCAGATAGGTTCTACAGGGTCCTGGACACTCATCACCATTTATACAAGGCTCCTTTCGCAGATCCTGAGACTATCTCCCAGGGGCCTAAGGCAGTAGCTTCAACCTCAGCTGAAAACTCTCTCCCTTCTGAAAGGGAATCCAGGTCCTTAGAGAGATGGGGTAAAAAAGTATACACCTCTGCTACTCTCTCAGCTAGAGCATTGAACTGTCAGTTCCACATGATCCAATACCAAGAGTTTATGCTTGATCAGTTAACTAAGAAACTGTCCTCGGATGATTCTTTAGATAAGAAATATGTTCTAGAAATGGTGAATAACATTCAGCAGGTTAGTAACCATTCCTTAAAATGTGGCTATGATGCACTGGAGGCTTCATTTAGATCAGCCATGACCGGCACAGTTATAAGAAGACATGCATGGTTGAAAGAACAAGTCCTGCCGGATCATGTTAAAGCAAAGCTATTAGATGCTCCTATGGATAAGGTCAGTTTATTTGGTTCTCCTGCCCAACAGGTACTGAAGAAAATGAAAGAGAAGGCAAAATCTGTACAAACAGTAAAAGATTTCTTACAGGTTCAACTACCAAGGTTTAGCAGGAACTGGCCTTCCAAAAATTGGTCCTTTCCAGACTCCTCAAAAACTCAGAGAGGAAGGAATAGGCGTACAAGAGGCAGAAATCAATCCAGAGGAGGTGCCTACAGGGGACGCCAGTGGCAAGGTAACAACCAACGAGGCACAGACACAACCACTGCCACTACAACAGGACAATCACAGTGACTTGGCTTTGACACCGCCTACCAGGGAACAAATAGCAGCACCCTTAGGCGGAAAGTTAGCATTATTTTCAAAAAACTGGCACTGTATCACAAGAGACAAGTGGATTTTACAAACTATAGACCAAGGCTACAGGTTTCATTTCCACACTTTACCCGGAAAAAGAGGAATGCCAAACCTACCACCAAATGAAAAGACAGAAGCTCTAAAACAAATAGCTCAATTAGCAAGGATGAGAGCTGTGGAAAGGGTACCATCTATGGAACAAGGCAAGGGATTTTACTCCAGACTCTTCCTGGTACCAAGAAAGGAAAAAAATTGGAGGCCTATTCTCGACCTGTCCGCTTTAAACACATACATCATTGTTCCAAAATTCAAAATGCTGACCCTACAGCAACTTCTTCCCATGCTGGGCAAGGAGTTTTGGCTGGTAACTCTAGATCTCAAGGAGGCATACCTGCACGTCCCCATACGACCACATTGCAGAAGATACCTCAGATTTCTTGCAGGATCAGAGCATTATCAATTCTCAGCATTGCCCTTTGGCTTATCTACTGTGCCCAGAGTGTTCACGAAATGCCTGGCATCAGTAATCGCTCACTGCAGGCTTCAGGGAATCCAAATTTATCCATACCTGGACGACTGCCTAATACAAGCGGACAACAAAAACAAGCTAACAGAAGACTTACAAAGAGTCATTTGCTTACTACAGGCCCTGGGATACACAGTCAATATAAAAAAGTCAAGACTGATACCATCCCAAACAATCACCTTCTTAGGTGCAGAACTGGACACAGTAAAACAGATGGCATTCCTAACTGCAGAAAAACAAAAACAACTTCCTGTCTATTTTTTGGCATTAACAAAGCAGAACAAACTAACAGCAAGGAAAGTACTGCAGGCCTTGGGCTTCATGGCATCCTGCATAATCCTGGTCCCCCATGCCAGACTACATATGAGAAAACTACAGTGGTACCTAAAGAATTTATGGTCTCAACACAGGTACAGCTTAGAAACCGAAATACCACTAATTCCATGCCTGAAACAAGAGTTCCTGTGGTGGGCTCGGGCATGCCAGTCAAACCCAGGTTTGCCCTTCCACAGCATTCAACCAAACCAAACCATCACAATGGACGCCTCAGACCTCGGTTGGGGGGCCCACATGCTGGACAAGTGCATACAAGGCTTATGGACTCCAGAGCAACTGCATCTGCACATAAATCAAAAAGAAATGCTGGCAGTACAACTAGCAATCCAGAATTTCAGACCATTCCTCCAAGAAGGCCAGTTGATGATAAGGACAGACAACACCACAGTCATGTGGTACATCAACAAACAGGGAGGCACTCATTCTTACCCTCTATGCCGAATGGCCCTAAACCTATGGAATATGGCTCTGAGTTACAACATTCAGTTACAAGCAATTTTTGTACCGGGAAAAGAAAACATCCTAGCAGACATTTTAAGCAGAACTACCTCGGATGCTCATGAATGGATGCTACACCCGGACATTTTCAAGGCCATCACAAAGAAATGGGGACTGCCACAAATAGACCTATTCGCATCCCCACTCAATCACCAGCTCAAGAAATTTTGCACAAGGACATACCACCCACTTGCTTGGAAGGTGGACTCTCTATCCTTCAGTTGGAAAGGCCTGACAGCATATGCATTCCCACCTCTCCCTTTGATGCACAAGGTGCTATTGAAAATCAAAGAGGAACGTCCAAGGATAATTCTGATAGCTCCAGACTGGCCAAGACAACATTGGTACCCATTACTGTGGAGCATGTCTCGGGGGAGAATGTGGTCACTACCCCTGATTCCCTTGATGTTAACCCAGAACAACTACAACATCCTGCATCCAAACCTGAAAACTCTGCAACTGACTGCCTGGAACATTACATAAGAGCAACTAACCCAGATTTATCCCAAAGGGTTAAAGACATTATACTTGAGGCCCGCAGACCTTCAACAAGAAGGAACTATGCAGGAAAATGGAAGAGGTTTCTCATTTGGAGTGCCGACAGGGGCAAAGATGTGTCAAAGGTAGACATTGCCAACATCCTGGAGTATTTGGCAGAGCTTCTCCATACAGGCCTGTCCTATTCCTCCATCAAAATACATGCATCAGCTATTTCTGCAGAATACAGCTTCGATCCACCTGTCTTTTCGCATCCTCTACTCAGGCAGTTTCTGAGAGGAATTAAGAATGTAAAACCTCCTAGGAAAACCACCATTACCAGCATGGGACTTGAACTTTGTACTAGAAAAATTGACACTTCCCCCTTTCGAACCAGCAGCAACAGCAGATCTTCAACACCTATCCTGGAAAACTGCTTTCCTGCTGGCAATTACCTCAGCAAGAAGGGTTTCAGAACTACAGGCTTTAATGGCAGTACAACCCTTCCTAATCTTCCATCAAGATAGAGTGTCCATGAGAACTAATCCTACATTTATGCCTAAGGTGGTATCCAGAGTGTCTTTAAACCAGGCAATCCACCTACCTACCTTCTTTCCCAATCCACAGAACAGGGGGGAAAGACTGCTGCATACATTGGATGTACATAGACAGTTACGCTACTACCTGGACAGAACCAAGGGTAATAGAAAATCTGACCAGCTTCTGATAGCATATGCAACAGGAAGAGAAGGAAAAGCAATTTCCAAACAGACAATCTCCAAGTGGATAGGAAATTGCATTAGATTCTGTTACTCCTACTATGGAACGGAAATTCCACAGAACATAAGACCTCACTCTACAAGGGCTACAGCCACTACCACAGCTTTCTTACAAGGAGTGGCTACCAAGGACATTATAGAGGCTGCTACTTGGACCTCCATGCATACATTTGCCAAGCATTATAACTTACCTTTATACTCTAGATCCCGAGCAGGGTTTGCCACTGCTGTTTTGCAAGGGATCCTAACTACACCATAATTTCTTCTTCCTCCTCCCCTAGTTTAGCTATGGTATTCTACCCATTTGTAAGGACTGCAGATGCATCCTTGAAGGACATAGTACAGTTTTGTACCTACCATAAATGTAGATGTCCGAACAGGATAGCATCTGCAGTCAGGATTACCCACCCTCCTTCCCCTCTGTGGTACTCCTAGGGTATTTGCCCACCTAATAGCTAGCTGGGGGGGGATCTCTTATGGTGTATTTGTTTGTATATATGCACATACATGATTTTTTTTGTGTGTTTGCCTTCTACTATTTGGAAACATTGGCATTTATCCAAAATTTAGCTTTCCAAGAGGGCAACTGGCATCTGGGGCAAGAAACACTGAGGAAAATGGCGTCGGCTGATGCCTTTATACCCGAAGAACTGCAGCTATGACGTCGGGTGAAGTGCGACACCAGCCGAAGCCAGACCCAGACTTTGGAATCCGGCCGACCGAAGGGCTGCCTGACGACAGGACAACCCATTTGTAAGGACTGCAGATGCTATCCTGTTCGGACATCTACATTTATGGTAGGTACAAAACTGTACTTTCCACTGTCAGCCTTGGAGCTGGGATGAGTTTGTGTAGGCAAGATTCTTTTGACTCCAATGATGAGAGAGATCACTTCATATCCAGTCTCTGGTTCAGGCTTTGAGGCTTTAGAAAGGGTACTTTCCAGGCCAAGAGAAAGAGTGCTTTCATCTTGCTTTGTTTCATCCTGACCTCTACTAGATACTGCTTTTGACTCTATACCTTCATGTTGCCAAGGTCATTCAGCTTCAAGAAGTCTTGGGGAAGCTCACAATTTGATATCCCAGTGCGAGTTGGACCAGTCTCCAGAAGCCCCACCAAGAAAGGTTCCCAGAAAACAGACATATAAAACGAGACACTTGGATTCTCTGAAATCAATTACAGAAGACCTGGACTTGGATGAAATGGAAGGTTCACTAAGATCCCCCCTTGAAGATGTCACTTTTTGAAAAATCTTGGAACTGATTAAGCAAAAGGGAATTGGGGGGGGGGGGGTGATCCACCAATGCATCTTCCGGAGAAGAGTTTGAGTTCCTGTAGGCCTTTGGAGCTGGCTGTTCTACATCCTGGGTGGTTCCTCTTGATGACATCATTGATTTGGTAGCTCAAAAGGACTGGAAGAATCCTGACATGGTGGAGCCTATCCCCAAAAAACAGATAAAATATTAGCTGCAATGAAAGATGAGGCTCACTGGAGCAAAGGTCCTTCAGTAGATATTATGGTTGTTGCGGCAGACGCAAAGAAGCTGCTCTTGGAAGAGAGTATGCCTGTTCATCCCTCTGACAGAGAATCATGAACATTGAACAGATTCAGGAAAGGGACTCGTGCATCAGCGACTTCTGCTCTTAAAACACTGAACTACCTTGCACATGTGACACTTTTTCAAAGGGAATTGACTAAAGAACTTACTAATTCTCTCTCAGGTAACTTATCTTCAGACATCCAAAAAAAAAAGCATAGAGTCCCAGTTGTAAGTTCTTGTCTAATGTAACCATGATCTGCTGATTAATGCAGCTGATGGTGCAGCTAGTCCTGCAGGCACCAGTACAGCTATATGCTGCCGTGCTGGGATGTAATTGTGTGAATTTGCAGAAAGTTTAAAGAAGTCCTTCCTTAACGCCGTGTGTTATGGTTTTGGTTCTACTTTATTTGGACCTAAGGTCAAGGAAATGCTTATCAGGAGTGAACAGGATGGTAAGACCCTGTCTCCGTAGGAATCCGCTTCTGCACCCCTCAGAGGACCTTTTCCAGGAATCAGAGAGTGGGAAAGAAGATGTGATTCAGGAAATCACAGAGTTTTTAATGGGGATGCTCCTGATTACAGAACCTCCCAAGGCAGAGGAGGGGGCAGTTTTACTGGATGTCAGCTCAGGGGGAGAGGCAGACCACAAAACCAAGGATTTTGCAGTCCCTTTACTAAGGAATCCTTTCAGCACTCCCAAGGGGGTTACCCAGCTGCCTCACTCTGGAGCGCCTATTGCTATGCCCTCAAGCCTGGCAGGTCATCACTTTAGATTCATGGGCGTTAAAGATAATCACCAGAAGATACAGTATTCCCTTTGTTTCCCTGTGTTTGAAAAGGAAAAGGATTCCAGCAGTGCTACCCTGTTAGTTGGAATCCACAACAGCAGAAGTCTTAAAGTTGTTGGAAAACAAATCCAGCAGGTCCCCAGACCATTTAGGTTCCAGAGTCTATTCCAGATTCTTTTTAGTTCAAAAAAGACATGTGACCTAAGGCCAATTTTGGACATAAGTTACCTGAGTCAGTTTCTAAAGCAGACAAAATTCTGGATGGTCACAGTCAGTCCATTTTGTCTCTACTGAGGAAGGATGACTAGATGTGCTCAATAGATCTCCAGGATGTCTATTGTCATTATCAAGATAAACAAGCAGTCCAGGAGATTTCTCAATTTCTGCCTGGGAGCTAATCATTTCCAGTTCAGAATACTGCCCTTTGGACTCACCACAGCCCTTGGGTGTTTACCACATTCATGGCAGTTGATAGCCTTCCTCAGACTACAAGGGTTCATGGTGCTGCCATATCTAGATGACTGTGTCCTCACTGCCCCAACCAGGGATCTACTAGTCTAAGAGAGGACCTTTTGACTCAAAACTTGAGTCACAGTGACTCAAGCAAAGTCAGTTTACCCCCCCCCCCACATACTAAAAACATAGAGTTCATTGGATCCCACCTGGACATGAGAAACGAGACTCTAGTCTTGCATCATCTATGTCCTACTACAAAATTAATTCAAAGACTTCTTGAACTTATGGCTTCAGCAATCGCTTTGGTTCCATTGTCCAGATACCTCATGAGAATCCTGTAATGGAGACCCTGTTGGTCCAGTGGTCTCAGTCTCTAAATTTGTTGATTCCACTGACTTCCATATGCAAATCTCACATTGGGTAGTGGCTAAAATCACCAGCATTATCAGAGGGCCACCACTTCTGTCTTCTCTCTAGCAACAGTTACCATGGGTGTTTCCCTTTTTGGGGTGGGGAACATTATGAGGTGAAGACTGTCCAAGGTTCCTGGCTGCATTCAGTGGGCAAACTTCACATCAGCATTCTAGAGATGTGAGCAGTTCTACTAGCATTGCAGACATTCCAAGACTCTTTACCAGTAGGTGTGATCTCCATCCAGGTGTACAATATGATGGTAGTCTGTCACATCAACAAACAGGAAGGAGCCAGATCTTATCCCTTGTGTTGGGAAGCCATGAGAGTGTTGCAATGGGTGGTGTCTTCCCATCACGTTCCAATAGCAACACATATTCTGGGGACTTCCAATGTTTTAGTAGGCAAACTAAGCAGAAACATTCTCCTGTTTCATGAGTGGTCCCTCAATCAATCAGTGGCAAAACAAATGTTCTGCCACTGGAGCCTACCTTGCTGCAACCTTTTTGCATCATGCTTGAACAGTAAATGCAGCAGTTACTTTGCCATAATCCCTTCACAGGGTCAGTCACTGAGGGACTTTCAGACCTACACTTGACCCCTGGGTCTCCTATATGCCTTTTCTCCTTTTCCCATGTTAATGAAATTCAGTCAGAAAGTGAGATGCAGCAAGGCAAAGGTCATTGTCATTGTCCCTTATTGGCTGCAGTAAGTTTGGTTCCCATATCTTTGGCCTCACCTCATATGTCCTCTATGTATGCTAAGACACAGCCCAGAACTTCTGCCTCTGCTCCCCCCATCTGGGCATCCTCTCCCATATTCAGATACCTTGAAGCTAACTGATTGGTTCCGCCAATTTTAATGCTAGCTGCAGATGACAGGCTTTCAAGTAGTCATTCATATTCTAACTGCTTCCCAGAAATCAAGTACAAGGAAATCCTATGTATGCAAATGGAAAAAGTTTTCTATATGGTCAACAAGCAAAGGATTGGACGCCTTTTTAGCACCCTTAACCTCAATTATAGACTTTTGTCTGATCTGTTCCAAAAAGGTTCCAACTTTTCTATAATCAAAGTAAAATTAGCATCCATTTCTAATTTTCATGTTGATCATAATCAGACATCCTTAGCTTATTTGAGAATTTCCAAGGCCTTTCTAAAATGGACTTTTCGACTCAGACCTCTTAAAAGAGATCTAGTCCGAGCATGGGATATTACTGTGATGCTTTAAGGCTTTACACAACCTCCTTTTAAACCTGCAGCTTCAACAGATCTGAAATTTTTATCCTGGACAAGTATATTTCTAGTGGCTTTTACTTCTGCAAAGAGAACTTCAGAACTACAAGCTCTCTCCTGCAAGCCACCATACCTAGTATTTCATAAAGGTGGGGTCTCTCTGAGAACAAATCCTAATGTTCTTCCAAACGTGGCATCCAAAAGTAATCTTTATCAGCCCATAAATCTTCCATTTTTCCAACAAAGGAGAACACATTTTACATCTGCTGGATGTTCATAGGAAACGTGTGTTCTGTCTCCACAGCACTAAAGACAGAAGAAAATGGGCTCAGTTACTTGTTGCCTTTTCCAAAGCTAAGCTAGGACAAACTGTTTCTAAAGTTACTCTTTCAAGATGGCTCACAAATTGCATTATGTTTTTGTATGAGAAATTGGGCTTGTCCTTAACCAGTAATCCTGCTGCTCATTCTACAAGATCTGTAGCAACTTCAGCAGCTTTTCAGTTTAGACTACCCATTGATGAAATTTGTGCTCACACCTTTATTTCACATTATAGACCAGATGCTCAGTCAAGAGCCTTTACTTTTTTTGGCTTTACCATTTTCAGGAATAGCCTTCCTTAATGCCACGCAGGTGGTTGGTAGCTAGGGAATCTGTCCCAAAGGTTGAATTGGATGAAAAAAGACATCAGAGATGAAAGATATGTACTTACCATAATGACAGAGCCGTGATGTCTTCTTTTCTATCAGTTCAACATTCCTCCCTCCTTCCCCCTTCTAAATTAATACCGATTGTGCCTTGAAGAATGGACGATACTCTAGGAGAGTCTTGCTATTCTCAACCTCAACTCCTTGTCTCCCTAGTTTACAAGAGTATGTTCCTATTCTCCTTGGTATGTCCTTAAACCTTCATGAAGTTTTTTTTTTTTTTTTTGTATGGTAAGCAAAGTCAGTGTGAAGTATTCAGGGGAAAAGAGAGACAGAATTATGTGTAGAGGAGTCAGAGCCCTGGCTCCACAAGTTTAAAGATGCCAAGGCTGTATCACACTTTGATCTGGGTACCCAAATATTGAACCAGAAGAAAAGAAGACAACATGGATCTATCATTATGGTAAATACATAACTTTCAATGTTAAGTTGTCAATCTCGCCTTCATTCTTGCTGGATGGGTTCGGAGCCGATCCTCGGCTCCGACTCGGCCACTTACTATAGCTCGAGAGCTTATTTTACCGGCTCAAGGCAACCCTATATCCCATGATGCTAGGCGATAACTCCCCAGATCTCGTTTGCCGCTTTCGCTTGCGAGGTACGTTTTTTTACCGGCTCCTGGTAAGTCTTACATATATAGTGTTCAGTCACCCTTTTTGAGTTAATTTTTCACCTAGTTATTTCTTTCAGTAGTTAGTAACTACCCTTAACTCTATTACTTTTTATATACCTTCCCTTTTTATCCCTTATATCCCTCCCCCTCCACTCTTAGGTTAGGCCTTAAGCCTGCCCCTTTCCTAATTTTTCTTAGGGATCCTGTGGAGTGTTTGGGTGTGTCAGTATCCCTGTTAACATTTTATTAATTTATAATTTTCGAGTGTGTGTGTGTGTGTGTGTGTGTGTGTGTGTGTGTGTGTGTGTTTTTCTGTTACATTTGTGATCCCTCGACACTGTTATGTCGAAGGAACCTAAGGAAACTAAGGTCTCAGGCTTTAAGAAGTGTGACTCGTGCTGTCAGAAAATGTCTCTGACAGACGGTCACACTTCTTGTGTTTACTGCCTGGGACCCCTGCACCTGCAGGACTCTTGTTCAGTATGTCATGCATTCAGTCCAAGAGTCCTGCAGGAGCGCAGGAATAAACTTATACTGAGGGGCTTGTTAAAGCCCGAGGGCTCCCCGACTAAGTCTGCATCGGGGAGGCCCTCGAAACCTGCAAAACCGTCGGCTCCGAGTACTAAGCCTTTGGCTGCTGGCTCCTTGTCTGTGCCTAGATCGGCTCCGGCTGGAGCCGATCCCTTTGAGTCACAAGTTCCGGTCTCAGCACCACTCGGTGCAGATACCTCTGACGTGTCTTCGGCTCCGTTGGCTCCATCTAAGAAGAGGTCAAGATCCCCTTCATTGGAGTCCATCCATTCGGCTCCGAGGTCTCCCCTGCTCTCGGAGCGGAGCCATCGGAGCCGATCTTCTCGGTCGTCCAGACTTTCAGATCACGACCTTGAGAGAGTGGTAAGTAGGCTGTTAAAGTCTCAGGCATTGGCCCAGATGATCTCTAGCCCGTCTCATCAGATGGTAGCTATTACGACTCTACATATTTTTCCTCCTTCAACTCTCACTCAGAGTTCGGAGCCAGAGCTCCTCGGAGCCGTGACCGTTGTGGCGTCGGAGCCGATACCTCCCCCTTCGGCTCCTTCGTCTTCTGCTCCGATCTCCTCTTTGATACCTTCATTGGAGGGATCCGGGCACCTGATCTCTCTCGATGGCTCCGAAGGGGCGAGTGGCATTGGACCATTGTCCGACCCCGTTCTCCCTCTCGGAGCGTCGGCGCTGGTGAGCTCGGCCCCGACATCGGCCTCAGAGCCTTCCCTGTCGGTGCGGCCTGGGATTCCTACCTCTTCGGAGCGGGGGCCCTCTGGCCTTTCTAATAGGGGAGCCTTCGAGGTGATGAGGAGCGTACTAGCCCCAGGGCTTAGTCAACGGTCAGCTCCTCCCACTACAGTGCCTGCTGATGTCTCTTCTCACTCTCTTGCTCCCGGACCCAGAGATCCAACGCCTCAGGTTTCCCCACTGGAAATATCTTCCTCTTCCGAGGCTTCTCCTGACTTGTCAGCGGAGCCTCCGCGTAAGAGGACATGTAAGAGGAAGCATGTGGACTCCCCTGAGTCTATTACATCTGACACCGACTTGGATGAGTCGGAGGGATCCCCAAAGTCCCCCTCTGAGGATGTCTCTTTCTCAGACATCCTAGAAATCCTGAAGTAGAGGGGGAACTGGTCTTCCCTTAATCCTTCCGAGGACGAGTCGGTGTACCTGGAGGCATTCGGTTCTCGACCCTCCACCTCCTGGGTGTCTCCGCCTTTCGACCCCCTTATGGAAGTAGTGGCTCGGAAGGCGTGGTTGGCCCCGGATTCGGTGGAACCCACCCCTCGGAAGCCATCTAAATTCATCACAGTACCAGTTGACAAGCAATTCCTAACAAAAGGTGTACCGGCGGATGCCATGGTGGTGGCTGCAGCCACCAAGAAGGAACTAGCTGATCCTTCAGTACCTATCTATCCTCCTAATAAGGATTCTAGGACCATGGATAGGTACGGTAAGCGGATGTTTTCTTCAGCGACCTTTGCCATGCGGTCGCTGAATTACCTGTGTCACTTCACCCGCCTTCAGAGAGATATTCTCAAAGAATTGGGAGAAGTCTTACAGGATCCATCAGCTGCTGGGTCCCAGGATAAAATAAACTCACAGCTTGGAACCCTGAACTCGATTGTTAACTCCTCCATGCGTCTGATTTCATATGCAGCCGATGGAGCGAGTAGGGCCGCAGGCACAGGAGTGGCCTTAAGGCGTCACGCCTGGATGCGGCTGTGTAATTTCGCGGACCCTTTCAAGGTGTCCTTCACAAATTCCCCTTTTGATGGTTCGGCTTTGTTCGGACCTCAAGTGAAAGACACCTTGACCAGATGCGAGCAAGATGGCAAGACTCTTTCTGCCGTAGAAGTCCATTTCTCCACCCCTTCAAGACCATACCCTAAGGGTCAGAAGGGTGGGAAAATGTGGTTCCGCAAATCTCAAGGAGTCACGTCTGATGCAAGAGGTCAGTTTACCCCCAGAGGCAGAGGGGGTAACAACAACAGACGCCGCCCTAGGGGCAGAGGGGGTCCGCAAAACCAGGGTAGCAGGGAGCCTCTCTCTGACAAACCCTTCCAGCATCCCTGAGATGTTGCCCGATTGTCCACCTTCGGAGGCAGTCGGGGGAAGATTGTCGCTGTACCCAATAGCCTGGCTTTCCCTTACTCAAGACAAATGGGTACAGTCGATCATATCCGAGGGTTACAAAATTCCCTTTATCCAAACCCCAATTCAACAAAAGGGAACCCTTCCAGACGTTCCACCCAGTCTAAGGGAACTAGCAGTATCAGAAATATCAAAACTGCTAGCAAAAAGAGCCATCCAGCCAGTCCCAGCAGACCAACTAGGATCCGGAATCTACTCAAGGTTCTTTTGGTACCGAAAAGACAGGGGACTGGAGACCAATATTAGATCTCAGCAAACTGAACAAGTTTGTAAAGAGAACAAGATTCTGGATGGTCACGCTACAGTCCATTCTGCCCTTTCTGGGCAAGGACAATTGGATGTGCTCCGTGGACCTTCAGGATGCGTACTATCACATCAAAATTCACAGGCGCTCCAGACGGTTTCTCCGCTTCGGCTGGGGCCAGTCACTACCAATTCAGAGCCCTGCCCTTTGGTCTCACTACAGCCCCCAGAGTGTTCACCAAATGTATGGCAGCGGTTACGGCTCACCTGAGACGGCAAGGATTCCAGGTGTTTCCATATCTAGACGACTGGCTCCTCACTGCCACCACCAGGCATCAACTTCTCCAAGCCAGAGCTTACACCATTCACATTTGCAGAGGGCTAGGAATCTCTATAAATTTTGAAACGTCTGCCTTGTCGCCTTGTCAGTCTATTACCTTTATAGGTGCCAACTTGAACACCGTACAACTTTCAGCAAAGTTAACAGACCAAAGAGTCTTAGATATTCAAAACCATGTCCATGTTCTTCTTCAGAGCGACAAAATTCAGGCCAGGTATGTCCTGAAAGTATTGGGTCTTATGGCGGCCGCCATAACACTTCTTCCCCTTGCACGTTTTCACATGCGTCTTCTATAGTGGATGCTGTTCGCCCAATGGTCTTTTCAGCAACTTCCCATGCACCACAAGATCATGATAACTCAAACTTGCAAAAGCCATCTGTCCTGGTGGATATTGTCCCCTCAAGTCCATCAGGGCAGACCCTTTGTTCCTCCTCCCCCGGTCGCCACAGTGACATCAGACGCCTCCCTGATCGGGTGGGGGGGGCATTTTCAGGGCAGGATGGTCCATGGCACTTGGCAACCTTTCGAGCGCCACCTGCACATAAATGTCCTAGAGATGAGAGCAGTGCTTTTAACGTTGCAAGCCCTCCACGACTCTCTTCCCCTAGGAACTATTGCAATCCAAACAGACAATATGTCCGTAGTGTGGTATATCAACAAGCAAGGCGGAACCAAGTCCTATCCCCTGTGTCGAGAGGCGCTCAGACTTTGGCAATGGGCGATCTCCTCTCAGCGGTTTCTGATAGCAACGCATATCCCCGGGAAGTCCAACTTCATAGCGGACAGGTTGAGCAGAGCCATACTCATGCCACACGAGTGGTCTCTCAAACAATCGGTAGCGGAAGAGATTTTTCAGAAGTGGGGCCTTCCTTGCTGCGATCTTTTTGCTACATCCCAAAACAGCAAATGCCCCGACTTCTTCACCCTCTTCCAGGCCATCCCCTCAGAGACGCTCTAGTCCAAGATTGGCCTCGGGGACTTCTCTATGCCTTTCCACCCTTTCCTCTAATTCCACAAGTAATTCAGAAAGCAACCGCCTTGAGAGCCAAGTTGATTCTCATTGCCCCTTATTGATCTCGACAGATATGGTTTCCGTTCCTACATCATTATCTTTTGGTACAGCCTTGGCATTTGGACCCAGCTCCAGATCTGTTGACCCATCAGTCGGGGCAGCTGCACCAATCCCTACATTCTCTCAACCTCACTGCTTGGTTGCTCCACTTCCGTCCTTAGCCAGGCTTCCTATGATTTCTAATCCCGTCCGGGATATCATAGTAGCTTCCCTTAAATCTTCCACCAGAAGGATTTACACTAGTAAATGGAAATGTTTCTCCTTCTGGGCAAAGGCAAGGAATATAGATCCCTTTACTGCCCCAATTCATTCGGTCTTAGACTTCCTAGCCGAAATGTTTCATTCAGGGTCTTCTGCCTCTACAGTAAAGGTTCAGTTGGCAGCCATATTGAATTTTCATACAGGCTTATCGGACCACAATATCATGTCCAATAAGCTTTGCAAAGCCTTCCTTAGAGGTGTATATTTACTTAAGCCTCCGATCAAAGACCCTCCACCTCAGTGAGATCTTAATTTAGTCTTAACATCCTTAATTCTCCCCCCCTTTGAACCTGTGGTCTCCTGTTCATTGAAATTTCTTTCCTGGAAGACACTTTTCCTAGTCGCCATTACTTCTGCTAGTAGAGTATCAGAGCTTCACGCCCTCTGCATTCGTCCTCCCTACTTAATCTTCCATAAAGACAGAGTTTCTCTAAGGACTAATCCATCCTTCTTACCCAAGGTGGCTTCGCAGAAAAATTTTAATCAATCAATTGATCTCCCAGTTTTTTTCCCAAATTATACTAATAGAGCGGAGCAAAAGCTACATTATCTAGATGTTCACCGCCAGTTCCGATACTATTTGGATAGAACCAAACAAATAAGGAAATCTGATCAACTGTTTTTATCGTACGCAGAAAATAAGAAAGGCCTTCCTGTTTCCAAGGTAACCCTATCTAGGTGACTGTCTTCTGTGATTACATCTATTTATCAACTCAGAGGCAGGGAATTAACTTCTAAGCCAAAAGCCCATTCAACTAGAGCACTAGCTACATCTACAGCTTTTCAAGCTAGACTACCAATAGACACTATCTGTGCGGCAGCCACATGGGCCTCAACTCATACCTTTGTTTCGCATTACAAATTGGACATGGCCTCCAGGGACAGAGCAACATTTGGTTCCACCATTCTTAAGAGTCTGTTCCAATGAGCCGCCCAGGATGAAGGTGCTAGGGAAGCAGTCCCATCCAGCAAGAATGAAGACGAGATTGACAACTTAACATTGAGAAGTTATGTACCTACCATAACGTTCCATGTTAGTTGTCTTCTCGCCTTCTTTCTTGCATCCCACCCACCATCCCCCTAGCCTGGACAGACCGAGAAGATCTTCCCTTCCTTGAAGGGTCCTTTTATTCCTTTGTTCACTATCTAGGTGTCCTAGGATATATATAGTGTAAATAATTATCTTTGGAGGTTTTTATCCCTCCTCCTCCTCCTTCCAGTTGGAGGATTTTGTTTTATTGGCCTATGCTAGGTTTTTCAGCTTCCAAACGAGATCTGGGGAGTTATCACCTAGCATCATGAGATATAGGGTTGCCTCGAGCCGGTAAAATAAGCTTGCGAGCTTTAGTAAGTGGCCGAGTCGGAGCCGAGGATCGGTTCCGAACCTATCCAGCAAGAAAGAAGGCGAGAGAAGACAACTAACATGGAACGTTATGGTAGGTACATAACTTCTCATTTTCAAGCAGAAGTCTTCCTTTTCCTCAGATGATGCCCAAGTACAGGGAAAAGGCAGTTGGCTTCAACAGTTGGTTGCACAGTTGGTGTCATTCAGGGATCCAGCACGTGTCAGCATAGAATGAGACTCTAGACAATGACTCTTGATTTGTCAGGGCTTCTGCATAGCTTAAGCCTTTGCTGTCCCCATAGTGCATTTTTTAGGCACAGCCCAGTTAGTAAATCTCAATACCTAACAAAAACATATCAAACATTAGACCAGGTCAAGGTTGCTCTGCTCATTGCCAGGGGTCTAAATGACACATTGACTGATCTTGAATTCTGTCTGCATTTGGAGTGCATACTTGTGTATATTATTACGGAAACTTGGTTTAAAAGTACAGGAAGCACTCCCTCTATTCCAGGGTTTAACTCCTACCTCTGCTATCGACCCAGTGGTAACTGTATTGCTGTTTGTTAGGGACCACATCACTTCTAGGTAGATCCCCAGAAACTTAACTGATTCAAATCCAAATCACAGTAAACAGGGCTAACTGTCAGATCCCTAGGACCACCTTTATGCTCCCAGAAAAACCCATGTTAGGTCTTAATACATTAGACAAACTCCAAATCAACATTAATTTCATTATGCTAGGAGACTTTAACTACCTGACAGTAAACTGGGATCCCTGTAACTCAAGTGTTGATTATGTCCAAAAAAATTTTGATTTGATAAACAAAAACTCCCTGGGCTGGATTGTCAAGGAGCTCATTAGGGGGCAAAATAATCTTGACCTGGTCCTTGCCAACAATGCATTGATATAATCTAATCTCCTGGTACTCCCTTCTGCAGCTAAATCCAGTCACAAACTGGTAACACTTTCCTTCAAAATATCCAAACAATTAGATGCAAAGATTACATATTATTGAGACGTCAAATGTGCAAACCTTCTATAATGAAGTCTTAAAATTCATGTTTGACTATAATTGCCCATGATACTGACACACCAAGCAGTTATACGAACACTGTATGCACCTATATTAATGCACTGACCTGGCAGTATCTACCAGATGCAAACAGAATGGGAAGTTTAAAGGTAAACCAGCCTGGTGGTCCAAATGTATAAATAAAAAATACAATAAAAAAAGCTTCTTAAAGCAAAAAAAAAAAAACTCAAATCAAGGTTAACATTAAAAAAAACTATTGAAGGAACTAAAAAAGCACCATCAGGGATACAAAGGCATATTTTGTAATGTTAGGAAAGTAAGGAATAACACCCAACATTGCTCAGAACGTATCCAAAAATGGCACTTCCCAATGTAATACACTAGAGATAGCCAACAAACTACCAAAGTCCAACTCCCAAAGTAACTGTACAGAGCCCAAATATCCCAAGGAATCTCAGCCCCTTTCCCCATCATAACCAAAGAACACTAGCAAAAGGTACTCTACAAAATGAGAAGTACATTGTCCATGAGGCCTGATAATATACCCATTTGTCTGATAAACAGTACAAAATGTGACCTAGTGGACCCAGTCCTCCAGCTGTTCACCCTGAGCTTAGGCACTGACTTTGTCCTTGAAATATGGTACACAGCTATTGTGATGCCACTTCATGAAGGTATACTACCTCTGACTCCAGAAACTATGGACCCATTACCATAACTTAGGCTCATTTGTAAAGCCATGGAACGTATCATAACTGGTTTAATTAATAATGCAATCAAAAATCTTATAAGCTTCGACTTCCAGCAGTTTACAAGGGTAGAGTCTCTCTAGTAAATCTGGTCACTGTCTTTGAGAGAGTAAGACAAGCTATGGACGGTGGACATACATGCAGAATACCTTGACCTGGCTAAGGCCGTTGACACCATAACACATGCTAATATAATAAACAAGCTGAATGACTTCTACATACCTGGATAACATATTGGTTGATGAATAAAACCCATCTAGTGAGTGTGGCAGGTGCATCCTCAGTAAACATTAAGATGATGACCAGTGGTGTTCCTCAGGGCTTCTTGCTGTCTTCCCTATAATTTGGCATCAAATGCACATATTTCCAAACTATATAAGGGGATCTTTGGTTAACCAAGTTTGCAGACAACTACACACCTGGTTGTATCCTCAAGTCACTCATCTAGTATGCAGAAGCTCCAGCTGGAGCTTGCACATATCAGCAACTGGTGCTCAAAAAAACAGGTTAAAACTAAAAAGTGCAATATAATTGCAAATTGTTAAACAGTCCCTTCATCCATCTGAAAGTGTGATGAGAGACTTAGGAACACGGGAGATAATTCCCTTGGCTTTGATCGTCCTGTAGTAACAGTGGTCAAGAAATATTTTTAACTGGCACAACTGATTGCAAAAGGTATTTTGTCTAGATTCAAGAAAGTTCTTATTCATCTGTTATTCCCAGTTAATCAGACCTGTTATTGAATATACTGCTCCCTTTGGGATGTATCTTACTATGCATATCAAGTAAGTGGAAAAATCCCAAGCTTCCTAACTAAAAAGATCACGTTTAAAAGATGAGCAACAAAAAGAGGCTGAGGAAGCATCGTGTCTTTATTCTGTGACCTATAGACTCCATAGCAACAGTCTGTACCTTGCCTTTTAAACCATTAGGGATGCAGAAGTCCAAGACCTCTTGTATCTCAAATTAAACAGTTCCACTAACACTAGAACCAAGGATCTAAACCTGCTTCAGCAAGTAAACAAATCATAGTGGACAACCAGAATTGTCACAGTGCTTAACCCTTCTCTGGAACAACCACCCAGTCCAAATTAAGCAATGCAATAAACCATCTTCCTTCAAAAAGGAGTCAGACAAGCAGGTAGGTATCCACAGATTCACCCCTGGTATGACTGTTCTGTTGCTCCTTGAAAAAAGAAGTGCGGTCTTTTGGAAGTACTGGCAAGATGTAAATAGCCATGGGACCCAAGTGCATTAGGTTTTCTGTGGTTATGTGACAGAATAGGGATGCAAACCTATATGGCATTTATCCTCATCATCATCATCATCAGAGCCTTCAGTTACCTAATGTAGATAAACAGATCCCCCCATGACTTAGTTGAACAGACCTTGAATGTACTGAGTTGACAAGTGACATCTGACTCTCATAGGCATAATGCTGCTGATGGAGTGGTAGAGTTGCTAGAACAGGCATGAACATGAGATGATGTGCCTATCTTTGGGGTTTTTTGGACAACTTAAGGTATCTTTTACAAGTTCCCCTTTTCATAGGTGGTGCGACCTTTTGGACCTGAGGTGGAGGAGAAGCTGAAAGGAAGTGAGCAATGAGGCAAAACATTGTCTGCTGTACGAGTCAAGTTCACAGATCACCAAAAGTCATTTTACAGAAATCAAAATGGTCCTAAGAACTTCGGGTTTAAGAAGTCCCACAGAATAGTCCAAAGATGGCTCCAGGATAGAAGCTATCTCAGGGGTCCCTCAACAGATGCTTCCCTAGAGGTAGAGGAGCTAAAAAAAAGTCAGGGTTAACTTGTCCTTTTCAAGACGGACAACAACAGAACCATTAGGATCTTGCCTTACTGTCCCACCCTTACAGCAGCTGGGTGTCACCTCTCCCTGCTCCAGGTTGTGTGGATGACCAGTCATCCAAAACAAATGGGTCAGGGAGATAGTATCCAGAGGCTATTACATTCCATTTTCCTAGTTCCCAAAACCATCCTCTCCTTCTCTACTAGACATCTGACCTCATCAAATGAGGACACCAGAGGAAGATGTCTCCAATGTCCTACCCAAAAGAGCCATCTAGGAGGTCCCACCACACATCTGACCTCATCAAATGAGGACACCAAAGGAAGATGTCTCCAATGTCCTACTCAAAAGAGCCATCTAGGAGGTCCCACCACACTAGAAAAGTTCCAGGGTTTATTCAAGAATCAGTTCTCAAAGGACCTCAAGCCAGTACTGGATCTTAGCAGCCTAAACCATTGTATAAAAAAATAAAATAAAATAAAAAAAATAGATTCAGGATGGTCACAGTACAGTCTCTTTATTTATGTCTGCTGGGGTATGGTCACAGTACAGTCTCTTTATTTATGTCTGCTGGGGTGTTGGGGAGGGGGGACTGGATGTACTTGCTGGATTTCCAAGATGCATACATACATATCACAATTGTCAAGCAATCCAGGAGGTTCCTGTACTTCCAGGTCACAGAGAGTTATTATCAATTTTGAGCCCTGCCATTTAGTGTTCCCACATCCTCCAAGGTGTTAAGTATATGGTGGTGATCACCTTTTACAAGAGGAGCCTGGGAATCAGAACTTTGTGTCTAGATTACTGGCTTCTTGCCTTTACCACCAAGATCTCCGCTCATGCAAGCAAAGGATTACCTCCTTCATCCTCTACCTAGGGAGCCCCACTAGTGTACAGAAGGCTCATTTGGAACCAGCTCAAGCTCGAGTGCTTATAAGGTGCCACCTAGACACCCTTTAGAACTGAGCCAAATTTCTGCAGGAGCATATTCTTCCTATTCAGTCTATTGTGAATCTTTTCTTAAGTCTCTCTCCACTGACTGACTTTTCAAGCCCTCAAGACCTTGGTCTTTATGGAACAACAATATTCCAAGTACCACTTGCTAGATTTATAAGCACATTCTTCACCGGACACTCAATGTTCAGTGGTTACAAGTGGAAAATGACATGAGCAAAACATTCAGGTTTACATCCACATGCAGGAAGCATTTGTTATGGTAGCTAGACAACTACAACCTCATGGTGGGAATTACATTCACTTCCCCTTTTCCTTTGACCACAATCACCATGGATGCCTTTGCCCTGGGATGAAGGAACATCATGCAGAATAAGCAGTCCAAGGAACATGGCCTCCCCAAGAGACCAATTTGCAGAATCAGCATGCTGGAGATGAGGATGTGATCTACCTAGCACTGCAGACCTTTCAGGGCCTTCTTCTCCAGAGTGTGATATCCATAAACACAGATAACATGGCTGTAATGTTACATCAGGAAGCAAGGAGGCACCAGATCAATATCTCCTTTGATATGAGGCAATGACAATGTGGAACTGGGCAATCTTCTGGCAGCACTGCACATACCCTGCCTGTTCAACTGGGTTGATTTCTCACAAGTGCTCCCTCAGTGCACAAGTATCATAGGACTTCTGTTGCTGGGGAAGCCCTGCTGCAACATTTTTTATCCCTCTTCAAACACCAAATGCAGCAATTGTTTTCCTCGTATCCCCTCAGGGACAACTCCATAAGGAATGCTGTATTCCAGCACTGACCATCAAGTCTTTTGGGTGAATTTCTTCATCTTCCACTAATGATGAAATTCATCCAGAAACTGAAATTATGCAGATCTACATTAATCTTCATAACCCCATTCTGGTCTTGTCAGCTGTGGTTTCCTTTGCCTTGAACTTGCCTAAAGAAAGACCCTCTGTTTCTAGATCTCATCCCATATCACTTCTCCTCTCCCATCCATCAAGCAGGCCTCACTCAAATATCACATCCCTTTGGCCAACTGCATTTTTTCTCAAGTTCCACTAATGGCCATGGACCCAGATCCTAAGAGTGATTCAGAAGTCATCTGCATGCAAGTTGTGTAAGAGCAAATGGCAAAGATTTTTCCTTAGGGCTATCCAGAACGGACCTAACCCTTTCTATGACACAATTTATTCATATGTCCACTGTATTTCACTGTTGCAGTAATAACTTTAGGAGTTTATCCTTGCTGTGGCAGTCCAAATACCAAATATTTAACTCCCTCCTCTTGGGCCAGCGTATACCCTGCCTCTAATGTTAGGAGGTCTGGGCATAAAGGTCATCATCCAGTGCCATATTCCAGCTCTTACTTGCTGATGGAGCCCAAAACATACATATTGTAGAGTACATCGGTTGGTCCAAAGACCAGAGAACTTCTTCAAAGCTAAATGCCACGTTGTGGGGTGGGGTGGGGGGGATGTCATTCTCTTTTTTTACTGTGTGTACTTAGATTAATACTAGGAATAAAATCTGTTTTGACTGTGGAATACAGCTTCCACATCAGAACTTTTACTCACCTTATCTTTTTTGCTTAGGCATAAAGCACCGTGTTCCAAACTGTCCTCATTTTAATAAGCATTAGGCTGAGTCTCTTGCCAAGTACTTAGAGAAAGAAAAATGGCATCAAGGATCCTCATGGGCTATAGTGTCTGCCAGTCTGTCTTTCATTCCCTCAAAAAAAAAACTCGGGGAGAAGCATCCAAATCCTTATGGGGGACAGGTGAGACAGCTTCATCTTCAACAAGTGGGCCCAGACTTGTGATAGAGAAAGGACAGAAGATGTGACTGAGGAAGTGTCAGAAACCACTGTTGTATGCCCTTAAGAGCCCAACATTCCACGTGACGTTGCTGCATCTGCACAGGTCAAGACATGGTTTGTCGGCTGGGTCCTAGACAGCTTTTTAGGCTATGGCTTCCAACTCCCATTTTATGGCTTCAGATAGGGAGGGTGGAATACAGAGAACCTCTGAAGGGCCCTTTGGTTGACTGTGCACAGGCCGCTGCCACCTGCTCATGACCTGGTCCTAGTACTTCAGACACCACACCTAGGACCAAGCCTAAGGTCAAACCCAAAAGGTTACTTTCTGCCATGCCTCGGCCTAGGCCTTCAGGCTCCCAACTCCCACAGGCCTAACAATAGGATCATCTTAGACTGGATGAAGATGTACTTGATATTGCAGTATCCAGCCAGTGCAGTCATATCAGACCCCCTACTCCAACAGAATCTATTTCTGGGAAAATAGAGGGATCCCCCAAGGAATCCTCAGAATCTGATGAAGATGAATTGACTTATGTAGACCAACTGTACACAGGCTTATGTGCTGACTCTGATTCATTGGACATCCTAGCCTCAGCTTCACCACCTGAGGACTTCACTTTTTTAGGGAAGCTCTTCGTAAGATGCGAGAATATTTCCACTGGAAGACTCAGGATTACCCTCAGTTTAAGAAGAGGGTGAGAGAATTTCTTAAACCCCTGGAACACAAACCTTTGGCCATTCTTCCAATATTTGAATTTGTGGGTGATGTTACTTCTGACTCATCCTTGCAGCCTGACTTCCAACCACCTGCTTCAAGGAAGGCAGACAACTTTTACAGGGTTCTGGACTCTCACAAACACCTGTTTAGCAATCCTTCTCTGGATCCTGAAGTGGGGACGCTGGGTCATAAGGGAACTAAGGGCAGCACTTCCAGGAAGCCATTGCCTAATGATAGAGAGGAGAACCCTGGATCATTTTGGCAAAAAAAGTCTACACATCTGCCATCCTTGCTATGAGAGCTCTCAGGTGCCAGTTTCATATGGTTAAGTACCAAGAGACCCTTCTAGATCATATGAAAGAAAAATAGAGGGGAAAGAAGACAGAGCTGGCTCTAAAGAACTGATGGGTATGTGCAACTTCATTTCTCAGGCTACAAAGCGCTCTTTACATTGTGGCTATGATGCTGTAGAAGCATCTAGCAAGGCGGGTGCCTTGGTTATATGTAGACATGCCTGAGAGCAGTCCCTTCCAGATCATGTTAAGTCTGACATTCTAGATGCTCCTTTAAACAAGGACTTTTTATTTGGACCGAAAGTGGAGACAGTTTTCAAGAAACTGGAGAAGAAGGCTAAATCAATGCAGACTGACAAGGACTTTCAGCAGGTTCAGTCACCAAGGTTTAGCAGAAACTATCCTACTAAATCCTGGTCCTTCCCCCGCTGTCAGCAAAGGCAAAGAAGGAAAAGGATCTGAAGGGATAGACCACTGAGGCAACAGAAAAGATGGCAACCCAAACCTACTTCCAGGCCTATTGGACCCTGAACCCAGGGACCCAGCAGGGAGAAACCATGACTTAGCTGATTCCCTCCATGTTCCCTGTCCCTCAAGTCGCACCTCAATCTTTTCAATCCTTCATTCCTCTTCTCCACTAAAGCTAGGAGGAAGGAAGTCTCTTGTTATTCAACAATGGGAAAAAATCACCAAGACAAATAGGTGCCCAATATCATCAGGTCAGATTGGAAACACTCCTTTGCTTCCCTTCCAAAGACTGCTGGCATTCCTTCCATTCTTGCAAATCAACTAAAAGAAGCTCTTATCCAGGTAGGTCTGCTTCTGCAGCAAGGCTCAATTAATGTGGTACAATCTCATGAAAGGGGTAAACGTTATTACTCAAGATATTTCTTGTCCCAAGAAAAGATGGAACATGGAAGCGCATTCTAGATGTGTCAAAACTAAACAAATTTCTTCTGGTTCCAAACTTCAGATTGCTCAAGTTGCAAAAGCTTCCACTCATGCTTGTCCCAAGAGCTTACATGGTCACCTTGTATCTAAAAGATGCTTACCTACATGTACCCATAGCAAAATCACACAGGAAGCATCTTCTTTTCAAAGCAAGTGGAAGTCATTAATTCTATGCTCTGCCCTTTGGCTTATCTAGTGCACCCAGGGTTTTCACTAAATGCTGCAGAACCATTGGCATTCAGATCTGCTCCAACCTAGATGACTGCCTGATCCAAGGGGACTCTGGAGGAGATTCTACTGGCCTTGCAAAAAAACATGACCATCGCCTCCTCTCCTCCCTGAGATGCACCATGAACCTCAAAAAATCCAGTCGTCTGCTTCCAAAAAAAGTACTCTTTTTCGGAACCCTGCTAGACGCAAACCAACTAACAATTTTCTTCTCACAGGAAAAGAAAGCTTTCCTAACCACTTATATTCAATCAGTCCTTCTCCAGTCTGTTCCAGCATGGGAGTTTAACTGACTATTGAGGTTTAAGGCCTCATGCGTTTTAATGGTTTCTCTATCCAGGTTACACATGAGGAAAATACAGTGATATTTAAAAATATTTGGGATCAGCACAGTCTTTCAACCACAAAATTCCACTCTTACCTTGTCTAAAAAGTGAGTTCCAGTGGTGGATCTCAGCTTGTAACCAGAATCTAGGGGTATCCTTCAGGATCCCTCAACCAACTCAGACTGTGACCACAGATTCTTCAGACCTGGCTTGGGAAGAACATTCCAAAGGCCTCCAAGTTCAAGGAAAATTAGAGCAAAATTTCCATCAAAAAACATAAATCTAAAGGGAAATGATAGTTGTTCTTAAGGGCATCCTAGCTTTCAAGGAAACCTGGAATCCAGGGACTTTGTTAATAAAGACAAACAACACAACATCACTGTAATGTGGTATGTAAACAAGCAGAGGGGGTACTTACTGTTATGCTGTGTGTTGCATGTCCATGTCTTTATGGGAAACAGCACAAAACCTGGGTCTTCACCTTTTAACTCAGTACCTGCCAGGGATGAATAGCTCTCCTGCAGATCACCTCAGCAGGTTAGAGGTGGACCTCATGACTGGACCCTAAAAAGGAGCATCTTCCAACTCATCTGCCTGGGGTATTACTGATACACTAGCCACTTCTCAAGGTCTTCTCCTGGATAAGGACATACTGGACATTTTGTAAGAGGCGAGAAAACCTAGTATTAGAAAAATCATACAGTTATAAATGGAAAAGGTTTTGTATTTCATGCCAACAGCCATATATTTCTCCCAGAACAGTGGAGCTCAACCAGGTACTTGCTTACCTTACTCATTTGTTTAAGTCTTGGCTGTCCTACTCCTCCATAAAATTAATTCTTCAGCCATCTCCACCTGCCTTCCTGTGCAGCCTCTTCTCTTCTCTTACCCTTTGTTGAAACAGTTCCTTAAGGGGTATCATTCCCTGAGTCCCTTCCATGTCAGCTCCCTCTTGGGATCTCTGTTTCATGCTGGAAAAGCTTACTTTGCCTCCCTTTGAGCCAGTGCTACAGCTGGCATTCAGTTTCTCTCCTAGAAGACAGTTTTCTTAGTGGCTATCAACTCAGCTAGATAGATCTCAGACCTAGAGGTACTTGTGTGCACTGAACCTCTTCTTATTTTTCATCAGGTCAGAGTTTCTCTCGGGACAAACTCCTCTTTCATGCCAAAAGTGGTTTCTGAATTTACCATTAACTATTCCATTCACCTCCATGCTTTTTTTCCGTAATTTTCAAAATGGAAAATAGAGGTAATCCAGAAGGTTTGAGTCAATTCTGGTATCCCACCTGTGGCCCAGAGAATGACAGGATTAACAAGAAACAGAGCACAAAGGATTAGTCCAGATAAAATCACTTTAGCTAGCAGATCTAGAGACTCTCTCTCTGATAACCCTAATGGGTCTTTCAGGAATATTCAAATAAGGGGCTAAGCTCTAAGCTTTGGAACTGGCTCCTTGTTTTTCCATCTTACAGATTTTCCTCCATCCAGCTCCCCTGGGCCCTCCCACCATTGTCTGTAACTACCTTTAAATAACTGACCTTTTGAATGTAATGTATTAGAACAAGAACACTCTTCGTCTACATACTTAACTGAGTAAGCTACTTGAAACTTCAACAAGGCATCTTTATTCCTCCCACAGGGAGGGTATCAGAGATAGAGTCTCCTAGATCTGCTAGTTAAAGTGATTTTTGTCCAGGCAATTCTTTTGCTCTCTGTTTCTCACTCTCATAATGGGATAGGGTATATCCTTCATTCCTTTGATGTTAATAGGCAACTCAGATACTGTCTAGACAGGACCGAAGCAGACCGGAAAACCGACCAACGATGTTCTTCGTGTTTCACTGTTGCAGTCATCACACTTGGGTTATCTGCCTGCAGGTAGCCCTCAGTCGGCCAGAATATCAGAGACTTGCTGTCACTTCTTCTATGATGTCAGGTCATCAGGGGTATAAAAACAGGCAGCTGACGCCATTCCATCAGTCTTTCTTGCCGAGGAGGAGCCCGAAGCAGAGGCAGTTCGCATGTGCCGGTCGGCCGCTACCTGAATTTTTTGTTTTCGAGTTGAATAATCCTGAAGTCTTCTAAAGCTAAGTATCCCATTGGGGATCCTTTTATCTTGTTCTATGTCAGAAAAAGTTAACAATTGTCTTGCCTGTGGAAAGCAAATACCTCAGAGATTTTCATTCTTACTGCGTCACCTGTTTAGGCCCAGACAACGGCATCCCTCGCTGTCAGTTTTGTGCCTTCTTTAATGCCTGAACCATTCGTCATCTGGCTATCTTTGTTGCTAAATTCTTTCGCTCTCAATCACCATATTCCAGAATGGCTTCTGTAAGCCATCCAACTACCGATATTCCAAAAAAACGTAAAGATAAAGACAGACACAGACCACATAGATCCAAAACTGCCGACGACGCTTCCGTTAAGCTAGTCACTAGTCAGCCGGTACTCAGTCAGGCGCCTTTGCAGCCCCTGATGCCCGCTTCTATGGATTCGCAAGCCTTTGCTGAGACCCATTCGGAGTCCGGTTTGCCGCAAGATGCTTCTTCGACTATGGATCCAGTGGATGTCTCTACCTTAGATGAGTCCGGAGCCGCTGTGCAGGCACCGGCTTCTGAGGGAGTTTTTCATCCTACCAATATTCAAATCAAACCAGCAACTTCATTTTTAACTAAAACTACCGAGTTTCATAGGCCCAGAATACGCATTACGCCTAGAAAACAGATGACCAAAGCGCATGCTCAGGCACCTATGCCTCAAAAACAAATGCTTAGAATGGCTGAAGACCTTATTACGCTGATTAGGGGAAGGCCAGCCTTTCTCTGTTAAGAGACCAAGAACCCAGTCCCCCACAAGTTCTGCAGATCAGGGGTCCGATGACTCTGTTCATTCTGATTATGAAGACTTGCTTATCCTCCTATGAGGATTCAGATGCAGAGGAATCAATTCCCTCTGCCTCACCTCCAGAGGATTTTTCTTTTGTTGAAACCTTGGATAGCTTAAGGGAGCATTTCCATTGAGAATGCCAAGACTATCCTCAGTCCAAAAAGAGACTCAGAGAATTTTAGAGTTGCCTCAGCACAGGCCGTTAGCTGTGCACCTGTCCTGGATGTTGTGGATGATGTTTTCATGGAATCCAGTCTTACTTCAGACACTTTACCTCCGGCCCATAGGAAACCAGACAGGTACTACAGAGTACCTAATTCCCACAAGATGTTCTTCGTGTTTCACTGTTGCAGTCATCACACTTGAGGTTATCTGCCTGCAGGTAGCCCTCAGTCGGCCCGAATACCAGAGTCTTGGGATTTCTGCATCGGATGCTGTTGCATCATCCATGACGTCAGGTCGTCAGGGGTATAAAACATGCAGTCGACGCCATTACATCAGCTTTTCTTGCCGCGCGGGATCCCAAAGCAGAAGCAGTTAACAAGTGCCGGTCGGCAGCTACCTGAAATTTTAGTTTTTCAAGTTTCAAACCTGAAGTCTTCTAAAGCTAAGTACCCAGTTGGGGATCCTTCTTTCTTGCTCTAACCACTGTCAGAAAAAGTTAACAATTGTCTTGCCTGTGGAAAGCAAATACCTCACAGATATTTTCATTCTTACTGCGTCACCTGTTTAGGCCTAGACCACGACGTCCCTTGCTGTCGGTTTTGTGCCTTGTTCCAACACCCGAAATATTTGTCATTGGGCTATTTATGTCTCTAAATTCTTTCACTCTCATTCTCCGTATTCCGAAACGGCATCATTAAGCCATCCAACAACCGACCTTCTGAAAAAATGCAAAGATAAAGACAGAGACAGACCGCATAGGTCCACATATGCCGACGACGCTTCCATTAAGCTAGTCGCCAGTCCGCCGATACTCAGTGAGGCGCTTTCACAGCCCCTGATGTTCTTCATGTTTCACTGTAGCAGTCATTACATTTGGGTTATTTGCCTGCAGGTAGCCCTCAGCTGACCTGAATATCAAAGTCTTGGATCCCTGCATTGGATGCTGTCTCTTCTTCCATGACGTCAGGTCGTCAGGGGTATAAAACATGCAGCCGATGCCATTACATCAGTCTTTCTTGCCACGCGGTGCCCGAAGCAGAAGCAGTTTGCATGTGCCGGTCGGCCGACTCCTGAAATTTTCGTTTTCGAGTTTCAGAACTGAAGTTTTCAAAAAAGCTAAGTACCCCTTTGAGGATCCATTTTCTTGCTCTAAACTGATGTCAGTAAAAGTTAACAATTGTATTATCTGTGGAAAGCAAATATGTCATAAAGATTTTCATTCGTACTGCATTCCTTGCTTAGGCCCAGACCACGACGTACCTCGCTGTCAGTTTTGTGCCTTATTCAACCCCCGAACTATTCGTCGTCGGTTTATTTTTGTAGGAAATTATTTTGGTACTCGGTTTAACTATCCAGAAATGGCTTTGGGAAGCTATCCGACTACCGACATTCTGAAAAAATGTAAAGGTAAAGACAGAGACAGACCGCATAGGTCCAAAGCTGCCGCCGACGCTTCCATTAAACTAGTCGCCAGTTCTCCGGTACTCAGTGAGGCACTTTCGCAGCCCCTGATACCCGCTATTTCAGATTCGCAGGCCTCTACTGAGACCCATTCGGAGTCCAGTATGCCATGAGATGTTTCTTCGACCATGGAACCTGCGGATGTCTCTACCTTGGATGGGTCCAGAGCCGCTGTGCAGGCACCAGCTTCTGAGGGTGTATTCAGGCCTACTGACTTGCATTTCAAACTGACACTAACTTCTTCTAGGCCTAAAACTCGACCCACGCCTAGAAAACCGACGTCAGGCCCATATGCCTAAAAACAAATAAGAATGACTGAAGACCTTATTACTTTAATTAGGGGAAGCCAGCCTTCTCCCTCTAAGAGACCTAGAACTGATTTTCCTTCTGATCAGGATTCTGACATTTCTGTTTCTTCTGATTACCAGGATTTGCCCTTATCTACCTATGAGGATTCTCATGCAGAAGACTCCATTCCATCTGCTTCCCCTCCAGAAGATTTTTCTTTTGGTGAAACCTTGCACACTCTTAGGGAGCATTTCTGCTGGGAAAGCCAGGATTACTCTGACTCCAATAAGAGGCTTAGGGAATTCTTACTCCTCCCTCAACACAGGCTTTTAGCTATCCCTCCTGTCCTGGACATGGTAGATGATGCCTTCTTGGAATCTAGCCTGGCCCCAGACACTTTACCTCCAGCTCCCAGAAAACCTGACCGGTATTACAGAGTACCTGACTCTCACAAGTTTCTCTTCAAGAATCCTACTGCGGACCCAGAGACCATTTCCCAAGGATCTAAAGGCATTCAGGCTACTACTGCCAAAAACCCTACCCCCTCTGATAGAGATTCCAGGGCCTTGGACAGATGTGGTAAGAAGGTATACACTTCTGTTACTTTGGCCAATAGGGCCTTAAACTGCCAGTTTCATATGTTAAAGTATCAGCAGCATATTATGGGACTACTTAAACAGAAAATTATGTTGATTCCTGACTGTGCTGAAAATAATTACAGGATTTAATGCATTCCGATTAACAAGTTGGTAAACATACTTTGCAATGTGGTTTTGACTCTTTAGAAGCATCTTGCAGGGCTGCTGTCACTGGGTCTGTTAGAAGGTATGCTTGGCTTAAGGAGCAAAATTTGCCAGATCATGTTAAAGTTAAATTACTGGATGCTCCCTTAAACCAAGACCGCTTGTCTGGCAACAGAGCAGAAGTCGTCCTTAAAAAGATGGAGGAGAAAGCTAAATCTATGCAAACTGTTAAAGATTTCTTGCAAGTACAGCCTCCCAGATTTAGTAGGCATTGGCCTTCTAAGAATTGGTCCTTTCCTGTCTCTTCCAGGCATTCTCAGTCCAAATCCAGGAACAGCAGACCACCTAGGCTACAGTGTCAAGGTACTCACAGGCCTAAGCAGTGGGAGGCTCCCACTTCCAAAGCTGGAAGTAGTAAGACACCCCCCTATGGAAAAATGTCACAATGACTTAACCTTAAACCTTCCAAGCCCTGCTCAACTGCCTGCTCCCTTAGGGGGAAAGATCGCCCGGCATGCAAAAAACTGGGAACTCATTACCCAGGACAAATGGGTTTTAAATATAGTTTTCCAAGAATACAGATTCCACTTCCACAACTTACCAACCCCAAACGGTTGGCCAGAACTATCCCCAAATCAGTGGGCAGAGGCTCAACAGCAGGTTCTCTCTCTTCTGAGTATCAGGGCTATTCAACCTGTCCCAGCAGAAGAAAGGGGACAAGGTTTTTACTCAAGACTTTTCCTGGTACCCAGAAAAGACAGCTCCTGGTGTCCTATCCTGGACCTCTCTATTCTAAACACCTTTTTAGTAATCCGAAAATTCAGAATGCTAACACTTCAACAGCTGCTTCCTATGTTAGGCAAAGATGCCTGGTTGGCAACCTTAGACTTAAAGGAAGCTTACCTGCACATTCCAGTAAGGGAATCTTGTAGGAAATACCTACGTTTCAGAGCAGGCTCCATGCACTATCAGTTCTGTGCACTTCCCTTTGGCTTATCTACTGCGCCCAGGGTATTCACAAAGTGCCTAGCTCCAGTCATTGCATTTTGCAGGCAAAGAAAAATTCAAATATACCCACACCTGGAAGATTGTCTAATTCAGGCAGAAACCCAGGACATGCTACTAAAACATCTGGCATTTGTAAAGAAACTTCTAGCTTCACTGGGGTACACCATAAACGAAAAGAAATCTAAAAAGAAAATTGTATTCCTGGGAGCAAGCTTGAACACAACTTCCCAGATGGCTTACCTCACGCTAGAGAAACAAGTTTACTTGACAGCCTACTTCAAACTACTGACCACAAAGACCCAGCTATCTGCAAGGAAAATCCTGCAAGCCCTGGGGTTCATGGCCTCTTGCATTCTACTAATTCCATATGCAAGACTACATATGAGGAAAATACAGTGGTATCTAAAAAGCCTATGGTGTCAACATTCTCAGGACCTGGAATCAGTGATTCCTATCATTCCTTGTATAAAGACAGAGTTCCTTTGGTGGGCAGAGGCCTGCTACCACAACAAGGGGCTCCCATTCACTCTACACCCTGCCACCCAAACCCTAACAGACACATCAGACTATGCATGGGGGGCTCACTTGGCAAGACAGTGCATTCAGGGCAAATGGAACCCGAGTCGGATGCACCTGCATATCAATCAAAAATAAATGTTAGCTGTACAGAATTCCCTGACAGCCTTCAAGGACCACATTCTTCTAGAACAATTATTAGTAAAGACAGACAACACTGTTATATGGTACATAAGCGGGGGGGGGGGGGCACTCGTACCCTCTCTGCAGACTAGCCATGGCTCTGTGGAACACAGTCTTGAGCTACCAAGTGCCCCTACAAGCTCAATTCCTGCCAGGCAAGCTAAATTCACTGGCAGACCTAAACAGAAATCTCATGGACCCACACGAGTGAAAACTGGAACCAAAGATATTCAGCCTTTTGAGAAACAAATGGGGGAATCCAGAGATAGACCTGTTTGCCTCCCCTCAGAACTACCAGTTGGACAAATTCTGCACAAGGACTTCCCACAGTCAAGCTTGGAAAGTGGATGCCCTGTCCTTCGCCTGGGAAAGCCTCTCAGTTTATGCTTTCCCCCTCTGCCTCTCCTCTCAAAAGTTCTGCTAAAGATCAAACAGGACAAACCAAGGACAATACTGATTGCACCAGACTGGCCACTCCAGCACTGGTACACCCTCTTGCACAGTATGTCATTGCTGGAACCATGGAACCTGCCTCAGACCCCTTCCCTGCTGTCACAGCAGGAGGGACAGATTCTGCACCCTCAGCTTCAAACCCTGAACCTTGCTGCCTGGCTAATTCCTTGAGCTCTCCAACAGCATCCCTCAGTAAGCAGGTGCTAGATGTCATTCTGGAGGCAAGAAGGCCTAGTACTAGAAAATCATATGCTGAAAAGTGGAAAAGATACTGTTCCTGGAGCCAGACTCAGGGGATGGGCACAACGGTGCCCAGCGTACCTCATATTCTTCAGTACTTAACAGAGATGCTGCACAAGGGCCTTTCCTTCTCGTCAATTAAAATTCATGCCTCTGCCATTTCAGCACATTATAATACTGAACCACCCCTCTTCTCTCACCCCCTGCTAAAGCAATTCCTCAAAGGGGCCAAAAATTTAAGACCACCCAGGAGAGCCCCTACTCCAGCCTGGGACCTTAACTTTGTATTGGAAAAGCTCACTCTACCTCCTTTTGAGCCAGCTGCAACTGCAGAATTGAAATTCCTTTCTTGGAAAACAGCCTTCCTTCTAGCCATCACTTCAGCAAGAAGAGTGTCTGAATTGCAGGCCGTCATGGCAATTGGGTCCTTCATCATCATCCATGCAGACAGGGTGTCCCTCAAGACCAATCCTTCCTTTATGCCCAAGGTGGTGTCTGGTTTGGCCCTTAATCAGTCCATTCATTTGCCTACTTTTTTTCCCTAATCCACAGAACAAAGGAGAACGAATACTGCACTCTTTGGACGTGCACAGACAACTTAGATTTTATTTGGACAGGACTAAGCCTCTCAGAAAATCGGAACAGCTGCTAGTTGGCTTTGTTGCAGGGGCAGAGGGGAAGGCCATTTCAAAGCAAACCATTTCTAAGTGGATAGCCCATTGCATTTATTTCTGCTATAAGCACCATGGAAAACCTACCCCACAGGGGATAAGATCATATTCCACCAGGGCTGCATCAACCTCTACAGCCTTTCTCAGAGGTGTCCCTACCAGGGACATCCTAGAAGCTGCTACGTGGATCTTTGTACATACCTTTACCAAGCATTACCACATGCCTATTTTTTCTAAATCCAGAGCTGGTTTTGCCACTGCAGTCTTGCAGGGCTTAATAGCTGACCCTAATGCTGTTTAACTTCCTCCTCCCTTCCTTAGCTTTGGGAGTCTACCCAAATGTAATGACTGCAACAGTGAAACACGAAGAACATAGTACAGTTGTGTACACTTATCATAAATGCAGATGTTCGAGTGTATTCACTGTTGCAGTCCTGGTTACCCTCCCTCCAACCCCCTGACTTCTCTTGGCTATACTTTTCTTCTTGTTTAGTGTATTTCAGCTTCTGGTGTATTTGCTTTTTGTTGGAGGTGTACCCTAACATATAATTGCTTCCCATTATGGGGGCACCTGACATCTGGGGCAATAAAAATTGAAGTAATGGCGTTGGCTGCATGTTTTATACCCCTGTCGACCTGACATCATGGAAGAAGAGATAGCATCCAATGCAGGGATCCAAGACTTTGATATTCAGGCTGGCTGAGGGCTACCTGCAGGCAGATAACCCAAATGTAATGACTGCAACAGTGAATACACTCGAACATCTACATTTATGGTAAGTGTACACAACTGTACTTTACCCGCTTCTGCAGATTTGCAGGCCTCTACTGAGACACATTCGGAGACCAGAATGCCGTGAGATGCTTCGACTATGAAACCTGCGGTTTTCTCTACCTTGGATGGGTCCGGAGCCACTGTGCAGACACCTGCTTCTGGGGGTGTATTCAGACCTTCCGATATTCGTATTAAACTGACTACTTCGTTAATGACTAAATCTACCGAATTTCTCATGCCCAGAGTTCACACTATGCCTAGGAAACCGATGACCAAAGCACATTCTCAAGCTCCCTTGCCACAGAATCAAATGCTTAGAATGGTAGAAGACCTTATTACTTTAATTAGGGGAAGCCAGCCTTCCTCCTGTAAAAGACAAAGAATTGATTTTCCTTCTGATTTTTCAGACCACGAGTCTGATGACTCTTACCCCTGTGATTGCCAGGACATACCCTTATCTACCTATGAGGACTCAGATGAGGAGTCAGTCCCCCCCCCCCCCCCCCAGAGGACCTTTCTTTCGGTGAAACATTGCATACCCTAAGAAAGCATTTCCTCTGGGAATGCTAGGACTACCCACAGTCCAAAAAGAGACCCAGAATTTTCAGACTTTCCTCAGCATAGGCCTTTAGCTATTCCCCCTGTCCTGGATATTGTAGATGATGTCTTCATGGAATCCAGCCTTTCCCCTGATACTTTACCACCTGCTCCTAGAAAGCCTGACAGATACTACAGAGTACCTGACTCTCTCAAATTCCTCTTTAAAAATCCCACTGTGGATTCAGAGACCATTTCCCAGGGACCTAAAGGTATTAAGGCTTCTACAGCCAAAAACCCTACCCCTTCGGACAGGGATTCTAGGGCTCTAGACAGATGGTTTAAGAAGGTATATACCTCTGCAACTCTTGCCACCAGGGCTTTAAATAGACAGTTTCACATGTTGAAGTACCAGCAGCATATTATTGATCTAATTAAACAAAAATGTTGTTGATTCCTGATTGTGCAGAAAATAAAGACTTAATGTATTCTGCAAACCAAGTTGGTAAACATACTTTGCAGTGTGGTTTTGATGCCTTATAAGCATCTTGCAGGGCTGCTGTCACTGGGTCTGTTCTGAGAAGGCATGCTTGGCTGAAGGAACAAATCTTGCCAGACCATGTCAAGGCAAAATTGCTTGATGCTTCAGTAAACCAAGAATGTTTGTTTGGCTCTAAAGCAGAAGTTGTTCTTAAAAAGATGGAAGAAAAAGTTAAATGCATGCAAACTGTTAAAGATTTCTTACAGGTACAGCGGTTAGCGTTGTCGCCTCACAGCAAGAGGTTCCCTAGTTCGATCCTCGGCTGGGGTGCCTTCTGTGCGGAGTCGGCATGTCCTCCCCGTGGTCGCGTGGGTTTCCTCCGGGTGCTCCGGTTTCCTCCCACATCCCAAAGACATGCTGTAGGTGGATTGGACACTCTTAATTGGCCCTAGGTGTGAGTGCGTGTGTGTGCCTTCTGTGGAAGGTTGGGCGCCGGTCTGGCAATTCGACACCGTAAAACTCCACTACCAATCATGAGAGGACATGTGATCCGCTGTGGCAACCCCTAACCGGGAAAAGCCGAAAGAAGAAGAAGACAGGTACAGCCACCTAGATTCAGTAGGCATTGGTCTTCAAAAAATTGGTCCTTTCCAGTCCCCTCCAGACCTTTTCAGCCCAAACCCAGGGGCAACAGACCACAAAGACTACAGTCTCAGGGTATGCACAGATCTAAACAATGGAGTGCTCCCTCCTCAGAAACTGGAAAAAGTTCACAATGACTTGTCCTTAACCCTTCCCAGCCATGCCCAAGTACTTGCACCCCTAGGAGGAAAACTTGCCCTGCATGCAAAAAACTGGGAGTGTATTTCCCAGGACCGATGGGTCTTAAACATTGTATCCCAGGGATACAGATTCTATTTCCACTCTCTGCCAACCCCAAGCGGATTGCCAGATCTTCCTCCAAACCAGTGGACAGAGGCCCAAAAGCAAGTACTTTCTCTTCTCAGTATCAGGGCTATTCAACCTGTGCCAGCAGAGCAAAGGGGACAGGGTTTCTACTCCAGGCTGTTCCTGGTGCCCAGGAAAGAGAACTCTTGGTGCCCTACTCTGGATCTGTCAACCGTAAACACCTTCCTGGTGGTACCAAAATTCAAAATGCTTACATTTCAGCAGCTCCTTCCTATGCTAGCCAAGTACTCCTGGCTAGTCAGCCTAGACTTAAAAGAAGCTTATCTGCACATCCCCATAAGGGAATCTTGCAGGAAATGTCTACATTTCAGGGCAGGCTCTATGCACTATCAGATGTTCATCGTGTTTCACTGTTGCAGTCATTACTCTTCGGTTATCCTGCTGGCAGGCTACCCCCAGCCGGCCAGAATCCCAAAGTCTAGGTCCGGCGTCGGCTGCCGTCGCCTCCTCCCTGACGTCAGTGCGCCAGGGGTACAAAAGATGCAGCCGACGCCATTTTCTTCAGTCTTTCTTGCCGCGCGGTGCCCGAAGCAAAAGCAGTTCACAAGTGGCGGTCGGCCGACTCCTGAGATATTCAAATCCGAATTTCAGAACCATAGTCTTCTTTAAAGCTAAGTACCCCGTTGGGGAAACTTTTTTCTTGCTCCATACCGATTTCAGAAAAAGTTAACAATTGTATTTCTTGTGGGAAGCAAATACCTCATAAGGATTTTCACTCTTACTGTATTCCTTGCCTAGGCCATGATCACAACATTGCTAGCTGTCGGTTTTGTGCTAGATTTAACCAACGCACTATTAAGCGTCTGTTCGATTTTGCATTTCATTACTTTGGCCGAAGATTTAATTATATAATGCCGCTGGACCAGCCGACAACTGGAATTTACAAAAAACGCAAGGACAAGGAAAAGGATAGGCACCCGAGGTCCAAAATCGACGACGAGGCCTCTGCTAGGCCAGTCGCCGGTTCTCAGTGAGGCGCTTTCGCGACCCCTGGCGCCCGCTACCTCAGTGCCACAGGCCGCTTCCGACTCCCACGTGGAGCCGATTGGGCCTCTGGATATTCAAGGTATTGGACACTCGGAAATCATTCCCTCAGATGGGTCTGGAGCCGCTGAGCAGGCATCGGCTTCTGAGGGTGTCTTCAGACCTACACAACTATATATTAAGCCATCTTCAGCTTCAAAGACTAAAGCAGCTCTAAAGACAAAGAAACAAGTACAGCATTCTCCTGCTCAGACTTCCATGCCTAAAAAACAGATGCTCAAAATGGCCGAAGACCTAATTACTTTGATCAGGGGCTCCCATCCCCCTCCTCATAAGAGGCCTAGTTAAGAGACAGAGTATGATTCTTCTTATCAGGTTTCTATTTCCTCTGATTCCTCTTCTGAACAGGATTACTCCATGCTTCCATATGAGGATTCTGATGCTGAAGAATCCATTCCTTCAGCCTCTCCTCCTGAGGATTATTCTTTTGGGGAAACCCTGCTTACCATGAAGGAGCATTTCCACTGGGAGAGCCAAGATTATTCTGAATCTAAGAAAAGGCTCAGGGACTTTCTTCTACTTCCTCAGCACAGACCCCTTGCTATTCCACCTGTTCTAGACATTGTAGATGATGTATTTTCAGAGTCCGGCCTGTCCCCTGACTCTTTACCCCCTGCACCTGCTAATCCAGACAGATACTACAGGGTCCCGGATTCTCATAAATTCCTATATAAAATCCCCGCTGCTGACCCAGAAACTATATCTCAGGGTCACAAAGGGGTCAAAGCTTCCACTGCAAAAAACCCTGTCCCCTCTGATAGGGATTCTAGGGCTGTAGACAGATGGGGGGAAAAAGTCTACACTTCTGCTACCCTGGCTGTAAGAGCTTTAAATTGTCAGTTTCATATGCTTAAATATCAGCAATATTTAATGTCACTGCTTAAACAGAAATTGTTGACAAATACTGAATGTTCTGAGAACAAGGAATTGCAGGATTTATTGCATGCATCTGAACAAGTGGCAAAGCATACTTTGCAATGTGGTTATGATTCGCTGGAGGCCACTTGCAGGGCCGCTGTTACAGGTTCTGTTATTAGAAGGCATGCTTGGTTAAAGGAACAGAATCTGGCTGATCATGTTAAAGCAAAATTATTAGATGCACCATTACAGCATGATACTTTGTTTGGTACTAAAGCAGAAGAGGTGTTGAAAAAAATGGAGGATAAAGCAAAATCCATGCAGACAGTCAAGGATTTCTTACAGGTACAGCCACCCAGGTTTAGCAGGAACTGGCCTTATAAGAATTGGTCCTTTCCAGTGTCAAACAGGCCACAAAGAGGCAGATACAGGCATCCCAGAGGCAGATCTCAGCCCCAAGGCTCATACAGGCCTAAACAATGGGGTGCTCCTACCTCCAAAAGCGGAGAAGACAAATCACAGCCTTACAGGAAACAGTCCCAATGACTTTCCTCTACCAGATCCACGCACTTTTCTTTTGACAGCCCCCTTAGGGGGAAAACTAGCACTTTTTTCTTCAAATTGGCAAATGGTTACCCAAGACAAATGGGTCCTGAACATAGTGTCCCAAGGCTACAGGTTCCATTTTCACACACTACCAAGGTCAAAAGGTATGCCAGACCTGCCACACACAATCAATGGGCAGAGGCACAAAAACAAATTACAGCCCTCATGGACATGAGGGCCATTCAGCAAGTACCACAACAAGAGCAGGGGCAATGATTTTACTCCAGACTTTTCCTAGTACCCAGAAAGGACAAAACCTGGAGACCAATACTGGACCTGTCTATACTAAATACGTTTCTGGAAGTTCCAAAATTCAAGATGTTGACTCTACAGCACCTACTGCCCATGCTGGGCAGGAAGGCTTGGCTCATAACTTTTCACCTAAAAGAGGCATACCTGCATGTCCCAATCAGACAATCTTGCAGAAGATACCTCAGGATTCATAGCTGGCTCAATGCATTACCAATTCTCTGCACTGCCCTTCGGCTTATCTACTGCACCCAGGGTCTTCACAAAATGCCTGGCACCAGTAATTGCGTTTTGCAGACAAAAAGGAATTCAAATATATCCCTACTTGGACGACTGCCTAATTCAAGCAGAGAAAAAAGATATTCATCTAAAGCATCTGGCGTTTTCAAAAAGATTACTAATTGGCCTATGGTACACAGTAAACGAAAAGAAATCAAAACTAGTGCCCTCTCAAGAGATAATATTCTTGGGTGCAAGCTTAAATACAACTGCCCAGATGGCTTATCTCACGCCAGACAAACAAAAGCATCTGACTACTTACTTCAAGAAATTGGCAACAAAAACCCACTTATCTGCAAGGAAAATCCTGCAGGCCTTGGGTTTCATGGCATCCTGCATTCTACTAATTCCATATGCCAGACTGCATATGAGGAAACTAAAATGGTATCTAAAAAGTGTTTTGACTCAGCATTGCCACAGCCTGGAGACAGTAATTGCACTCATTCCCTGCCTGCAACAGGAGTTTCGATGGTGGGCAGAAGCCTGTCACCACAATAAGGGTCTGCCATTCAGTCTACCCACAGCCAGACAGACACTGACAACGGATGTATCAGATTATGCCTGGAGGGCCCATATGGCAGGAAAATATATTCAGGGCACATGGCCTGCAAACCAGATGCATCTTCACATCAATCAAAAAGAGATGCTAGCTGTTTGAAATGCCCTGACAGCTTTCAAGGACCTGCTTCATCCAGGACAGTTACTGATAAAGACAGACAACACTACGGTCATGTGGTACATGAACAAGCAGGGAGGTACACATTCTTACTCCCTCTGTAGACAAGCAATGACCTTATGGGACACAGCATTGGCTTTTCAAGTTCACCTGCAAGCACAATTCCTGCTAGGAAAAACAAATACGCTGGCAGACGATCTAAGCAGAAACCTCATGGATCCCCACGAATGGAAATTGGATCCACAAGTCTTCAGCATGATAATAAGGAAGTGGGGATGCCCAGACATAGATCTATTTACCTCCCCTCACAACTGCCAATTGCAGAGATTTTGTACAAAGATTTATCACAGGCAAGCATGGAAAGTGGACACCCTATCCTTCAGCTGGAAAAATCTAACAGTATATGCCTTTCCTCCACTGCCTCTCCTTCCCAGGGTATTCCTAAAGGTCAGACAAGAGAAGCCAAAAATGATACTGATTGCACCAGACTGGCCACGCCAGCACTGGTACCCAATCCTAAAGAGCTTGTCTCAAGGTCCAGCATGGATATTGCCTCAAACCTCTCACTTGCTGACCCAACAAAACAATCAGATCCTGCACAGCCAACTCAGGACCTTAAATCTGGCAGCATGGCGGATAATGTAGCCATTCAGAACACTCCTCTTTCAAAATCTGTTTTGGATGTTATCTTGGAGGCCAGGAGGCCCAGTACCAGAAAATCTTTTGAGGAGAAATGGAAGAGATTCTGTGCTTGGAACCAGGAACAAGGCATTGACACATGTGTACCAAATATCCCTCAGATTTTACAATACCTAACTGAGATGCTGAACAAAGGCCTTTCTTTCTCATCAATTAAGATTCATGCCTCTGCCATTTCAGACCATTACAATGTGGAACCACCTATCTTTTCTCATCCTTTAATAAGGCAGTACCTCAGAGGGGCCAAAAACATTAGGCCTCCAAGGAGAGCACCAGTTCCGGCCTGGGACCTCAATTATGTTTTGGAAAAACTCACATTGCCTCCTTTCGAGCCAGCATCAACAGCAGATATAAAATTCTTATCCTGGAAAACAGCTCTGCTCCTAGCAATAACCTCTGCAAGGCGAGTCTTGGAGTTACAAGAACTCATGGCTGTGGAACCTTTCATCATTTTTCATCCAGACAGGGTTTCTCTGAGGACAAACCATACATTTATGCCTAAGCTGGTGTCCAGTGTGGCCCTCAACCAAACCATTCACTTGCCTACCTTTTATCCAAATCCACAGAACAAGGGTGAGAAAATTCTGCATTATTTGGACATGCACAGGCAGCTACACTTCTACTTGGACAGAACTAAAGCTTTCAGAAAGACTGAGCAACTTTTAGTGTCATATGCTGCGGGATCACAAGGAAAGGCTATCTCAAAATAGACTATTTCTAAATGGATAGGCCATTGCATCCATTTCTGCTATTCTCAACATAGCAAATCAGTGCCTAAGGGCATTAGGCCTCATTCCACCAGAGCAGCAGCCACTTTAGCAGCCTTCCTCAGAGGTGTACCAACCAAAGGTATCTTAGAGGCTGCAACCTGGAGTTCAGTGCACACCTTCACAAAGCACTACCACTTACCTCTTTACTCTAAGTCCAGAGCAGGCTTTGCCACTGCAGTCCTGCAGGGCCTCATAGCCTCTCCTAATCTTATTTAGCCGAGCCACCCATCCTCAGCTTTGGGAATCTTCCCAAGAGTAATGACTGCAACAGTGAAACACGATGAACATAGTACAGTTGTGTACCTACCATAAATGTAGATGTTCGAGTGTATTCACTGTTGCAGTCCAGGTTACCCACCCACCATCCCCCTTTTCTTTGCTGGGACTTATCTGCACGTCTCTATCCTATACAACCTTTTTGGTGTATTTGCTTGTAGATGAAGAAAATGTTATTTTTGTGCATGCATTTTTATTGGCATATTTTTCAGCCTACCAATTTGGGGGCACCTGACATCTGGGGCAAGAAAAACTGAAGAAAATGGTGCTGGCTGCGTCTTTTGTACCCCTGGCGCACTGATGTCAGGGAGGAGGCAACGGCAGCCGATGCCAGACCTAGACTTTGGGATTCTGGCCGGCTGGGGGTAGCCTGCCAGCAGGATAACCCAAGAGTAATGACTGCAACAGTGAATACACTCGAACATCTACATTTATGGTAGGTACACAACTGTACTTTCTCTGCACTTCCCTTTGGCTTATCTACTGCGCCCAGAGTATTCACAAAGTGCCTGGCTCCAGCCATTGCTTACTGCAGTCAGAGAAATATTCACATTTACCCATACTTGGACAATTGCCTGATTCAGACGGACAGTCAGGAATTGCTACTTCAACACCTGACATTTGTAAAGAGACTCCTAACTTCTCTGGGGTATACCATCAACGAAAAGAAATCACTTCTGGTAGCCAGCCAAAAGATTGTATTCCTGGGAGCAAGCTTGAACACAACTTCCCAGGTGGCATTCCTCACTCCAGAAAAGCAGGTCTATTTGACAACTTATTTCAAACTACTGGCCACCCAAACCCAGCTATCTGCAAGAAAAATACTGCAAGCCCTAGGGTTCATGGCCTCATGTATTCTACTGATTCCATATGCAAGACCGCGTATGGCAAAACTCCAATGGTACTTAAAAAGTCTCTGGTGTCAACATTCCCAGGACCTGGAAGCAGTGATTCCTATCGTTCCTTGCCTAAGGGCAGAGTTCCTTTGGTGGGCAGAGGCTTGCAACCACAACAAGGGACTCCTTTTTTCACAACCCCCCGCCATCCAAACTCTGACAACAGATGCATCAGACTATGCATGGGGGGCTCACATGGCAGGCAAATGCATTCAAGGCAAATGGAGCCCAGGCAAATTCACCTGCATATCAATCAAAAAGAAATGTTAGCTGTACAGAATGCACTGACAGCCTTCAAATACCTTATTCTGCCAGGACACCTCCTGATAAAGACAGACAACACCACAGTTATGTGGTACATAAACAAGCAGGGGGGAACTCACTCCTACCCACTCTGCAGGTTAGCCATGACACTGTGGAACACAGCCTTAAGCAACCAAGTGCACCTGCAAGCTCGATTCCTACCAGGCAAACAAATTTCACTGGCAGACAACTTAAGTAGAAATCTAATGGACCCACATGAGTGGAAACTGGAACCAGACTCATTCAAACTTCTAATACACAGGTGGGGGACACCAGAGGTGGACCTCTTTGCGTTCCCCCAAAACCATCAACTAAACAAATTTTGCACCAGAATTTCCCACAGCCAAGCTTGGAAAGTGGATGCCCTATCCTTCACATGGGAAAACCTCTCAGTCTATGCCTTTCCTCCTCTGCCCCTCCTTCCAAAGGTACTCCTCAAGATCAAACTGGACGGGCCAAGGACAATCCTTATTGCACCACACTGGCCACACCAGCACTGGTACCCACTCCTACACAGTCTGACAGCAGTGCCACCCTAGCACCTACAGAAGACCCCCTCTCTGTTGTCCCAGCAGGAGGGACAGATTTTGTATCTTCAGCTGCAAACCCTGAACCTGGCAGCCTGGTTTATTCCCTGAATACATCACCAGCAACCCTCAGCAAACAGGTGCTGGATGTTATCCTTGAGGCCAGGAGGCCCAGTACTAGGAAATCCTATTCAGAAAAGTGGAATAGATACTGTTCTTGGAGCCAATCTCAAGGGAAGGACACAGCCGTGTCCTCCTTGCCTCAAATCCTAGATTACGTAGCAGAGCTGCTCCACAAAGGCCTCTCTTCATCAATTAAGATTCATGGCTCTGCCATCTCAGCTCATTACAATACTGAGCCACACCTCTTCTCTCACCCTCTGATCAAACAGTTCCTGAGAGGAGCTAACAATTGACCCTCAAAGAGAGCTCCCATTCCTGTCTGGGACCTTAACCTTGTACTAGAGAAGCTCATGCTCCCCCCCCCCTTTTGAGCCTACTGTTACAGCACAGTTAAAATTCCTCTCTTGGAATACAGCCTTACTGCTAGCCATCACTTCAGCAAGAAGTGTGTCTGAGTTACATGCCCTTATGGCTGTGGAACCCTTCATTATCTTCCATGCGGACAGGGTTTCCTTCAGGACTAACCCATCTTTTATGCCCAAGGTGGTATCCAGTGTGGCTTTAAACCAATTCATCCATTTGCCAACCTTTTTTCCTAATCCTCAGAATAAAGGAGAAAGGATCCTGCACTCCTTGGATGTGCACAGACAGCTCGGGTTCTACCTTGACAGGACTAAACCTTTTCAGAAAATCTGACCAGCTGCTGGTCAGCTTTGCTGCAGGGGCAGAGGGCAAGGCCATTTTGAAACAAACCATTTCTAAATGGATAGCACACTGCAACCATTTCTGCTACATACACTATGGAAAACCTACCCCACAAGGGGATCAGGCCTCATTCCACTAGGGCTACCTCAACCTCTGCAACTTTCCTCAGGGGAGTCCCTACCAGGGACATCCTGGAAGCTACAACCTGGAGTTCTGTACACACCTTCACCAAGCATTACCACTTACTTATCCTTTCCAAATCCAGAGCTGGATTTGCTACAGCAGTTTTACAAGGCCTGCTAGCCAGCCCTACTACTTCTTGACTGCCTCCACCCTTCCTCAGCTTTGGGAATCAACCCGTGTGATGACTGCAACAGTGAAACACGAAGAACATAGTACAGTTGTGTACACTTACCATAAATGTAGATTTTCGAGTGATTCACTGTTGCAGTCCTGGTTACCCTCCCTCCAGCCCCCCCCCCATCTTTCTGTACTTTATACTTATCCTCTTTTTTGGCCATAGCTTATGGAAATGGTATTTACTTTGTACTGGAGGTGTTCCACACCATTTGATTGCTTCGTAATTTGGGGGCTCCTGACATCTGGGGTAAGAAAATCTGATGTAATGGTGTCGGCTGCATGTTTTATACCTCTGACAACCTGACGTCATGGATGAAGCCACAACATTCGACGCAGAAATCCCAAGACTGGTATTTGGGCCGACTGAGGGCTACCTGCAGGCAGATAACCCCAAATATGATGACTGCAACAGTGAATACACTCAAACATCTACATTTATGATAAGTGTACACAACTGTACTTTTCTTTTCAAGAATCTTACTGCTGATCCAGAAATCATTTCCCAGAGACCTAAAGGTATTAAGGCTACTATAGCCAAAACTCCTACCCCTTCGGACAGGGATTCCAGAAATTTGGACAGATGGGGTAAGAAGGTATATACCTCTGTAACTCTTGCTAAATGCATTGAATTGCCAGTTTCACATGCTGAAATACCGGCATTATATTATGGAACGTCTTAAGCAAAAAATGCAAACCTTTCCAGATTGTGCAGAAAATAAAGAATTACAGGAGCTTTTGCACTCTGCAAACCAAGTTAGTAAGCATACTTTGCAGTGTGGCTTTGATGCCCTAGAAGCATCTTGCAGGGCAGCAATTACTGGCTCTGTACTGAGAAGACATGCTTGGCTGAAGGAACAGACCGTGCCAGATCATGTCAGATCTGAATTACTAGATGCTCCTTTGAATAAGGACTGTTTGTCTGGCACCAAAGCAGAAGTTCTTAAAAAGATGGAAGAAAAGGCTAAATCTAGGCAAACTGTTAAAGAATTCCTACAAGCGCAGCCACCTAGATTCAGTAGGCATTGCCCTTCAAAACACTGGTCCTTTCCAGCCCCCTCCAAGCCTTCCCAAACAAGATCCAGGAAAAACGGACCACCCAGACTACAGTATCAGGGTATGCAGAGATCTAAGCAATGGAGCACCCCCACCCCTAAAGCAGGGAGTGGTAAGCCACCTCCTTATGGAAAAACTCACATTGACTTCTCAACTCTACTTCCCAGCCCTGCCCAATTGCGTGTGCCCCTAGGAGGAAAACTTGCCCTTCATGCAAAAACCTGGATGTCCATTACTCAGGACCGATGGGTCCTCAAACACTGTATCCCAGGGGTACCAATTTTATTTCCATTCACTGTCAACCCCAAGGGGTATCAAGACCTTCCTCCAAACCAGTGGGTAGAGGCTCAAAACCAAGTACTTTCCCTGCTCAATATCAGAACTATTCAGCTTGTTCCAGTAGAACAGAGGGGCCAAGGATTCTATTCCAGACTTTTCCTGGAACCCGGGAAAGAGGGATCTTGGCGCCCAATCCTGGATCTTTCCACTCTCAACACCTTCTTGGTGGTACCAAAATTCAAGATGCGTACCCTGGAACCCAGTGTTAGCCAAGGATGCCTGTTTAGTCACCCTAGACTTAAAAGAAGCCTATCTGCACATCCCCATAAGGGAATCATGCAGGAAGTAGCTACGTTTCAGAGCTGGGTCTATGCATTATCAGTTCTCTGCACTTCCCTTTAGCTTACCTGCTGCACCCAGGGTATTCACAAAATGCCTTGCTCCAGCCATTGCATACTGCAGGCAGAGAAATATCCAAATTTACCCGTACTTGGACGACTGCCTGATTCAGGCGGACAGTCAGGAATTGCTGCTTCAGCACCTGGCATTTGTAAAAAGCCTTCTCTCTTCGTTGGGGTACACCATCAATGAAAAGAAATCACAACTGGTACCTAGCCAAAAGATTATATTCTTGAGAGCAAGCTTGGACACAACTTCCCAGATGGCATTCCTCACTTAAGAAAAACAGGCCTATCTGACAGATTACTTCAAACAAATGGCCACCAAAACCCAGCTAACTGCAAGAAAAATGCTGCAAGCCCTAGGGTTCATGGCCTCATGTATTCTTCTAATTCCATATGCAAGACTGCATATGAGGAAAATTCAATTGTACTTAAAAAGTCTTTGGTGCCAACATTCTCAGGACTTGGAAACAGTCATTCCTATCATACCTTGTTTAAGGACAGAGTTCCTTTGGTGGGCAGAAGCATGCAACCACAAGGGACTGCCTTTTACTCTACCCCACGCTGCCCAGACCCTGACCACAGACACATCAGACTATGCATGGGGGGCCCACATGGCTGGCAAATGTATTCAGGGCCACTGGAGCCCAAGTCAGATTCTCCTGCACATCAACCAAAAATGTCCTGACAGCTTTCAGACACCTACTCTTTCCAGGACAACTGCTGATAAAAACAGACACCACCACAGTTATGTGGTACATAAACAAGCAGGGGGGAACCCATTCTTACCCACTTTGCAGGTTAGACATGGCCCTGTGGAAAACAGGCTTGGACAACCAAATCCATCTACAAGCTCAATTTCTGCCAGGCAAAGAAAACTCACTGGCAGACGAATTAAGCAGAAATCTCCTAGACCCACACAAGTGGAAACTGGAGGCCTGCACCTTCAACCTTCTGATCCAGAAATGGGGGACCCCAGAGGTGGATCTCTTTGCCTCCCCTGACCAACCACCAGTTAAGCAAATTCCGCACCAGGAACTCTCACAGCACGGCCTGGAAGGTGGATGCACTATCATTTCAATGGGATAACCTCTCAATCTATGCCTTCCCCCTCTGCCCTGTCTCTCAAGATAAGACAAGAAAAGCCAAGGACAATTCTGAATGCCCCAGACTTGCCACGCCAGCACTGGTACCCACTCCTGCGCAGCCTGACAATGGTGCCACCCTGGCACCTACACCAGACCCCAACCCTGCTTTCCCAGCAGGAGGGACAGATTTTGCATCCACAATTGCAAACCCTAAATCTTGCAGCCTGGCTTATTCCTTAGATACTACACCAGCAACCCTAAGCAAACAGGTGCTGGATGTCATCCTTGAAGCCAGAAGGCCCAGTACTAAGAAATCCTGTACTGAAAAGTGGAAAAGGTACTGTTCTTGGATTCAGTCTAAAGGAAAGGACACAGTGCTGCCCTCCTTACCTCTAATCCTGGATTACCTAGCAGATCTACTCCACAGAGGCCTATCCTTCTCCTCCATTAAGATCCATGCCTCTGCCATCTTGGCTCATTACAGTACTGAGCCACCCCTTTTTTTCACCCCCTCATCAAACAGTTCCTGAGAGGGGCAAACAACTTAAGGCCACCAAGGAGAGCACCCACCACTGCTTGGGACCTTAATTTTATACTGGAAAAGCTCACACTTCTCCCTTTTGAACCTGCTGCTTCAGCAGAGTTGAAATTCCTCTCTTGGAAAACAGCATTGCTTCTAGCCATCACTTCAGCTAGACGTTTTTCTGAGTTACAAGCACTGATGGCTGTGGAACCCTTCATTATTTTCCGTGCTGACAGGGTTTCCCTCAGGACTGACCCTTCCTCAACTTTGGGAATCAACCCAAGTGTGATGACTGCAACAGTGAAACATGAAGAACATAGTACAGTTGTGTACACTTACCACAAATGTAGATGTTCGAGTGTACTCACTGTTCCCTCCCTCTAGCCCCCTGGTTTTCTCTATCTCTTGTCTCTCATCTCTATGGCTAGTCCTACTGGTATGGGTGTTTACTTTTTACTGGTGGTGTTTTCCACACCATTTCCTAGCTCCCTATTTGGGGGCTCCTGACATTGGGGGCAAGAAAAACTGATGTAACGGCATTGGCTGCCTGTTTTTATACCCCTGACGACCCGATGTCATGGAAGAAGCGACAGCATCCGACGCAGAAATATTAAGTCTCTGGTATTCTGGCTGACTGAGGGCTACCCGCAGGCAGATAACCTAAGTGTGATGACTGAAAAAGTGAATACACTCTAGCATCTACGTTATGCTAAGTGAACACAACTGTACTTTTTGCAGCCAATGCCAACAACAGACTGGGAAATCCTGTTAGCAGTCTATTTATAAGGGAGTTTTTAACTGTATTGCCATCTGTTACAAGCATCATGGAAAGCAAGTCCAATTCCATATCAAATCTCATTCCATCAGAGCTACTGCTACCACTAGTACCTTCCTCAGAGGGGTCCCTACCAGGGAATTTCTAGAGGTTGCCACTTGTTCTTCAGTCCACACTTTTACTAATCACTATAATCTGCCCATTTACTCCATATCCAGGGCTGGATTTGCCTCTGCAGTCCTGCAGGGCATTCTAACCTCTGCCTAGCTCTGCCTTTTTACCAGCCCAACCTTTCTCAGCATTGGGAATCCTTCCATACAACTGCAACAGTGAAACACAATGGACATAGTACAGTTGCTTCTACTTACCCTAAATGGAGATGTTCGAGTATCTTCACTGTTTCAGTACATCTTCTTCTCTCATGACTGCAGGTTAGGTTGGGCTTCCTTCTTCTTACCCTTTTCCAATTATGTCTCTCTCTCTGTCTCTTCCTTTTTAGGTCTTTAGGAATCCTTCCCTGGCACAATGAGGATCTTTGGGCTGTTCTATGCTGTGGGCCTGGTTGGTGGGTGGGGGGGGGGGGGGCTCTTTCCTTTTTGGGGCAAAGATTTGTAAGATGGCACTGGCCAATGACCTTTATACCCTGATGTTAATTGCAGGGAATCTGCTAGCCCTGGAGGAAAAAGTTAAATCTCTGGTATTCTGTTCGGCCAGGGGCTGCCACAGCAATAATAACCCAGTACAGAGTTATTACTTTAGCAATGAAGACACTCTAACATCTCCATTTATTGTAAGTAGACACACATTTACTTTACCTGCTTTTTGTCATCTCTTTTCAATACAGGGTGTAGTTTCTCAACCATAAAGTCCATTTGGCATGATCTCTAATTTTCATGAAGGAGTTAATTTTCAATGCTTTTCTTTAATGTCCTGTCCAAATTTCCCTTCACAGTATAAATACCATGTCTAGTGTTTCATTATCCAGATGGCTGAATGCACTTGCTATATTTATAGATCTCTCATATATAAATCAAAGGCTCATTTGACCAGGACTTTTGCTACTTCCTCTCCCTTCTTATAAACTCCTTAATTGATGACATTTGAGCAGTGGCCAAATGGGCATCTCTGCGTACGTTCTGCAAAGATTATAAGCAGATAGGGTACCTAAGTCTTGGTCTTGCTTTGGGGTCACTATACTCCATGGTGTCCTGTCATGATGCAATCCAGGATTTTAGCCAGGGTCTTTATCCAGTCCATTCAGTTCTCTAGATGGGGCAATGTAATATAATCTAGTTATGTAGTTACCATAATGTTGGATCTTTATTATCCATGCCTGTCCACTTCACAAAGCCTCCTACCCTCCCTCTTCTGAATTTTTGCCGGATCTCCTGATATATCTCAGCAATTTCCTGAGGACATCTCCTCTTTCTGACTTAGGAAGGCTTCCTTCCTTAGAGGATCAGGATACCTCCCTGCCTGACCTTGCAAATGTGTGCTAATCCTAACCCTGCCTCAGCCCCTAACCCCAAACTTACACCTTACCTTACAAGAAATCTTTTCCATAATACTATGACTAAACACGACACACTGATACACATCACCTACAGCACCACACATGCACAGCACATGATCTATCTCCTTATGTAGCCTGACTATAAACCTAACTTGGAAACACACACACACACACACACACACACACACACACACACACACACACACACACACACACACTGCAAAATATATCCCCTTACTTAGCCCTTACTCCAGTCATAACCCACAACCATCTGCACACATACACTTCCACCATAATCCCACTTACCAGAATATTCAAGCTTCGTGCTTTTGACATATACTGTGCTTAGCAATCAGTGCTTTTGATGCATTTCCCCACACAAACACACTGTATTGCAACCTATCAATTGACATGGATGGACATCACATATAGTTTAACAGATCTTGAAGTCCACAGTCTTGAAAATCATAATCCTGAGACCATAATATAGAAAGACCAAATGCTAAAGACTACAATGTCTAATAATTTCAAATACTGGATCCCCCTAAAAGTCTGAGCCCACGAACGAGTGCCAGTATGGGTCCTCCAAGGGTGTGGACCCAGGAATGACAGCTAACATGACTTTTTCCTGGCAGCAAGACCTGGAGTTTGATATTGTGGTCTTCGTTTTCTTTCAATATTATGGTCATGGGATTGAGATTCAAGAATATGGGTTTCAAGATTGTGATAGTAAAGCAGTATATCTATATAAATAAGTAGGTATATGTTACAAATGTGGGTGTATATATGTATGTATGTGTATATGGAACTTCCTCTACTGCCAGCCCCACACACACACGTGTGTGTGTGTGTGTGTGTGTGTGTAGATATATATATATATATATATATATATATATATACATATATATATATATATATATATATATATATGAAATCGGTCCCGGTATCTTTGTCAAACAGTACTGTTGACACTATTTCGTCGACTAAACAGATGGCTGAAAGGCATATGAGATTGACAATGCATGGGTAGAGGACTATACCCTTTTCCCTGGGGACTTTGTAGTCTCCAAATTAGAATATATAATTAGCAGCAGGTATGGGGATACAGTGTTTTCTTTGTTTTTTTTTAAGTTTTGCATGCACAGAAATTAATTGTTAGCATGTGCATAGTAGCGTATCAACATGCATAATATCGATCAATTTGTTTAAACATTATGCACGTTGATATAAATGGTGTTTAATCAATTTAAGTAGATCCATATATACATATATGTGTGTTTGTGTGTGTATATATATATATATATATATATATATATATATATATATATATATATGTATATATAGAGAGAGAGAGAGACAAAATAACCTAGTACAGAGACAGTATAGTTTTCCAGCCTTAAGGGTAGTTAACACTTAAGGAAGAACAAAACAAAAAAAGGGAAAATTAGTTGTACAGGAATGATTATTATTGATATTGGCATAGAAATGTCAAAGATCACATTTCATTCTTATTAAAGATAAGAAGACTGAATTCAAACTGGTATTGCTGGTTTAAACTGCTGTTTATTATTAAGTTAAAACGAGATGAGAACACTTGCCCTTGTCAGAGCTTCATCAGATCTAACTATATGGATTGATGTTAGAGTGTCGACTTACCATAATGTTGATGCTCGAATCATAGAATCCACATTATCAACGAACCACATTAACTTCCTAGAACATCACACAGTAGTAGGTGGTTGTGTGAGATCGCCATTCAGTGGGAATTGGAGTTTTGCCTATTCTCAGATGTAGTGTGATTTTGGAACTGGTATATATAATTAACAAGGGGCACAGCCTCTCATATTGGGACTGCGGTGGTGGTGCTGCGGTAGCGTTGTCGCCTCACAGTAAGACGTCCTGTTCGATTCTCAGCTAAAGCGTCTTCTGTGTGGAGACGTGTGAATGTGCATACCTTCGTTGAAGGTTGTGCGTCAGGGCTGGCAACTCATCACGTAAAAATCTACTGCCAATCATTAGCGGACCGGAGTTCCGCTGTGGCGACCCCTAACCGGGAAAAGCTGAAAGACACAACAACAACAGCCTCTCATATTGGGAGTGCACGGGGGGGGGGGGGCTTCCCTCCTTCAAAAACATATGTTTGCAATGTTCCAGTGTTTCGATGTTCAGAGAGATTGATATTTTGGTGCTTCTGATGTGGGCTTGCTACAGGGCTGGCAGTAGAGGAAGTTCTAAGAAATCCTTCCATAGATATTTTCTTGTGGCAAAACAACCTACCACACATAATGAAGGAACAGGAACACCCATTCCTCTCTGGTATAGAAGAAGGCAGTTAAACACCAGCACACTTACCTTGAAATATATTTCACCTTGGAAATTGAATAGATCTGTTCAGTAGAGGTACTGCATTGTGTTCTCTTAGCTTTACTCAGCAAATACATTGTCTGCAGTGGGAGCTCAAGGGGTAATTGTCATTGGTATCCGTAATATTGTGTTCTGAGTCTTCCAGCTGACTCAAAGTAGCAAATGTGTTTATGTAGTGATGCCCACCATATCAAAATAATCTGTTTAGCCTCCAGTTTCCCCATTATGCATAAGGATTTCAGATTCCCCTTTTTAACATCAAGTGTTAGATGTTGTGTGAGGAGGTCTACCTTTTTTTTTGCCCTTTTTAAATCTGTTTTTATAAGAGGGGGAGGTGATCTTCTGGCGCTTCCTGCAAGTTTGTTGGCTCAGTGTGTTTTAAGCTTCCACATATGTAAGAATGGAGTACTGCTGAGTGTTTATATGTGCACACATGATGGATAGAGAATGCACTTGCACAAGAGGCTTGTATAATCCCATAACTACAGGCTGAAATTAGTGTATTAATTACCTTATGTAAATATCTAAATAAGCCAATTTACACTACATCAGACAATTTAAATTTACTCACAAGAAGTGTAAGTTAAAGTGTGTTACTTCTGTTCATGGTACCAACTTACATTCTGATCAACTCGCTCCAGAAACTCTTAGATGTCCTTCTGTACATCACTATTGCAGTATTCTTTACTAAAGGGATTCCCTGCCATGGGCACAACGTCTGGCCAGTATTCCAAAGCTTTAGGATTTTATTGACATCGTACATCATGCATATGCTTACTGCTCAAGGCACAGAGCATCAAGGTGATATACAGATGTACATACCTCAGAACGTCTGTGCTGCCAGTCTGGATACCATAATTGATTATTGGACCAAACGCTCCTTCTTTTGTGCTGGTTGCTGAGCCGTGTTTCAGATAATTGCCCCATTGGGGTTTCTTCTTATTTTTTCATCTTTTTTTAATTTTGTGAATTTACTTGTCAACCAGAAAGGGAAAGTGTCAATGTGGGAGGCAAGTTCCCTATAAGGATCTCACAAGCATACAAAGTGTTCTGTCTGCCATGCATTTTCCCTAGGATCCTATGTAGTCATCTCTCCTCCTTGTCCATTTACCTGGAGAACCAGTTTCTTAAATTGTTGAGCCAGGGTGCTATGATGGAATCTTCTCATCCCGGAGGTCAACTGCCTGCCAAGAAAAAGGCCAAAAGAGTCAGGTTTGATTTAGCTGCTGTCCTGCCTTCTTGGATGTCTCTCTTGGGGTGGTGTGAGGAGGAGGACACTATTAGTCCAGATTCTCCCTTTGAAGAACTGTCCTTTGTGGATACTATTTCTCATATATTGGATTTTTTTAAATGGGACCGTTCTCAGGTTTCTGACATTCAAAGAAGTATTTTGAGCTCCTTTAGGTGGAGTCTCCTTGCTATCCCTCCTTGCCCTTTTAGATACCTTTTCAGCAGCTGCTGTGTCCCCTGATTCTCAACCTCCAGCCTCTAAGAAACCAGACAGATTTTGCATGATGCCTGATGAGTGTAAGTTTTCTCTGCAAATGTTCTTCTGCGTATTCTTCTGTAGTATCCATTTCTTCTGACAAACCCTCTAAGCTTTTGCCTTCTACTAAACTGCTTCCCATGTACAAGGACAGTAGAGCTGTGGAATGGCCAGATAGGAAGGTATATACTGCTGTAACCATGACTTTTCAGGCTATTAATTACCAGACCCGTATGACCAGGTATGTTTTAGCCCTTCTTTCTTATGCTTCCCAGGCTATCTCAGACCTTCTGGAGTCTGAAGAGAAAACCTCACCCCTCTCTTTACTGGGCTGTACTTGTCAAGTAGCCCACCATTCTGTTAAATATAGTTGTGATGCAGCTGATGCCTCCTTTAGAGCTGCTGCTTTTGATTCTGTTTTGAGACGTTACTCTTGGCTTCATCTCCACTCTTTGCATGATGATATTAAGGCTGTGTTAGCCACAATTTGTATACAGTAGGTTCATAGGTGTGTACTAGGCTAATGGGCCCTGGAGCCTTTACAAGCCTAGCCCAAAAAACAATTCCCAGGCACCGTGCCACCTGATGTTAGTTCACAGTGCCCCTATCCAGTAGGGCAACTGGAGTGATCCCTGGGGTGAACTTTCTGTTACCCATCCACTCATCAAGATTTCTCTTGAAGAGGGCCAGCGAGGTTCTCTGCTTGACATGAATGGGAAGCTTATTCCAGAGTATGGGCAGTCTTTGGGAAATGAACCTGTCCCTCCAGCATATTCTCTTAATTGTGGTAATGAGGTTGTGATCTCTGGAGCTCGTTTTACGGGTGGATTGGGATTTCTTTAGGTGTACCATTTCAAGTAGGGCTGGGTCAGACATGGCTTTGTAAGTCAAGCAGAGATCACCTCTAAGTAGACAATAAGAGACTGAGAACAGCTGAAGTTTATTGATTCTGTCCATGTAGGACGTGTGTTTAAGGCCTAGAATCTTTTTTGTAAGGTACTTTGTGGCCTCTCCAGCTGTTGTAGGTGTCTGGTCAGGTACATTCCAAATGTGGCATTATAGTCGATGATTAGTCTAATGAGGGATGAGTAGAGAGGGATGTGTTGACCTCTTTCTTCCTAGATGCGAAACCTTTGGTTATAAGATGTGTCACGTAGAAGGACTTTCTGACCACAGTGGCAATGTGGTGGTCGAAGGTGAGGTGGCTGTCGACCTGGGTGCTCAGATCTCTTATGGCCCCTTCAGTGTTTAGTGGGCTCCCATCAGAGTGGTAATTCGTGGGAACTGAGTTTTTTCTAAAGGGGATGATAGCGCATTTTTTGGCATTAAGCTTCAGGCCATGATTCCAACACCAGTCATTGGTCTCAGAGAGGCCCTTTTGTAGGATGTCTGCATTACTTGGGGAGTTGATAATGACTCTTAGCATGCAGTCATCAGTGAACTTGGTCAGCCAGAGTCTTTTTGTGTTGGCCTGGACTTCTGAGAAGTAGATGCCAAACTGGAGAGGGCGTTGATAATGACTCTTAGCTTGCAGTCATCCACAAACTTGGTCAGTCAGAGTCCTTCTGTGTTGGCCTGGATGTCTGAGAAGTAGATGCCAAACAGGAGAGGGCCCAGGACCGAGCCCTGTGGGACTCCACTCATGACTGGTCGACAGTCTGACTTGGAATCCACAACTTTGTCTGTGAGCCAATTTGCAACCCACCTAGTGATGTAAGGGTTGATGCCTAGTTTGCTGAGTTTATCAATGATACCTGAGTGGGGATTGGTATCAGTGACCTTGGCCAGGTTAGAGGTAGGCTGTATGCACTGCCTTACCCTCATCCACAGCCTTGGTGAATGCCTCGAAGAAGTCAACCAGGTTCAGCAGTCAGGATCTCCCCTTGACAAAGCCAAACTGTGTGGGGTCAAGAGTTTGGAGATTGCCTATATCTTTTTTGCCTTCATGTTTTATTAATGCATTTGTGGAGAATTTTATTGTACAAGACATTTACTGTAAAATGTATTATTATATGATTTTACATTGGCACTTTTCTCCCCGGGCCTCCGCTGAAAAAGGGCTTCAACCCAGTCAGACTATCCCAGTCAGAAAATGTCAAATAAATAAACTGTTGGATGATGCTCTGGGTAATAAGAACCTGTTTGGTTCTGCAGCTACTGAGCTTTTAAATTTCTGTAGGAGAAGGGTAAGGCCTTGCAGGAACGGAAGCATATCTTTGTTTCTCCCATTTGTAAGTTCCAGAGGAATTATCCATCTGTATCCGCTTTTGCTCCCAGACAGCCTCTCCCTCTTCCCAAAAGTAAGACTGGTTCTAGGTGGGTTCCTCCTGCTAAGTCTACTTAGACTCCCACTTCTCAGAAACCTCCTTTTCAAGATAAGCCAGGATGTCCTTTTCAGGTCTACTGTATGTAATCGAAAACTCACTTTTTTGAAAATAAACAGTAGACCCACGGTTATGCGAAAGTGCACTTCCGCGAACATCGGTTCAACAAACCGATAAAGAACATTGTTTTTGCAGGGAGGCAAGCCCCTCTGCACCCCCCTACTTAAATATACCAACTCCAAGATCGCACTACAGTGAGGAAACACATACATTGCCTTTCCCCACTGAAGTGTGCTTCGGCACCTGTGTTCCTTAATGGTTTGCTGAAGCGTACTTCGCAGAAGTGCACTTTTGCGTAACTGAGGATCCACTGTTCATTTTCGAACAAGTGGATTTTCAGTCTTTTACAGTAGACCCGTCCTATTCACTTGCTACAGTATTCTTCACTTGAGGGAGATCCTCTGCGAGGAGGCAACCCAACGCTGGCCGTTATGCAAAAGTCTTTACTGCTGTGGGGTACATGGTATGTCCATGTGTAGGCTATAGTCGGACGTAGGCCATAAAAGGGAGGTACACACGTACCATCCTCAGCATTTTTCTGCTGCCAGTCAGAACGCCATTCCAACCATTGGTCTGATCATTTCCAGTGTTTGCGACTCAGCATTTTCAGATAAGTACCTCATTTGGGGAATATATTTTTTTCTACTGTTTTGTTAGTTCATCCAGAAAGGGCAAGTGTCAATATGGAAGACAAATTCCACATAAGGACAGCCCTACTCAGTGTCTCTTTTGTCTAGGTCCTAACCACAAACACAAGTCATGCAGTATTTGTCAGTCCTTCATTCCCAAGACCCTTAGAAGTAGGCTTTCATCTCTCACTATCTATCTTGAAAACCAATGGCTTAAACTATTAGCTAAGGGCAAGGAAGGTACCTTGGGATCTGATGCCGAACCATCAAAGCCCAAGGCCAAGAAACCTCAGACTACACCTTCCGCTGCACCTCCACCATCCGATGCATCTCCTGAGGTGTTTGTCAACCCAGAGGGACATCCAACTTCTGGCATGGAGTCACAGACTGAACCCAGTTCTGAGGTTGCCTTGACTTTGGTCGCAAGCACGTCTCTGGAGGTGGAACAGACATCCAATCAGGACATCGAGAGGGAACCAAGGCTTGAATGAATCAAGGGCCCTAGGGGGTTAACACTCACTTCAACGACCAAAGACCAAGAGCCTGAAACCTTAGAAAACAGGCCATTGTCCAGTCCTCCGACGTTGCATAAGATAGTGTCTCCTGCTAAGAAAAAACAAAAGACAAAGCATGTATCCACTCCTAAAGAGGCCTCTGCAGATTATCAGGCCTTCTTTCAGAGTCTATTTCAGGCCTTCATGCCACTCAAGCAGCCTTCCTATCAGCCTGTACCTACTCCTTCCTCTCATCCTTTTCAGAAAAGGGTTAAAGACAATGACTCATCTGATGAAGTCTCTTCGGACAAATAAGAATCCTTGCACTACTCCACACAAATTCCCTCTTCTCAGGAATCTCTCTCTCCTGAAGAGGAGTCAGTGGGTCCAAAATCCCCTATTTAAGAAATTTCCTTTGGGGAGACCATTCTGAAGATGGGAGAATACTTTAAATAGGATACTTCCCAAATTTCAGATGCCCAAAAAATGTACTGCCAACTCCTGCAAGTTGAACTTTCCAACTCTTCTGCAGTGTCACCAGTGCATCCAGCATTTTTAGATGCCTTTAATAATGCCTTCCAATCACCAGATTCCCAAGCCTCCGCCCCCAAGAAGCCAGACCGCTTCTACAAAGTTCCTGAGAACTGTAAATTTCTCTTTAGGTGCCCTGCTGCAGACCCAGCAGTCATTTGTGTTGCAACTGATAAACCTTTAAGAATGCTCCCTTCCACCTCCCTACTCCTTTTGGGCAAGGAGAGTAGAACCCTTGAAAGACTACGGAAAAAGGCCTGCACTTCTGCCATTTTGGCATTCAGGGCCATTAACTATCAGACTCGTATGACAAAATACTCTCTAGAACTGCTGTCCCAAGCATCTTCTGCTATTTCAGAATTTCCAGACTCTGAGGGTAAAAACCTGGCCCTGTCTCTCTTAGGAGCTTCTTCCAAGTGGCAAGACATTCCATCAAATGCAGCTATGGTGCTGCTGAGGCTTGTGCTAGGGCACCTGCAGCCGGGACAGTCCTCAGAAGGTTTTCCTGGCTTAGACTTCAGCCACTTCAGGATGACTTCAAATCTCAATTAATGGGTGCCCCACTGGGCAATACAGCCATGTTCGGTCCAGCTGCAGCTTCACTTTTTAATTCCCTGCAGGAAAAGTCCAAAGAACTTAAGTAGTTGAAACGTATTGTAGTCTCTCCTTTGCCTAGGTTCCATAGAACTTGCCTTCCAAGCCTGTCTTTGTTCACAGCCGCTCTCAGCACGACCCCAGTAAGAGACCATAGAGGACTAGGGTTCCTCAGGCGTCCTCCCAACAAAAACAGCCTTTTCCTGACAGAGCATGGAGTCTGTGACTACTCTGCAAATGTCCCATCTCCTCCTCTCTCCCTCAGTCTGTCATATGCTTTCAGGACCTAGGAAAGTATTACCCAAGACAAATGGGTCATCTCCATTATCAAAAAAGGATACTTTATGGTTTGTCAATCCTTCATCCACCTTACAGGGCATTCCCCAACCTCCCCGAGACAACTACACCTCTTTCCAGAGCTCCTCCTGGAGTTATGGCAACAGGGCTCCATTCAAAAAGTTCCCTGTGCCTCCAGATGGAAAGGATTTTACTCAAGAATGTTCCTAGTGCCCAGAAAGGATGGTCCCTGGAGGCCAGTCCTGGACTTATCACACCTCAGCACATTCTTAGATTCCCTCCTTCAGAATGCTAACTCTCCAAACCCTTTTCCCTCTGCTGCTCCTACAGAGATTCATGGCCTCTCTAGACATAAAAGATGCTTACCTCCACATTCCAGTTCACCACAGATAGTTGTTCTGTGGGTTCGTATCATTTTCAATTCACTGTATTGCCATTTGGCCTCTCCATACCCCCGAGAGTTTTCACATAATGTCTGACTCCAGTGATTGCTCATTGCAGCCTCCTGGGTATGCAGATTTTTCCATACTTGAATGACCTGCTCTTAGAGGCTCCAACCCCTCTCCATTTCCCTCCTGGGAAAACTAGCATTCACAATCAACTGCAAAAAAATCAGTCTTCACCTCATCTCAAGACCATATTTTCTTGGGTTGTCAAATCCAGACAGATATAATGAAAGTGTTTTACTACGCTGTCTTTGTAAGAACCAAGACCCACTGACAGTGGGAATTCCAGTAGTTCTGTCCTACTTGTGTGAATTGCTCTCTGGCCTGGCTTATTCATCAGTTAAAGATCCCATGGCAGCTATTTCTGCTTATCTGCCTTTATCTCCCCGTCTAGCATCCAGTTTTGAGGTGAAACAATGTCTTAAAGGCATCTATCACGTTAGGCCTCCCAGGAAGCCTATCCCTCTTTCTTGGGACTTTAATTTTGTTCTAGAGAAATTGACACTTCCCCCATTTTGATCACGCTTCCTCAGCCTTTCTTAAGCATTGCTCTTGGAAGACCATTTTGCTAGTGGCCCTGACCTCAGCTAGACAGGTGTCAGAGCTTCAAGCTCTCATGGCTGCCCCCCCCCCTTTCTTGGCCTTCCATAAGGACAGGGTATCCTTAAGAATTCACCCCTCTTTTATGCCTAAAGTGGTTAATGAGTTATCCCTTAACCAAGCCATTCAACTGCCCACCTTCTTCCCTTCTCCACAAAGCCACAGTGAGAAGATCCAGCACTCCTTAGATGTTCATAGACAACTGAGATTTTACCTGGAAAAGACTAAAGTATCATAAAATCTGATCAACATTTCGTTAGTTTTCATCCCAGGGCTTCTGGGTCTTCCCACATCCAAGCAGACTATTTCCTCTTGAATATCTAAGTCTATTTCCTTTTGCTACATGCTCCATGGGAAGGACCCTCCCTCAACTGTGAAAGCATATTCTACCAGAGCTGTGGCTTCATCCAAGGCATTCTCCAAAGGACTGGATAACAGTGCCATCCTTGAAGCAACCATTTGGTCTACTATTCATACCTTTACTAAACACTACAAACTGTATGCTATTTCCAGATCCAGAACTGGTTTTGCTAAAGCCATTTTACATGGCTTCATTGAGAGCTCCTCTGCTCCTTCCTCCTCCCTTCCTTCTTGAGCTTTGGTACTTTCCCTCAAATGAAGAATACATCAAGTGAATAGATGGACATAGGAATGTTGTGTAAAATCTTACCACAACCATAGATGTCCTTTTCTTCACTGTTGGAGTATTCTATCTCTCCTTCCCCAATGTCCTCTTGGTTTTCCTGGATGATCTTACCACTCAAATCCTTAGTCTGGCATTCCTCCTGGAGCATTCAGTTCTGAGAATGGTACATGTGTACGTCCCTTTTATGGGCTATGTCTGACTGCAGCCTACACGCGATGTACCACGTACCCTACAGTAGTAAAGACTTTTCTATACTGGCCGACATCAGGTTGCCTTCTGGCAGGGGATATCCCTCAAGTGAAGAATACTGCAGCAGTGAAGAGAAGGACATATATAGTTATGGTAAGATTTTACAGAACTTTCCTTTCTATCTGACTGTTTGCTTCCCCCTTTCCTGAGACAGGTTCATTTATCTGTTCCTCTTTCCCTGTCCCTTTCCAGTTGGTTAAAGATCACTCAAGACTCTTGGGTTCTGTCCATCATCCATCAGGGATACTTCATGGTATGGAAATCCCTTTCTCCTTTTTTGGGCATACCTCACCTTCCTCAAGAACAGCTTCTTTTCTTCCCAGAACTACTGTAGGGCCTTCTTGCAAAGCTATTCAAGCTATGCCCCCTTTCCAGGAGGAGAAGGGGTTTTATTCCAAAATGTTTCTGATTTCCAGGAAGGAAGGCACCTGGAGACCCATTCTGGGCCTCTCTCAGCTCAACACCTTTCTGAAGAGCCCTTTTTATCAGATGTTATCCCTTCAGACACTGTTTTCTCTTCTTCTTCACCAGGCCTTCCTGCTCTCCCTGGATCTCTAGGATGCTTATCTTCACATCCCAATTCATCCCCTTTTCAGGAAGATTTTACATTTTTCTGTTTCTTCCTTGCATTTTCAGTTATCTGCTTTGCCCTTTGTCCTTTTTACTACCCCTAGGGGTTTCACCAAATGCCTTGCGCCTTTGATTGCCTTTTACAGGATGAGAGTGGTTTAGATCTTTCCTCATTTGGATGACCTTCTCATGTAGGCTTCCTCTCCTAAGACCTTGTTTCACCACCTCCACTGTATTGTTCACCATTTAAAAGACCTGGGGTTTGCAATAAACTTCCTGAAATCTGTTCTGGTTCCTTTTCAGGATCATGTGATGTTCTTCGTGTTTCACTGTTGCAGTCATCCCACTTGGGGTTATCTGCCTGCAGGTAACCCTCAGTCGGCCCGAATACCAGAGTCTTGGGATTTCTGCGTTCGATGCTGTCGCCTCTTCCATGATGTCAGGTCATTAGGGGTATAAAACATGCAGCTGACGCTATTACATCAGTCTTTCTCGCCGAGAGGGAACCCGAAGCAGAAGCAATTTGCAAGTGCCAGTCGGCCGCTACCTGAAATTTTCATTTTTTTCGAGTTTCAGACCTGAAGTCTTCTAAAGCTGAGTACCCCGTTGGGGAGTCTTTTTTTTCTTGATCTAACCGATGTCAGAAAAAATTAACAATTGTCTTGCCTGTGGAAAGCAAATACCTCACTGAGATTTTGATTCTTACTGCGTCATCTGTTTAGGCCCAGACCACAATGTCCGTAGCTGTCGGTTTTGTGCCTTGTTTAACGCCCGAACCATTCATCGTCGGGCTATTTTTGCAGCTGAATTCTTTCACTCTCGTTCTCCGTATACCAAAATATCTTCGGTAAGCCATCCAACTACCGATCTTCCGAAAAAGTGCAAAGACAGACCGCATAGGTCAAAAACTGCCGACCACGCTTTCATTAAGCTTGTCGCCAGTCCACCGGTACTCAGTGAGGTGCCTTTGCAGCCCCTGATGTCCGCTTCTACAGATTCGCAGGCCTCTGCTGAGACCCATTCGGAGTCCGGTATGCTGTGAGATGCTTTTTCGACTATGGAACCTGTGAATGTCTCTACCATGGATGGGTCCGGAACTTCTGTGCAAGCACCGGCTTCTGAGGGTGTATTCCTACCTACCGATATTCATATTAAACTGACAACTTTATTTCCTACTAAAACTACCGAGATTATCAAGCCCAGAGTTCGCATTACGCCTAGATAATTGACGTCCAAAGTGCATGCTCATCCTCCCATGCCACAAAAACAAATGCTTAGAATGGCTGAAGACCTTATTACTCTAATTAGGGGAAGCCAGCCTTCCCCTGCCAAAAGATAAAGAATTTAATTTCCTTCTGATTCTACAGACCAGGAGTCTGATGACTGTGACCCTTCTGATTACCAGGACATACCCTTATCTACTTATGAGGATTCAGATGCAGAGGAATCCATTCCCTCTGCCTCCCTTGCAGAGGATTTCTCTTTTGGTGAAACCTTGCATACCTTAAGAGAGCATTTCTGCTGGGAATGCCAGGACTATCCTCAGTCCAAAAAGAGACTCTGGGAATTTTTAGATTTGCCTCAGAACAGGCCTCTAGCTACACCCCCCCCCCCCCTGTCCTGGGTATTGTAGACAATGTCTTTGTGGAGTCCAGTCTTACTCTTGACACATTACCACTAGCTCCTAGAAAACCTGACCGGTACTAGAGAGTACCTGATTCTCACAAATTTCTCTTTAAGAATCCTACTGCGGATCCAGAGATAATTTCCCAGGGACCTAGAGGCATTAAGGCTACTACAGCCAAAAACCCTACCCCTTCAGACAGGGATTCTAGAGCTTTAGACAGATGGGCTAAGAAGGTATATACCTCTGCAACTCTTCCCATCAGGGCTTTGAATTGCCAGTTTCACATGTTGAAGTACCAGTAACATATTATGGAACGAACTAAACAAAAAATGGTGTTACTTCCAGATTGTGCAGAAAATAAAGATTTACAAGAGTTAATGCAGATTCTGCAAACCAAGTTAGTAAACATACTTTGCAATGTGGGTTTGATGCCTTAGAAGCATCTTGCAGGGCTGCTGTTACTGGGTCTGTACTGAGAAGGCATGCTTGGCTAAAAGAACAAGTCTTGCCTTACCATGTCAAAGCAAAATGATTAGATGCTCCATTAAATCAGAAGTGTTTGTTTGGCAGAAAAGCAGAAGTTCTTAAAAAGATGGAAGAAAAAGCTAAATCTATGCAAACAGTCAAAGATTTCTTACAGGTGCAGCCACCTAGATTAGTAGGCATTGGCCGTCAAAATACTGGTTCTTTCCAGTCCCTGTCAGGCCTTCTCAAACCAAACCCAGGGAAAACAGACCAGCAAGACTACAGTTTCAGGGTATGCAGAGATCTAAACAGTGGGAGTGTTTCCACCTCAAAACCAGGGAGTGGTAAGCCACTCCCTTATGGGAAAAGTTCACAATGACTTTTCAATTACCTTTCTCAGCTATGCCCAAGTACTTGCGCCCCTAGGAGGAAAACTCTCTCTTCATGCAAAAAACTGGATGTCCATTACTCAGGACCGATGGGTTCTAAATATTGTATCCCAGGGATACAGATTCTACTTCCACTCACTGCCAACACCAAGCAGGTCGCCAGACCTTCCTCCAAACCAGTGGGCAGAGCCTCAAAAGCAAGTACTTCCCCTTCTCCATATCAGGACTATTCAACCTGTTCCAGTAGAACAAAGGGGACAGGGTTTCTACTCTAGACTGTTCCTGGTGCCAGAAAAGAGAGCTCTTGGCGCCTGATCCTGGATCTATCAATTCTCAACATCTTTCTGGTGGTCCCAAAATTCAAAATGCTTACACTGCAACAGCTTCTTCCTATGCTAGCCAAGGATGCCTGGATATTCTTTGTGTTTCACTGTTGCAGTCATTACATTTGGATAATCTGCTGGCAATTTGCCCTCAGTCGGCCTGAATTCCAAAGTCTTGGGTCCTGCAACGGTTGCTGTCTTCTCTTCCATGACGTCAGGTCGTCAGGGGTATAAAACATGCAGCCGACGCCATTTTCTTCAGTCTTTCTTGCTGCGGGGTGCCCGAAGTAGAAGCATTTTGCAAGTGCTGGTTGGCCGACTACTGAAATATTCGAGTTTGAGTTTCAGAACCGAAGTCTTCACTAAAGTAAGTACCCCGTTGGGGAAACTTTTTTCTTGCTTTTTACCGATGTCAGAAAAAGTTAATAATTGTATTACTTGTGGGAAGCAAATACCTCATAAGGATTTCCATTTATACTGTATTCCTTGCCTAGGCCCTGATCACAACATGCCTGGCTGTCAGTTTTGTGCTAGATTTAACCAACGCACTGTTAAGCGTCAGTATATTTTTGCATTAAAGTATTTTGGAAACAGATTTATCTACCCAGAAATGTCGTTGGATAGCAATCTGACTACCGAAGTTCATAAAAACTGCAAAGAAAAGGACAGAGAAAGGCAGTGAAGATCCAAAACCGATGACGTAGCTTCTCCTAAGCCGTTCGCCGGTACTCAGTGAGGTGCCTTCGCAGCCCCTGGTACCAGCTACCTTCGAGTCGCAGGCCTCCATTGACACCCATGTGGAGTCCGCAATACCGCTAGATACTCAAGGTATTGGACCGACAGATGTATCTCCCTCAGATGGGTCTGGAGCAGCTGAGCAGATACCGACTTCTGAGGGTGTATTCAGACCTCAACATTTGTACATCAAACCAACGACAGCTGCAAAACCAAAGACAAAAGCAACCTCTAAACCTAAAAAAAAAGACGCCTGAGCCACGTGCACAGATCTATATGCCTAAAAAACAGATGATCAAAATGTCTGAAGACCTGATTACCTTGATCAGGGGTACCCATCCCCCTCCAGATAAGAGACTTAGGCAAACATAAAAGCATAAATATAGCATGTATTTACATCCCCCCAGGCAACAATAATAACAAAACCTTAGAGGACTTTATCCACTGGTTAACTCAAACTCACCCCCAGGAATCCATAGTGTTAGGTGACTTCAACATCGATTGGAATTCCTTCTCATCTAGCTCCCCATCTAGCAGCATAAATCTACATGGCTTTTCTCAGCTCATATCCACTCCTACCAGACTAGGTAAACCCCAAAACAAAGACAGCATCCTGGACTGGATCCTTACTAATAAAGATCCTGACCAGTACTCAGCAGGTACTCACCCAGAGGACATGAGTGATCACTTACTCACCTATGTTATCAAATTCAAGAAAATCACCCCCCTTCTTACAGCCATAAAAAAAATCAGGAACAATAATAAATTCAACACCTCCATTTTTCAAACTGAACTTAAAGCCCACAACTGGACAATACTCAAGTCTCTTCCTCTTGAAGAGGCAGTTATCTACTTCAACACCACCTTCCTCAAGATTCTAGATTCCCATGCTCCAATACGGTCCATTAGAACTAAAACCAAAACCGCACCATGGCTCTCTAAGGAAACAAAATCCAAAATCCTATCTAGAAACAAGATGTGGGTCACATGGCGTACCTCTAAAGACCCACACTCCCACCAAACCTTCCGGCAACTTAGAAATGAAACTAAAAGAATGATCTTAAATGATAAAAAAAACTTCTTCCTCCACCTCCAACACAAACACCTTAATAATCCACAAAAATTCTGGGCAGGCTTAAACAAGCTCCTGCACCCAGGCCAGGCAACCACCCCCACTCCAACAACTTGCAAACAACAGTGCCCTGTAAATATTGCTAACACATTCAATAGTTTCTTCACAGAAACTATACAATCCCTGGCCACACAATTCAAACAAACAACCAGCAGCAGAATACTACAACTACATCAGATCATCTATTTACCTTCGATCCAGTACCCATATCCTTTATAACATCTCTTCTTAAAAAACTAAAACCCACTAAGCTAGCAGCTGACCTTCTCCCAGCTGAGTTTCTGCAAAAAGCAGCTGAGGCCATTTCCTATCCCGTCTCCATAATCATAAACCGTACCTTGTCAGAAGCCTTCATCCCCTCCATATGGAAAATGTCCCACATTATTCCTCTCCATAAAGGTGGTAGCTCACTAGAGCTAACCAACTACAGACCTATAGCTATACTCTCACCTCTGGCCAAAATTATGGAAAAGTGTGTCCACAAACAACTGATGGAACACCTCACCAAAAATAAAATTCTAGCTAACTCCCAACATGGCTTCAGGCCAAATCACAGTACCACATCAGCCCTACTATCCTTTTCTAATACCATCAATAACTTCAGAAACAATAATAAACTATCATCTGCTCTTTTCTTAGACCTCTCCAAGGCCTTTGATATGGTGAACCACATTCAATTCCTCCATAAAAAAACTATCACTCAGCAATTCCACGCTGAAATGGTTCCAATCCTACCTGTCCAATAGGCAACAGGCTGTTCTATGGCAGGACAAACTATCTATATGCCTACCTGTTACACTTGGAGTTCCCCAAGGATCTATTCTTGGCCCTCTTCTCTTCACCATCTTTATTAATGACCTGCCCACAATCACCCCCCCATGCCACATGCATTCAATATGCAGATAATTCGACTATCATCAGCACTGCCTCCAACCTGGCAGACCTCACTGCTTCAACCCAAGACACCTTCAACCTAATAGAAAATGGTTCTCAAGTCGACAACTAGTTCTCAACCCCAACAAAACAAAACTACTTACTTTCTCACCCACTAACAAGACTCTTCCCCCCACCTTCTCTATTACATCCTCCAATGGAATCACTATATCACCAGAAGCTCACACAAAGCTATTAGGTGTTACCATTGATAACTCCCTTAAATTTGACACCCATTTCAATCTTACCATCAAAACCGTCAATAAAAAGCTTGGCTCTCTCTATAAAGTAAAACACTTTCTCACTCCTCACGCTAAAATTACAATTGCCAGAACACACCTACTATCAACTCTTTTCTATGCCTACCCCCTCTTTACAAACCTAAACAAGACAACCCTTAACAAACTTGCTTCTTGTTACAATCACATAGCTAGATTTGCCACAAATTCCACCTTTAGAACGCACCACTGCACTAACTTGTAGCAACTAGGGTGGTTAGAGTTTTCCAGCCAACTCCATTTCAACCAACTCAAAACGGCTCACCAGATACTGTATCACCCAGAGAAAACACCAGCTCTGAAAAACATCATTCACCCCTATATTAACCTGCAATCTTTACGCTCCTCCAATAAGATCTTAGCTCAAACTACCAAAGCCAATAATTCTTCTGGGGATTCTCTATTCTCAAACTTTGTAGGTAAAATGTGGAACTCCCTACTGACCATGCTCACCTCAGAACCCTCACTCCTACAATTCAAAAAAAAGCTGAAACCCCATCTCAATACTCTCTGGCAATGTCCCTGTTCCAAACCTGATTAACCACTATCATTTACCCTTCTCTTACCTCACTATCCTTAACCGCTTTTTAACAAGGCCTATGTTTTTTTTATATGCTGCTGTTGTTTTTTTTTCCCAAGATGTGATGTATCTTTATATTGTATTTAGAACTCAACTATCTTCCTTTTTTTGCATTAACAATGTTCATATGTCTGTTATGTACTTGGAGCTTTTCTCCTCGGGCCTCCGCTGAAAATGGACATGTATCCAGTCGGACTCTCCCGGTTAACAAATGTAAAATAAATAAAATAAAGACACTGATTATGAATCTTCAGATCAGGTTTCTATTTCCTCTGATTCCTCTTCTGATCAGGAATTATCTATACCTCCCTATGAGGATTCTGATGCTGAGGAGTCTATTCCATCTGCATCTCCTCCTGAGGATTATTCATTTGGAGAAACCTTGCATACTTTGAGGGAGCATTTTCACTGGGAGAGTCAAGACTTCTCAGAATCAAAAGAGGCTCAGGGATTTCCTTCTCCCTCAGCACAAGCCTTTAGCCATTCCCCCTGTTTTAGACATTGTGGATGATGTGTTTTCAGAGTCATGCTTGACCCCCTGCCTCCTTACCTCCAACTCCCAGTAAGCCTGACAGATATTGCAGAGTCCCCGACTCACATAAATTTTTATTTAGAAACCCTGCTGCTGATCCTGAAACTATTTCACAGGGTCCAAAGGGAGTTAAGGCCTCAACAGCAAAAAACCCTGCCCCCTCTGACAGAGATTCTAGGGCACTGGACAGATGGGGAAAAAAGGTTTATACATCTGCAACCTTGGCAATCATGGCCTTAAATTGTCAATTTAATATGCTTAAGTACCAACAACATGTTATGGGATTGCTGAAACAGAAAATGATGTTGATTTCAGAATGTGCAAAAAATAAAGAATTGCAGGAATTATTGCATGCATCTGAACAAGTTGGAAAGCATACTTTGCAATGTGGTTTTGATTCTTTAGAGGCCTTCTGCAGGGCCGCAGTTACTGGATCTGTGATTAGGAGGCATGCCTGGTTAAAGGAACAAAATTTGCATGATCATGTTATAGCTAAATTGCTAGATGCACCTTTACAGCATGAATCTCTGTTTAGTATTAAGGCAGAAGAGGTTTTAAAGAAAATGGAAGACAAAGCTAAGTCTATGCAAACTGTTAAAGATTCCTTACAAGTGCAGCCACGCAAATTCAGTAGACACTGGCCTACAAAAAATTGGTCCTTTCCTGTGTCAGACAGAGCTCAAAAGGGTAAATCCAGATGCCCTAACGGTTCCAGGTACCAGGCTCAAGACTCATACATGTCAAAGCAATGGGGCGCATCCACCTCCAAACCTGGAGGAGATAAAGCACAAACCTACAGAAAGCAACCCCAATGACTTCCCTCTGCCTACACCAAGCACTTATCTTTTGGCAGCACCCATAGGGGGAAAATTAGCACTTTTTGCTCAGAATTGGCAGTTAATAACCCAGGACAAGTGGGTAGTAAACATCGTATCACAGGGATACAGATTCAATTTCCGCAGTCTGCCAATGATAAATGGTTGGCCAGATCTGCAAAAAAAATCAATGAGCAGAGGAACAGAAACAGGTTACGTCCCTCATGGATATGGGGGCCATTCAGACAGTACCAGAACAGGAAAAAGGACAAGGTATTTACTCAAGGCTGTTCTTGGTACCCAGAAAGGACAAGGCCTGGCGGCCAATACTGGATTTATCGATTTTGAACACATACCTGGACATTCCAAAATTCAAAATGCTCACTTTGCAGCAGCTTCTGCCCATGCTGGGCAAGAATGCTTGGCTGGTGACTTTAGACCTAAAAGAGGCATACGTGCATGTCCCAATAAGACAGTCGTGCAGAAGATACCTCAGATTCAAGGCTGGCTTAATGCATTACCAATTCTCTGCATTGCTCTTTGGCTACTCTACTGCGCCCAGGGTCTTCACAAAGTGCCTGGCACCAGTAATTGCATTTTGCAGACAAAGAAGTATTCAAAAAATCCTTACTTGGGCAACTGTCTCATTCAAGCAGAGAACAAGGACACTCTTCTACGACACCTGGCATTTGTGAAAAGGCTTCTAACATGCCTAGGGTACACAATAAACGAAAAGAAATCACAACTGGTACCCTCTCAAAAGATAACATTCCTGGGTGCAAGCTTGAATACAACTGCCCAGATGGCTTACCTCATGCTAGACAAACAAAGGCAACTGACTACTTACTTCAAACTGATGGCAACAAAAACCCAGTCCTCTGCAAGACAAATTCTGCAGGCTCTGGGCGTCATGGCATCCTGCATCCTACTAATTCCATATGCAAGACTGCATATGAGGAAACTTCAATGGTACCTAAAAAGTTTATGGAGTCAACATTCACACAGTCTGGAAACAATGATTCCTCTCATTCCTGGCCTGCAACAGGAGTTTCTATGGTGAGCAAAGTTCTGTCACCAAAACATGGGACAGCCCTTCACTCTACCCCCTGCCAGCCAAACCTTAACAACAGATGCATCAGATTATGCCTGGGGGCCCCACATGGTAGAAAGATGCATTCAGGGCATATGGGCACCAAATCAAATGCATCTACATATCAACCAGAAAGAGATGCTAGCTGTTCAAAATGCCCTAACAGCCTTCAACGACTTACTTCATCCAGGACAACTACGGATAAAGACGGACAACACCACAGTCATGTGGTATATAAACAAGCAAGGGGCCACACACTCATACCCCTTTTGCAGACTAGCCATGGCACTGTGGGACACAGCTTTGACCTACCAAATACATCTTCAAACTCAATTCCTGCCAGGAAAACAAAACACTCTGGCAGACGACTTAAGCAGAAACCTTATGGATCCTCACAAGTGGAAACTAAATCCACAAGTCTTCAGCATGATAACAGAGAAATCGGGGAGCCCAGACATAGATCTATTTGCCTCCCCTCAAAATTATCAATTGAAAAGATTCTGCACAATGTCTTATCACAGACAAGCATGGAAAGTGGACGCCCTATCCTTCAGTTGGAAAAACCTATCAGTTTACGCCTTTCCTCCTCTGCCTCTTCAACCCAAGGTCCTCCTAAAAGTCAGACAAGAAAAGCCAAAGATGATCTTGATTGCCCCGGACTGGCCCCGCCGATACTGGTACCCAGTCCTAAGGAACTTGTCTCAATACCCAGGTTGGACCTTGCCTCAAAAACCACAACTACTGTCCCAGCAAAACAGTCAGATCTTGCACAATCAACTACAGACTCTGAACCTGGCAGCATGGCTAATCCTGTAATCATACAAACGACACCTCTCAGTAAAGATGTGATGGATGTCATTTTGGAAGCCAGAAGGCCTAGTACTAGAAAATCTTATGCTGACAAATGGAAGAGATTCTGTGCTTGGAATCAAGCATAAGGAACTGATACAGCAGAACCACATATTCCTCAGATATTACAATACTTAACTGAGATGCTTGACAAAGGCCTATCTTTCTCATCAATCAAAATCCATGCCTCTGTCATTTTGGCTAATTACAATACAGCGCCACCAATCTTTTCTCTTCCTTTACTAAAGCAGTATCTTAGAGGAGCCAAAAATTTAAGGCCTCCTAGAAGATCACCATTACCTGCATGGGACCTCAATTATGTGTTGGAAAAGCTCACCCTGCCTCTATTTGAACCAGCTGCTACCGCTGATATAAAGTTCTTATCGTGGTAGACAGCTCTGCTACTAGCAATTACTTCAGCAAGAAGAGTTTCAGAGCTACAGACCCTCATGGCTGTAGAGCCTTTTATATTTTACCCAGACAGGGTGTCTCTGAGGACAAATCCTACTTTTATGTCCAAGGTCGTTTCCAGTGTGGCTCTTAACCAAACAATTCATCTGCCAACTTTTTATCCAAATCCGCAGAACAAAGGAGAGAGAATTCTGCATTCCTTGGACATACACAGACAGCTACGATTCTACTTGAGCAGGACTAAAGCTCTAAGAAAAACTGAACAATTACTAGTGTCACATGCTGCAGGATCAGAAGGAAAGGCTATTTCAAAGCAGACAGTTTCAAAGTGGATAAGCCATTGCATCCGTTTCTGCTACTTACACCATGGCAAACCTCTGCCTACGGGCATTAGGTCTCACTCCACCAGAGCTGCAGCTACTTCAGCAGCCTTTCTCAGAGGAGTACCAACCAAGGATATTCTAGAGGCTGCTACTTGGAGTTCTGTTCACACCTTTACAAAGCATTACCATTTGCCTCTCTAAGTCCAGGGCAGGCTTTGCCACTGCAGTGCTGCAGGGCCTTATAACCTCACCTAATGCTGTTTAGCTCCAGCCTCCCAACCATAGCTTTGGGATTCTACCCAAATGTAATGACTGCAACAGTGAAACACGAAGAACATAGTACAGTTGTGTACACTTACCATAAATGTAGATGTTCGAGTGTATTCACTTTTGCAGTCCAGGTTACCCTCCCGCCATCCCCCTGTTATTCTACAGTTTACCTTTCCTTCTCTATCTTCTACAACCTATGTGGTGTATTTGCTTGTAGATGAAGGTAAAGTTTATATTGATGCATGTAGATATATAAATATATATAATATTGCTACCTCTTTGGGGCCACCTGACATCTTAGGCAAGAAAAACTAAAGAAAATGGCGTTGGCTGCATGTTTTATACAAATGGATTGCACACTGCATTCATTTCTGCTACAAGCACCATGGAAAACATACCCCTCTGGAGAACAGAACTCATTCCACTAGAGCTACTTCAACCTCTACAGCATTTCTCAGGGGGGTCCCCACCACCTTCACCAAGCATTACCACTTACGTATTTTTTCTAAATCCAGAGCTGGATTTGCTACAGCAGTCTTACAAGCCCTGCTAGCCAGCCCTAACACTTCTTGACTGCCTCCACCCTTCCTCAGCTTTGGGAATCAACCCAAGTGTGATGACTGCAACAGTGAAACACGAAGAACATAGTACAGTTGTGTACAGTTACCATAAATGTAAATGTTCAAGTGTATTCACTGTTGCAGTCCTGGTTTCCCTCTCTCCAGCCCCCTAGTTTTCTCTATCCTTTTTCCCTATCCTCTGTATGGCCATCTTTTATGGTAGGGGTATTTATTTTTTTACTGGAGGTGTTCCACACCATGCAATAGCTTCCTATTTTGTGGGCTCCTGACCTCTAGGGCAAGAAAAACTGATGTAATGGCGTTGGCTGCATGTTTTATACCCCTGACGACCTAACGTCATGGAAGAGGTGACAGCATCCGACGCTGAAATCCCAAGACTCTGGTATTTGGGCCGACTGAGGGCTACCTGCAGCGAGATAACCCCAAGTGTGATGACTGCAACAGTGAATACACTCGAACATCTACATTTATGGTAAGTGTACACAACTGTACTTTTCTTGGTTGCAGGCTGCCGACTTTCCCCTAAACTGGCTTCCCTGCTTCCTCCCAAGGCTCTTTCTGTAATCACCTTTTTTCAATCCCTTCATTGGGTTTCAATTACAGCCAGGGAGTTTCTAGGGGCACTAGGATTCATGACTTCCACCATTCCTATGCTACCTCTTGCCAGGCTTCATATTAGAAAACTACAGCATTTCCTAAAATCAGTTTGGCTCTAGTACTGTCATCCTCTAGGGTTTCAATTACAGCCAGGGAGTTTCTAGGGGCACTAGGATTCATGACTTCCACCATTCCTATGCTACCTCTTGCCAGGCTTCATATGAGAAAACTACAGCGTTTCCTGAAATCAGTTTGGCTCTAGTACTGTCATCCTCTAGATTTTTCTAGTCCCTCTTCATCCGTGCCTCACGTTCAAGCTTCAGTGGTGGATTCTTCAGTTGTCCCTCAACTAGGGACTTCCTTTTCAGCCTCCAGTTCCTTCTCAGGAGGGTTGTATGCCTCAGACATGGGGTGGGGAACCTCTTTCTGTCCTCTCAAGGTCCAGGTTCTCTGGGTCCCTCTTCAGAGGTCAGACCACATCAGTATCAGAGAGATGAGAGCTCTTCTTTTTGCCTTTCAGACCTTTCATTCCCTTTTTCTTCTGGGGCCTGTCAGAATCTTTGCAGACAATACCACAGTGATGTGGTACATCAACAAACAAGCGGGGACACGGTCCTTCCTTCCTTTGCAGGCTAGCTCTTCCAAGTTTGGGATGTAGCTCTCTAATATCAAGGGACTCTTTAGGCTGTATACATTCCTTCAGAGCAAAGCCTAGTGGCAGACTCTCTGAGCAGGTCCAAAACACAGGCTCACAAATGGATGCTTCACAGAGGTGGTTTTCTGGACATTGTCCTTCTATGGGGTACTACTCAGGTAGTTCTTTTTGCCTTCCCTTTGAACAGACCACGTCTTCTTTTCTGAACCAGAGTCCCAAGTCCTCTGGCTTGGAAGGTGGATGCCCTATCTTTTTCTTGGAAGGAAATGCTTCTCTATGCCTTTTCTATCCTTCCTCTAATTCCGAGGGTCCTGCTTTAGATAGAGCAGGACTCCCCCCGAAATCTTGTTGGTGACTCACGTTTGACCCAGATAGCATTGGTTCCCTCTTTTTCTGCACCTCGCCAAGGGCAGTCACCACACATTACCTCACAGGGTGGACCTGTTTACACAAGACAAGGGGTCTCTCATTCATTCTCACTTGTCCACGCTTCAGCTGCCATTATGGGTGATAGTGTTTTGATTCCTTTTAGGCACCTTTTTTCTGAGGACGTGCTTAGGGTTCTGCAGGAGGCCAGGAAACCCACTAGTAGGAAATCCTATATGTCCAAATGGAAGAGATTTTCTGTTTGGTGCCTTGCTTGTGACCAGGATCCACTTTCTGTGGAGAACCCTCTGGTTCTCTCTTATTTTTGTGAATTGCTCCATTCTGTATTAGCATATTCTTCTATTAAAGCTCACCTTTCAGCTATTTCTGCTTGTCTGCCATTAACGCCTCCTCTGGCCTCTAGGTTTGAGGTCAAGCAGTTTCTTAAAGGCATCCTTTGTATCAGGCCTCCCAGGAAGCCTATTCCACCTTCCTGGGATCTTAATTTTGTTCTTGAAAAATTGACTCGGGCTCTTTTTGAGCCTGCAGCTTTCGCTTCCTACAGCATTGTACATGGAAGATTGTTCTTCTTTTGGCCCTTACTTCATCTAAGAGAGTGCCTGAACTCTGGAATGTTATGGCTGTTCCTCCTTTTTTTAGTTTTTCATAGGGACAGGGTGTCTCTCTGCACTAATCCTTCTTTTATTCCCAAGGTGGTTAATGAATTGTTTCTTAAACAGTCCATTACTTTGCCCTCCTCCTTTCCTTCTGTACAGTCTGCTAGTGAGAAGTTTCTTCACACCTTGGATTTACATAGGCAGCTCTGATATTTAGATAAGGCTAAGGCCATTCCCAAATATGGGTAACTTTCTTTTTCCTTTCATCCCAGATCTCTAGGTTTGGCTGTTTCTAAGCAGACTATTTCTTCATGGCTCTCTAAAGCCATTTCATTTTGGTACTCCTTTCATTGGAGGAGCCTTTCTGTCTTTTGAAAGGCTCATTCTACCAGGGTCAATGCTTCCTCTGGTGCTTTTTTCAAAGGACTGGATACTAACTCAGTCCTTGAGGCTGCTAGTTGGACCTCTGGCCAAGCCTTTACTAAGCATTACAAATTGGATGTTGTTTCCAGAGCAAGCACTGGCTTTGTCAGGCCTATCCTACATGGACTTCTTGAGTGCTGTTGTGGGCCTTTCTCCTCCCAGGTTTCCTCTTGAGTTTTTGTACTCTCCCTTTAATAAAGAATATTGCAACAGTCAAACAGAGCACCTCATTGGCTATCTTCAAACGCAGTCTGGATGATTGGCTGGGTAACTGTAAATTCACCCTGTGGTTTCCACCTGTGTCCCTCTTGGACAGGGGCAATAGGTGCTGATCATGGAAATAAGGGTAAAACTTGGCTAGGCTTGTAAGGGCCCTAGGGCCATTAGCCTAGTAACTTCCTATGCTCCTATAAACAGTGATATGGAAGGGCATAATGCAGTTGTGTAAAATCTTACCAAAACAGTAGATGTCCTTCCCTTCACTGTTACAGTATTTGCTCCCTCTCTCCCTCCTCACCCTTCTACTTTACTCTTTTCCTTTTTGTCTTTCTAGATGCACTTGTTCCTCCAACTTCCTAGGACTGTGATGTTCTTCGTGTTTCACTGTTGCAGTCATTATATTTGGGTTATCTGCTTGCAGGTAGCCCTCAGTCGGCCTGATTAACAAAGTCTTGGGTCCTGTGTCGGTTGCTGTCTCTTCTTATGTGACATCAGGTCATCAGGGGCATAAAACATGCAGCCGACGTTATTACATCAATCTTTCTTGCCGTGCGGTGCCCAAAGCAGAACCATTTCGCAAGTGCCATTCGGCCGAATTCTGAAATTTTCGTTTTCGAGTTTCAGAACCGAAGTATTCAACTAAAAGCTAAGTACCCCGTTGGAGAAACTTTTTCTTGCTCTAAACCGATGTCAGTAAAAGTAAATAATTGCATTTTTTGTGGAAAGCAAATACCTCATAAAGATTTTCATTCATACTGTATTCCTTGCCTAGGCCTTGACCATGACGTACCTGGCTGTCGGTTTTGTGCCTTATTTAAACCACGAACTATCCGTTGTCGGTTTATTTGCACTTTTAAATTTTTTGATTGGTTCAATTATCCTGATATGTCTTCGGTAAGCCATCTGACTACTGACATTCCAAAGAAACGCAAAGATAAAGACAGAGACAGGCTGCCCAGTTCGCTGGTACTCAATGAGGCGCTTTCGCAGCCCCTGATACCCGCTATTTCAGATTCGCAGTCCTCTACTGAGACCCATTTGGAGTCCGGTATGCCGTGAGATGCTTCAGCTGTGAAATCTGCGGATGTCTCTACCTTGGCTGGGTCTGGAGCCGCTGTGCAGGCACCGGCTTCTGAGGGTGTATTCAGGCCTACTGACTTGTATATTAAACCGGTGCCATCTTCTTCTTCAAGGCCTAAAACTCGAACCATGCCTAGAAAGCTGACACCCAGACCACATGATCAGGCCTCTATGCCTAAAGAACAAATGATAAGAATGACTGAAGACCTTATTACTTTAATCAGAGGAAGCCAACCTTCCCTCTCTAAGAGACATAGGACTGAGTTTGCTTATGATACTTCTGACCAGGATTCTGAAATTTCTGTTTCCTCTGATGACGAGGATTTACCCTTATCTACCTATGAGGATTCTGATGCTGAGGACTCTATTCTCTCTGCTTCCCCCCCAGAGGATTTCTCTTCTGGTGAAACCTTGTATACACTCAGGGAGCTTTTTCATTGGGAAAGTCAGGATTTCTCTGATTCTAAAAAGAGGCTTAGGGATTTCTTACTCCTGCCCCAGCACAGGCCTTTAGCTATACCTCCTGTACTGGACATTGTTGATGATGCCTTTTCGGAATCTAGCATGGCCCCTGACTCTTTACCTCCTGCTTCCAGAAAACCTGCTAGATATATTACAGGGTTCCTGACTCTCACAAGTTCCTTTTCAAAAAACCTACTGTGGATCCTGAAACCATTTCACAGGGACCCAAGGGCATTAAAGCTACTACTTCCAAAAATCCTACTCCCTCTGATAGAGACTCCAGGACGCTGGATAGATGGGGTAAGAAGGTATACACTTCTGCAACTCTGGCCATTAGGGCCTTGAATTGCCAGTTCCATGTTAAAGTATCAGCTACATATTAATGGATTGCTTAAACAGAAAATTATGTTGACTCCTGATTGTGCTGAAAATAAGGATTTACAGCATTTTTATGCATTCTGCTGAACAAGTTGGTAAACATACATTGCAATGTGGTTTTGATTCACTAGAGGCATCTTGCAAGGCTTCGGTAACTGGGTCTGTACTTAGAAGGCATGCTTGGCTTAAGGAGCAATGCTTGCCAGATCGTGTTAAAGCGAAATTACTTGATGCTCCCTTAAATCAGGGCCACCTGTTTAGCAACAAGGCAGAAGAAGTTCTTAAAAAGATGGTGGAAAAAGCTAAATCTATGCAAACTGTTAAAGACTTTTTACTAGCACAACCTCCAAGATTTAGTAGGCATTGGCCTTCTAAGAACTGGTCCTTTCCTGCCTCTTCCAGACCTTCTCAGTCCAAACCCAGATCCAGCAGAGCATCCAGGCTTCAGTCACAGGGGACACACAAGACTAAGCAGTGGGAGGCCTCCACTTCCAAATTTGGGAGTAATAAAATTCCCCACTATGTTAAACTGTCTCAATGACTTCTTTTTAAAACTTCCAAGCACTTCTCAACTGACTGCCCCTTTGGGGGGGAATGATTGACTTCATGCAAAGAACTGGGGACTCATTACCCATACAAATGGGTTTTAAATATAGTGTCCCAAGGATACATATTTCATTTCCACACGTCACCAACTCCAAGCGGTTGGCTGGATCTACCTCCAAAGCAGTGGACAGAGGCCCAGAGGCAAGTACTCTGTCTCTTAAGCATAGGGGCTGTTCAGTTGGTACCAGAAGAGAAAAAGGGACAAGGTTTCTACTCAAGATTTTTCCTGGTACCCAGAAAAGACAGTTCATGTCATCCTATCCTGGACCTGCCTGCTCTAAACACCTTTTTGGTTATTCCTAAATTCAAGATGCTGACTCTTCACCAGTTGCTTCCTATGCTAAGCAAAGATGCCTGGTTGGCAACACTAAACTTAAAGGAAGCATACCTGCACATCCCGATCAGGGATTCTTGCAGAAGATACTTGCGCTTCAAAACAAGCTACATGCACTATTAGTTCTCTGCATTGCACTTTGGCTTATCTACTGCACCCCGGGTATTCACAAAGTGCCTAGCTCCAGTCATTGCATTTTGCAGGCAAATAAATATTCAAATATACCAATACCAATTCAGGCAGAAAACCAGGACATACTTTTGAATCATCTGGCTTTTGTACAGAGGGTGCTAACTTGTCTGGGGTACACCATAAATGAAAAGAAATCACACCTGGTACCCTGTCAACAAATTATGTTCCTGGGAGCAAGCTTGAATACAACTTCCCAGATGGCTTTCCTCACGCCTGAGAAACAAATTCACTTGGCAACCTACTTCAAACAAGTGGTCACAAAAACTCTGCTATCCGCAAGGCAAATACTACACGCCTTGGGGTTCATGGCATTCTTCTAATTCCATATGCAAGACTGCATATGAGGAAACTACAATGGTATCTAAAAAGCCTATGGTGTCAACATTCTCAGGATCTAGAAACAATGATTCCTGTCATTCCTTGTCTGCTCCTAGAGTTCCTTTGGTGGGCAGAGGCCTGCCACCAAAACAAGGGACTACCATTCACACTACCCCTTGCCATCCAAATCCTAACAGACACATCGGACTATGCATGGTGGTGGTGGGGGGGGGGGGGCGCACCAGGCAGGGAAGTGCATTCAGGGCAAATGGAACCCAATTCAAATGCATCTTCACATCAATCATAAAGAAATGTTAGCTGTACAGAATTCTCTGACAGCCTTCAAGTACGACATTCTTCCAGGACAATTAATGGTAAAGACGGACAACACCACTGTTATGTACTACATAAGCAAGCAGGGGACTGCAAATTCTTACCCCCTCTGCAGACTAGCCATGGCATTGTGGAACACAGCCTTGAGCTACCAAGTACATCTACAAGCTCAATTCCTGCCAGGAAAACTAAAGAAAACTGGCAGATGGACTAAGCAGAACCCTCATGGATCCACACGAGTGGAAACTGGAACCAAGGATTTTCAACATGTTGACAAGCAAATGGGCGAGCCCAAATATAGATCTGCTTGCCTCCCACCAGAACTATTAATTGGAAAAATGTTGTGCAAGGACTCCCCACAGACAAGCTTGGAGGGTTGATGCTCTGTCCTTCGGCTGGAAAAACCTATCAGTTTATGCCTTTCCTCTTCTGCCTCTGCTCTCCAAAGTACTACTAAAGATCAAACAAGACAAACCAAGGATGATTTTGATTGCACCAGCCTGGCCACGCCAACACTGGTACCCCCTCCTGTGTAGTGTGTCTTTGTTGGCCCCATGGCACCTGCCTCAGACTCCTACCCTGCTGTCTCAGCAGGAGAACCAGATTCTGCACCCTCAGCTTCAAACACGGTACCTAGCAGCCTGACTAATTACCTAAGCTCTCCTTTACCATCCCTCAGTAAACCAGTGATGGATGTCATTTTAGAGGAAAGGAGGCGTAGGACTAAAAAATCTTATGCTGTTCCTGGAAACAGTCTTAAGGGATGAGCAAAACAGTGCCCAATTTACCTCAGATTTTACAATACTTATCTGAGATGCTTCACAAGGGCTTGTCTTTCCTCAATAAAAATTCACGCCTCAGCCATTTCAGTTCATTATAACAGAACCTCCCCTCTTCTCTCTTCCACTGCCCAAGCAGTTCCTCAGAGGGGCCAAAAATTTAGGACCACCCAGGAGAGCTCCAACTCCAGCCTGGGACCTTAACTTTGTACTGGAGAAACTCACCCTTCCTCCTTTTGAGCCAGCTGCTACTGCAGATTTAAAATTCCTTTCTTGGAAAACAGCTTCCCTTTTAGCCATCACTTCAGCAAGAAGGGTATCTGAATTACAGGCCCTTATGGCAGTGGAGCTTTTCATCATCTTTCATGCGGACACCACCTTTCATGCGGACAGGGTGTCCCTCAGGACCAATCCCTCTTTCATGCCAAAGGTGGTATCCATTATGGCCTTTAATCAGTCCATTCATTTGCCTACCTTCTTTCCTGATCCACAGAACAAAGGGAAACAGATACTGCACTCCTTAGATGTGCACAGACAACTTAGATTCTACTTGGACAGGTGTAAACCTCAAAGGAAATCTGAACAACTGCTGGTGGCATTTGCTGCAGGGACTGAGGAGAAGGATATTTCATTCGCTTCTGCTATAAGCACCATGGAAAACCTATCCCACAGGGGGGGATCATATCTCACTCAACCAGGGCGGCATCTACCTCTACAGCCTTTCTCAGAGGTGTACCTACCAGGGCATCCTAGAAGCTGCTACCTGGACTTTCTGTACATACTTTCACCAAGCATTACCATTTGCCATTTTTCTCTAAATCCAGAGCTGGCTTTGCCACTGCAGTTTTGCAGGGCCTTATATCTGGTCCTAATGCTATCTAAACTCCTCCTCCTCCCATCCTTAGCTTTGGGAATCTACCAAAGTGTAATGACTGCAACAGTGAAACATGAAGAACATAGTACAGTTGTGTACACTTACCATAAATGTAGATGTTCGAGTGTATTCACTGTTGCAGTTACCTTCCCTCCAACCCCCTGACTTTGTTTGGCTATACCTCTTCTCTCCTTTTCAATGCTTAAAAACTTTTTGGTGTATTTGCTTTTTTGTTTGAGGTATAACCTTGTATATTTATAGATTTAATTGCTTCCCATTAGGGGTGCACCTGACATCTGGGGCAAGAAAAACTGATGTAATGATGGCTGCATGTTTTACCCCTGACGACTTGACGTCACAGAAGAAGAGACAGCAACTGACGCAGGACCCAAGACTTTGTTAATCAGGCCAACTGAGGGCTACCTGCAAGCAGATAACCCAAATGTAATGACTGCAACAGTGAATACACTCAAACATCTACATTTATGGTAAGTGTACACAACTGTACTTTTTCGAGTTTCAGAACCAAAGTCTTCAACTAAAGCTAAGTACCCCATTGAGTAAACTTTTTCTTGCTCCTTACCGATGTCAGTAATGGTTAATAACTGCATTACTTGTGGAAAGCAAATACCTCACAAAGATTTTCATTCGTAGTGCATTCCTTGCCTAGGCCCTGACCACAACGTACCTTGCTGTCGGTTTTGTGCTTTATTTAATCAGCGAACTATCCATCTTCGGTATATTTTCGCTTCTAAATATTTCAGTTTTCAGTTTAATTATCCAGAAATGTCGTCAGTTAGCTGTCTGTCTACCGGGATTCCAAAAAAACGCAAAGATAAAGAAAGAGACAGGCTGCCGAGGTCCAAAGCTGCCAACGACACTTCTCCTAAGCCAGTCACCAGTTCGCCGGTACTCAGTGAGGCGCTTTCTCAGCCCCTGATACCTGCTACTTCTGACTTGCAGGCCTCTACTGAGACCCATTCGGTGTCCCGTATGCCGCGGGATGCTTCAACTGTGGAACCTGCGGATGTCTCTACCTTTGATGGATTCTGAGCTGCAGGCACCGGCTTCTGAGGGTGTATTCAGGCCTATGGACATGCATATTAAACAATGCCTCCTTCTTCATTTAGGCCAAAATCTCGAACCATGCCTAAGAAACCGATGCCCAGGCTGCATGCTCAGGCCTCTATGCCTAAAAAACAAATGATAAGAATGGCTGAAGATCTTATAACTCTAATCAGGGGAAGCCAGCCTCCCCCTTCTAAGAGACCTAGGACTGAAGTTGTTTATGAATCTTCTGAATAGGATTTTGATTTTCTGATTCTTCTGATGATCTGGATTTGCCCTTATCTACTTGGGATTCTGATGCAGAGGACTCTATTCCCTCTGCTTCCCCTCCAGAGGATTTTTCTTTTGGTGAGACCTTACATACTCTAAGGGAGCATTTCCACTGGGAAAGCCAGGATTTTTCTGATTCAAAAAAGAGGCTTGGAGATTTCTTACTCCTGCCTCAGCATAGGCCTTTAGCTGTACCTCCTGTACTAGACATTGTTGATGATGCCTTTTCAGAATCTAGTTTGGCCCCTGATTCTTTGCCTCCTGCTCCCAGAAAACCTGACAGATATTACAGGGTTCCTGATTCTCACAAGTTCCTTTTTAAAAATCCTATTGCGGATCCAGACACTGTTTCACAGGGACCCAAGGGCATTAAGGCTTCTACTGCTAAAAATCCTACCCCCTCTGATAGCGACTCTAGGGTGCTGGATAGATGGGGTAAGAAAGTTTACACTTCTGCAACCTTGGCCATTAGGGCTTTAAACTGCCAGTTTCATATGTTAAAGTATCAGCAACATGTTATTGGATTGCTTAAACAGAAAATGATGTTAATTCCTGACTGTGCTGAAAATAAAGAATTACAGGATTTAATGCATTCTGCTGAACAGGTTGGAACACATACTTTGCAATTTGGATCTGATTCATTAGAGGCCTCTTGCAGGGCTGCTGTTACTGGGTCTGTGCTTAGAAGGCATTCTTGGCTTAAGGAGCAATCTTTGCCTGATCATGTTAAAGCTAAATTGTTGGATACTCCCTTAAATCAGGACCGCCTGTTTGGCAACAAGGCCGAGGAAGTTCTTAAAAAGATGGAACATAAAGCTAAATCTATGCAAACTGTTAAATATTTCTTACAAGTTCAACCTCCTAGATTTAGTAGGCACTGGCCCTCTAAGAATTGGTCTTTTCCAGCCTCTTCAAGGTCTTCTCAAGCCAAACCCAGATGTAGCCAAAACTCCAGGTTCAGTCCCCTGGGACACACAAGACTAAGCAATGGGGGGTTCCACACACAAAGCTGGGAGTAGTAAGACTCCCCCCTATGGAAAACTGTCTCAATAACTTGCTTTTAAAACTTCCAAGCACTTCCCAACTGAATGCTCCTTTAGGCGGAAAGATCGGTCTGCAGGACAAAAATTGGGAACTCATTACCCAGGACAAATGGGTTTTAAATATAGTGTCCCAAGGATACAGATTTCATTTCCACACTTTACCAACACCAAGCTGGTGGCCAGATCTACCCCCAAATCAGTGGGCAGAAGCCCAAAATTTAGTACTCTCTCTCTTAAAAATGGGGGCTATTCAGTTGGTACCAGAAGAGGAAAAGGGACAAGGTTTCTATTCGAGACTTTTCCTGGTACCCCGAAAAGGCAATACATGGCATCCTATCCTGGACCAATCTATTCTAAACACCTTTCTGGTGATTCCAAAATTTAAAATGCTGACTCTTCACCTGCTGCTTCCTATGCTAGGCAAGGATGCATGGTTGGCAACACTAGACTTAAAAGAAGCGTACCTGCACATCCCTATCAGGGAGTCTTGCAGAAGATACCTATGCTTCAAAGCAGGCTACATGCACTATCATTTCTCTGCACTGCCCTTTGGCGTATCTACTGTGCCCAAGGTATTCACAAAGTGCCTAGTTACAGTCATTGCATTTTGCAGGCAAAGAAATATTCAAATTTACCCGTACCTGGACGATTGTCTAATTTAGGCAGAAAGCAAGGACATTATTTTGAATCATTTGCCTTTGTTTAAAGGGTACTGACTTGTTTGGGGTTCACCATAAACGAAAAGAAATCCCACCTGGTACCCTGTCAACAAATTATATTCCTGGGAGCAAGTTTGATAACAACTTCCCAGATGGCTTTCCTCACGCCAGAGAAACGGATTCATTTGACAACTTACTTCAAACAAGTGGCACAAAAAAAACCCCAGCTGTCTGCAAGGCAAATACTGCAAGCCTTGGGGTTCATGGCCTCCTGCATTCTTCTAATTCCTTATGTAAGACTGCATATGAGGAAACTACAGTGGTATCTCAAAAGCCTATGGTGTCAACATTCACAGGATCTAGAAGGAAGGATTCCTATCGTACCTTGCCTACGCCTAGAGTTCCTCTGGTGGGCAGAGGCCTAATACCAAAACAGGGACTACCATTCACATTACCCCCTGCCGCCCAAATCTTAACAACAGATGCATCAGACTTTGCATGGCAGGGGGGGGCTCACCTGGCAGGGAAATGCATACAGGGCAAATGGAACCCAAGTCAAATGCACCTGCACATAAATCAAAAGGAAATGTTAGCTGTACAGAATGTTCTGACAGTCTTCAAGGACCACATTCTTCCAGGACTTCTAATGGTAATGTTGGACCACACCACTGTCATGTTGTACATAAACAAGCAGGGGGGTACACATTCTTACCCCTTCTGCAGACTAGCCATGGCATTGTGGAATACAGCCTTGATCTTCCAAGTGAATCTACAAGCTCAATTCCTGCCAGGAAAACTAAATACACTGGCAGACGGACTAAACAGAAACCTCATGAACCCATACGAGTGGAAACTGGAACCAAGGATTTTCAACATGTTGACAAGCAAATACGGGATCCCAGATATAGACCTTTTTGCCTCCCCACAGAATCATCAACTGGACATATTTTGCACAAGGATTCCCACCAAGCTAGCTTGGAAAGTGGATGCTCTATCCTTCAGCTGGAAAGACCGATCAGTTTATGCCTTTCCTCCTCTTCCTCTGCTCTCCAAGGTTCTACTAAAGATCAAACAGGACAAGCCAAGGACGATTTTAATTGCACTAGACTGGCCTCGCCAGCACTGGTACCCACTCTTGCGCAGTGTGTCACGCTTGACTCCATGGCACCTGCCTCACACTCCTTCCCTGTTGTCTCAGCAGGAGAACCAGATTCTGCACCCTCAGCTGCAAATCCTGAACCTAGCAGCCTGGCTAATTACCTAATCTCTCCTTTACCATCCCTCAGTATATCAGTGATGGATATCATTTTAGAGGCAAGGAGGCCTAGTACTAGAAAATCTTATGCTTCAAAATGGAAAAGATTCTGTGCCTGGAACCAATCTCAAGGAATGAACGCAGCAGTGCCCAATTTACCTCAGATTCTACAATACTTGACTGAGGTGCTTCATAAGAGCTTGTGTTTTTCCTCCATCAAAATTCATGCCTCAGCCATTTCAGCTCATTATAGCACAGGGCCTCCCATCTTCTCTCACCCACTGCTCAAGCAGTTCCTCAGAGGGGCCAAAATTTTAAGGCCACCCAGGAGAGCTCCAACTCCAGCCTGGGATCTTAACTTTGTCTTGGAGAAACTCAGTCTTCCTCCTTTCGAGCCAGCTGCTACTGCAGATTTAAAATTTATTCCCTGTAAAACAGATTTCCTTTTAGCAATCACTTCTGCAAAAAGGGTATCTGAATTACAGGCCCTTATGGCAATGTAACCTTTCATCATCTTTCATGCGGACAGGGTGTCCCTCAGAACCAATGCCTCCTTCATGCCCAAGGTGGTATCCATTGTGGCTCTTAATCAGTCCATTCATTTGCCTACCTTCTTTCCTAACCCATAGAACAAACGAGAATGGATACTGCACTCTTTATGTGTGCACAGACAGCTTAAATTCTACTTGGACAGGACTAAACCTCAAAGGAAATCTGAACAACTGCTGGTGGAATTTGCTGCAGGGACATAGGGGAAAGCTATTTCAAAACAAACCATTTCAAACTGGATAGGCCACTGCATTCATTTCTGCTATAAGCACCATGGAAAACCTATCCCACAGGGCATCAGACCCCATTCAAGCAGGGCTGCATCTACCTCTACAGCCTTTCTCAGGGGCGTCCCTACTAGAGACATTATAGAATCTGCTACCTGGAGTTCTGTACATACTTTCACCAAGCATTATCATTTGCCAATTTTCTCTAAATCCAGAGCTGGTTTTGCCACTGCAGTCTTGCAGGGCCTTATAGCTGGTCCTAATTCTATTTAAATTCCTCCTCCCAACCTTAGCTTTGGGAATCTACCCAAATGTAATGACTGCAGCAGTGAAACACGAAGAACATAGTACAGTTGTGTACACTTACCATAACTGTAGATGTTCGAGTGTATTCACTGTTGCAGTCCTGGTTACCCTCCTTCCAGCCTCCTTTCTTCTTTTGGCTATATGTCTACTCTCACTTACTATGCTTTAAAAGCTTTTTGGTGTATTTGCTTTTTTGTTGGAGGCATATCCTTGTATTTATAGATTTCATTGCTTCCCATTAAGGGGGGCACCTGACATCTGGGGCAAGAAAAACTGATGTAATGGCATCGGGTGCATGTTTTATACCCCTGACGACCTGACGTCATGGAAGAAGGGACAGCAACTGACGCAGGACCCAAGACTTTGTTAATCAGGCCGACTGAGGGCTACTGCAAGCAGATAACCCAAATGTGTAATGACTGCAACAGTGAATACACTCGAACATCTACATTTATTGTAAGTGTAATGTGTAATGACTGCAACAGTGAATACACTCGAACATCTACATTTATTGTAAGTGTACACAACTGTACTTTCCTCCAGGGGCTATTCAGTTCTGAGGTATGTATGTCCGTAAATCACTTTTATGCCCCATGCCTTGAGTAGGGAGCATAAGTGTGATGTACGACCTATGTAAAATCCTAAGGCTTTGGTATGCTGGTGGGATGTTGAGCTACCAATCGCAGGGAATCCTTTAGTAAAGAATACTGCAACAGTGAAGAGAACTACATCCACTGTTATGGTAATGTTTAAAGAGAACATTATCTACTGTTATATAAGATTTTACACAACTGTACAAAGAATACTGCAACAGTGATGAGAACTGAATCTACTGTTATGGCAAGACTTGATGAGAACATCATCTACTGTTATGGTAAGAATTTACACAACTGTACTTTCTCTTCCTCAGCTGCATCATAAATACTTATTCCTGCTGGCTGCATTTCCACTGTTCCTAGAAAGAAAAAAATAATTAACAAGGAGCCCTTGCCATTGCTGCGAGCTTGGTCTAAACCCCTGCTGATAATGGCTGAACCTTCAGTGGCCATTTGTTGCTCCTCAAACTACTTACTCACTTCTGGCTTCCGCTGGAGTAGTCCTTTCAGCCACCAGGAGTTCAGCCATGTCCATTTTGGCTGTTCCAGTGTCCAGTATGGGCATGTGAGAATTTTTAGGGCTGGGAGACACTCCAGGAGAGTCTTCATTGGGTAACAGGTGGTAAGAGACCATTAGCCTGGATGGACATCCCTTGATAGGATCATTGTAAAGAAAAAAAACAAAAAAACAAAATATTATCTCAAAAGGTAAGTATAGCTAAGGTAAAAAAAATATATATATATATATATATATGTGTGTGTGTGTGTGTATATATATATATATATATATATATATATTTTTTTTTTTTTTTTTTTTAAAAAAAATGCATTACAGGCTATGAATCCTGGTTTCCAGATGCCCTTAAAGGTGAGCATCCCCTGTAAAGAAATTTCTGAGAAAACCGGGTCTGATAATTCTATGATAGACACCACAGGGCTTCTCTTCAACTTTCACAAGGGCAACTTTCTGACTGTGAAGAAAATACAAAGTCTTTTCCTCATATGGAAGAATCCTCTCTTAATTAGACCACAGCCAGGGTGAATTTGGATTTTTTGTGGGAATAGATGTTCCTCTTGAACTGAGAAGATATTGTAATATGCTACAAATGGATATTCCTAATTCATCACCAATCCTTCATATTTTGCCAGTCCTGGAGGACATGTGGAATGCTGCTTGTAATCATCCTGATACCTGGTTGTCTGTCCTAAAAAAACTTTTTTTCTGCCAGTGTAGATCAGGCCCAGCTGCTATATCCACTGCATTTCCTGCAGTGAGTAGACTGGCATTGAACACCTGTCCTTCAAATGGTGACAAGGAAAAGCAAGGTGTTGGAATGTTTTCTTCTTCCACTTTGGCTTTCAGAATTCTCATTTTTCAGACATACATATAGAAGTTTATGCTGAGTTATGTGGATAGACTGAGGCAACTTGCTGCTTCACTTCCTACGTAAGAAAGTTCTTTTTTTGAATCAGACTGTTTCTGCCTACTTCCCAGGTATCTAAACATACTTTGAGAGTGTATTTGATTGTACAGATTCTGTGTCTAGAGTTACTGCTGCAACAGTGTTGAAAAAATATGGGTATGTAATCAAAAGTTTGCCGATGAGTTAGTCTGAAATCTTGGAATTTGCTTTAGAAAAGAGGTATTGCCTGGCTCATCTGCTGACCAGGTTCTCAAACAATATGATTAAAGAAGGAAATCGATTTATGGAGTTTCTAAGATTTTTTTCATGTCCTGCAATACAAATGTTATAGGTCTCCTTCTTTCACAAAATAAAAAGCCAGCTAAGCCAAAAAAAAGATGGCTGGAGGGAAAGGAACAGGGTTCCTTTAAAAAAAAAAGGAGTCATTAACAGTACAGAATGACTATGCCAGCATTCTTTCCCCCTTCCCTTTGCTTCGGCCAGTATCTCCACAAGTTTGTCCCACAAACCGGTTCTCAACATCCCCCTGTGGCAAAACATTATCAAAGATGCTTGAGTGTTAAAAGTGGCACAGGAGGGTTACTGATGGCACTTGACAAATGCCTCCTTTCAGGGGAATTCCTCCCCACCCTCGGAACCAAACAAAATATTTTCCTCAGGTTCCACAGTTTTTACATACCCATGGAGTAATAGAACCAGTGTCTGTAAGTCAGAGGGCTAAATGCTTTCTTTTCCAGAATGTTTCTGGTACCAAAGAAAGTGGCCGCTTGGAGACCACTAATAGATTTTTCATTTCTAAACCTATATGTGAATGTACCAAAATTAGAAATATTGGCTTTACAAAACCCGTTATCCTTCTCTCATGAGTTACAGTGTAATACTAAATGTAAAACATGTTTATTGACGCATTCCCTTAGCCACAAGCTTTAAGGAAATTCCTAAAGATCTCTATTTCTGAGTCACAGTGTCACTTTTATGCATTACCTTTATCTGCTACTCCAAGAGTGCTCACACAATCCCTAGCACCAGTCATAGCTTATTGCAGACTAAATGGCATTCCCTTTTCCCATATTTCAATAACTTATATTTGCAGATCTTTATCCAGATGTCAGGAGCCATTAATATGGCTTTATGAATCTTCTAACCAGTATGGGCTTTCAGCTAAATGTTGCAAAATCCTCCTTGACCTCCTCTCTCAGGATTGTGTTTCTCTGCCTTCTAGATTTTTCTCTTCCATAGGCTTTATTGATACAAGAAAAGGTGGATTTTTATATATCGAATATTTCCTGAGCTCCAATCAGTCTCTCAATTTCTGCAAGAGAATTTCTTGGGATACTAAGGTTCATGGCTTTTATGATTCTCATAATTCCCATAGCCAGGTTGCACATGGAAATGATGCAGTGTTTTCTGAAAAAAAAAACACATGGACCCAGCATTTACATCCTCTGGAGGTTTCCAGTTTGGGGTTTTCTAAAAATAGAACTGCATTGGTGGAGACAACAAATTCAGCTGAGACCAAGTTTTCCTTTTTCTCCTCAGACCCCAAAGCAATCTCTCACCACAAATGCTTCAAATTTTGCTTGAGAAGCAATTTCCATGAGAGTAAAGGTGTAAGGCCTGTACCATCATCCAGACAGGCCAAAACACATCAGTATAAAAGAAATGTTGTTATGTGTACCTTAATGTCTCCATCACATGTTGTCACCAGAATGTCTTCAAGTGATTATAGACTGATACCGCAGTCATGTTGTGTTACATAAGTAAGTATGGAGGTACAAGTATATACCTCTATGCAGACTGGCTGCAATGGCTTGAAAAGTAGATTTATGGCATTACTTAACCCTCTGAGCATGTTACATTCTGTCATAGCAAAACATAGTAGCAGATGAGCTCATAGTAGCAGATGAGCTGAGCAGGACCACGACAGACCCTCATGAATGATTCTGTTCACTTCCTTTTAAAAAAAAGACTGCAAATTCTGCACCAGGGCTCCTTGCAGGCAAGCCTAGAAAACAGATGCATTTTCATTCCCATGGATGGGAATATTCCTTTATGATTTTTCCACTGATAGCTAAGGTAATTCTGAAGATGCATAAGAATGCCCCACAGATCATTGTGGTGACTCCATTTTAGCCCAGGCAGTGGTTTTCCTTTTTTGTGGAACTGGCAAAGGACAGTTACCATAGGCTTCCTCATAGACTGAATCTACTCCCACAAGACAGGAGTTTGATACACCCCAATCCTAGTCAATTTACTGCCTGGAAGTCACTTCTAATACATTTTATGCACTTATTTTATGAAGATGTGCAGCAAGTTCTAAAGGAGGCAAGAAAATCTGCTACTGGTAAACCTTAATTGGTAAGTAGAAGAAATGTTCTAGCTGGTGCCTAACCAGTACCAACATACCCTGTAGATCAATGCGTGTGTGTGTGTGTAAGTGTGTGTGTGTGTGTGTGTGTGTATACACCTTTAAGAAGCTATCCAAGGGCTTGCACAAGTGTGTAAATACTGAGCACGTGCGAGCCTGACTGACATTTTGTAGTAATCAGCTGAGATGTAAACGTGTGTATGCAAGGTCTGTCTATTAACTAGTTTGCTCGTATTTTATGATGCTGCTAGCCATCCTGATGTGTTTCTATGTATTAAAGCATCTAAACAAAAATCCTAGCCTTCTTGTTATATGTGTTAGAGACAAATGAGCGACAGACCCATCAATGATTTTGTACCATTGTTGCTCAAATATTCTTCTATAAAGGTTCATCGGCCCAGGGATCCTCCTTTGTCCTCTCTGCTTGTGGTAAAACAGTTTCTGCAATGAGTTTTACACCCGAAACCTCCTCATAAACAGGTTGCTCCTGCTTGGGATCTCAACATTGCACTGGAGAAGTTAAATATGTCACCTTTTGAACCTGCTTATCAAGCTGATTTAAGGTTATTTAATTAGAAAACTGTACTTATTGCTCTGACATCTGCAAGAGGAGTATCTTGAGTTTTAATCTCTCATGGTGGGTGAACCTTACTTCATATTCCACAAAGGTAGGGTCACATTAAGAACAAACCCGTCTTTTATGCCCAGAATGGTTTCAGACTTTATTTTGAATCAAGCATTCAATTTCCAAGTTTTCTATGTAGAAGATAAAAATCTTTCAGAAAGGATTCTGCATACTCTGGACAGGCATAGGTAATTCAGTTCAATCGTGACAGAAAGAAGTCCTTTAAAAAAGCTGATCAGCCATTAATTTCCTATCAAGGTACAAAAAGGGACATCTTGTGTCTAAACATACAATTTCCAGGTGGTTGTCCTCAGCTATTGCTTTTTGTTGCTCCAGCTATGGCAAATCCATTTCAAACTGTATCTAGGCACATTCTGCTAGAGCCTTGCTTTCTTCGATGGCATACTAGAAAGGGTGTACTGTAGAAATATCGTAGAAGCAGCTACATGGTCTTCTGTAATACCTTTGTAAAGCATTTGTAAATTGGATTCCGTTCAACGTCCAGGGTGATCTTTGGTAGGACCATTCTCCAGGGTCACCTACATCCGTATCCTTCCAGGTTGGATAGGCATTGTTAATCAATTCGTGTAGCCTAAAGGCTACTGCAGCTGTGGGATCTATGAACATAGTAGAGTTGTGGAAGTTGCACTTACCCATAACAGTAGCTTTTTGAATTCCTCACTACTACAGTAACCGCACCCCCTTGCTCTTGCATATAGTTTTAAGGTAAGGGTGTGTGTGTGTGTTTCCACTTTTGTTATTTTTAGTTTTTTGCTGCTGCTGTTCAGGATTGTTAGACTTTTCTCTCTGTCTGTGTGCAAGAAAGTCTTGAAGAAGGTTTTTGTTTGACTGCTGATTTCCTTTCTTGGGGATAGCTAGTCAACAGTCAGAGTGAATGCGTATACGTGTGTGTGTGTGGGGGGGAGGGCAGACCTTTGTGAAGTTGGCTTATTGTTGCTTCCTAGGCTTTGAAACAATCCATGTAGCCTTTGGCTACTGAAGCAGGCAGGAATTCAAACATCTACTGTTATGAGTACATTCAGTTTACGCAACTGTACTGCTAAACTTCACATTCCATCCATTAATTATCAGAATTTCTTTCCAACAGTATGCCTTGTACATACATCTTTGTCATTGTCTGTGTTACATTTAGAAACCTTACATTAGTAATTCTCATTTTCACAGTACCCACAAACAGTTCATTTTCACATTTCTGTTCACAATCATGCAAATTGTTTTGAACACATTTGTTTTTCCTTTTACACTTTTTAAGGAAGTGTCCTTTTGCAGTACAGATTCCATGGGACTGATAAAACCTGGACAGTGACTTTTCTTCTCATTCCTAAAGTACACCTACTGCAAGTCAACATTAAAATGATGGATATATCTTTGTCTTGCATGCTTTGTTACAGTATGTGCTTTTTTAAAGTATGTTGCATTTTGAATTTTTTTCATATCCATTTCTTTGACTGTATATCTTGCCTTTATTTCTTATTTTTGCCTTAATGTGCGACTTAAGTACAGTTAAACATACACGATTTTCCAGAATTTGTGATAAGGTCAAGACTGTTTCTCCTAAAAGTCTGCTGTTTCTTTTGCTATATGTGTGCAACAAGTTAGGATTCATGCAATTTATTAAATTCATTTTTTGGCTATTGGTTTTCAACTCTATTACATGTACGTCTGTAGGCTGTATAGGTCCTTGTGCTTCCACATGTCTAATAAATGGAAAGCTTTAGTGGGCTGACAATAAGTACTGAATTTCTCTTTAAGTGCTTTTTTTCTCCTCATGAAGAAAAGGTTAAATACCTTTATAGTTTCTTCAGCAGCATACAGGAATGTAACACACCAAATCTCTTCAGACTTTTTGTAACTCCCGAGTGGCATAATGTCTATGTAATTTGATATTTTCATATGTCTGTCTGTCTTTTTTATACTTGGTTGCAAAGCTTTACACTGGATTCTCACATTTCTTTCCTCCTAGTTACTTCATCAAACCTTTTGCAGCCAAACATCACTGCCTACAGTGGGAGATGGTTAAATTCTCCTAAATATTGCATTTTTCCCATTGGACAATAGCAATGGGTTGGAAGCTGCCAGAAGGTTTGTGTTTAACCTTTGTCCCCTGCTTTTTGTACTAGGCCAACAGTGGCTTTGAAATACACATTTTTCAATGCATACATTTCTGTACATGCCATTTGTCTCAGATTCCCCCCTAAATGTACACCACAGTCCACTTCCCCAAACATCTGTCCCCCACATAGGTTAGTACTAGGCTTACTGCTCTTGCGAACCATTTTAAGCCTAGCCAATTATCCCTTGAAAGACTCAAACCCTGGACCTTGTGTTTGTAAGGCAAACACCTTAACCATTAGGCCACCCTCCCAACATCCTTCCCCAGAGATGGGAACTCATACCATTAGTCACTTCATGTTCTGTCTTTCTAGACCTGTGATGCTGGCTGGGGTCAGCAGTTAAACTCAGTGTGCATGAGAAAAGCAAAGCATATATCCAAGTAGGCCAGATGTGTAGTTAAGCAGTTGTGACATTTATGCACAAGACTGGCTTCTTCTACAATTTTGTCATTATCTGTTTATTAGTATAACTACTAGTGTTATAACATAATGTTCATGTTCACAGTTTATTTTTGGATTATAGGCCCATTAAAGGGCAAATTCTCTCCATTAGTGGCAAGCTGTTCTACTTCCCTTACAGTTAAAGAACATTACCCACCCTTCAAGGAGGAGCTCTCCAGAGCTACTTCATAAGAGATTATAGTCCTTGCTTTTAAGCATCAGTTACTGTACTATCCAAGTAGATTTGAAAAGATTTATATTTGCTGGGTAGTACTTGAGAACATCTTCAATTTGTTTAACACTGTTATTTAATTATCAAATACCTTAGGATGAGAGAGCATATGATGAAGAATGATTACCTTATAAATTTCTCTGTGTTCTTTCTTTGATGTCATAGACTTGTTTGATTACTATGTTAGGAGGTTTACTTTTTACAGTATTATTTCTCAGGATAAAATGTTTGTTTTATTTCACATCCTGTTTTAATTGCCTTACCAGAGTTTGTTTGCTGTGGTTACCTTGAGTAACTGTGGAGAATCATCTTCCAGCTATTCTGAACAGCCGTTTGAAAGGGATTACATGTTAACCAGGCTTTGAAAGAATTTCTCAGATGATTGGAGTCTACTAGGGTATGTGAATTAATTTTATCACTAAGAAGAACATCTGTAATTAATCTTGAAGTTTGAAGACTTGTTTTTGATTGCGTATTTTAAAATTATTTTTTGGTACTTTTGTCAACTTTGTCATTGTAACTCAGCTGAAGATTAATTTTTACTGCTTATTTATTTAATTATTCTGTGTTTTCCAATGATAAAATGTTCAACATTTTGAAAGCTTGCATCTAAAAATCAAGTTTTCAATTAAAAAGCAACTCTGAAGAATCTGTAAGTGAGGTGAGAAGTTTCAGCAGAGAAATCAGCTATATACAAGTTGTTGACAAATGACCAATTTTCTTCATGTGATACTTATGTTCTTTCTCTTTGTTTCACGGTGAATAGTTGTCAGATTGAAACTACATAGTCCAGAAAGATCTTTTAATTTAGCTTCACTGCAGTATAACACTGCATCCTTTGGATGTTTTAACAGAAGCTCTGATGATGTCATTTTCATTCGTTCCTCAACCTGTGGGTCTTGGATCCGACCCTCAGATCCGACTCCGCCACTTCTCAAGCTTGAGAATTGAAGCTCAAGCACCTCCTATCCTACACACAATGTCTCATTCCCCCAGACTACCTCAGATCTCATTTGCTGCTCGTCTAATAAGCATCAAGGTGTCGTCGATACAGAGCTCATCTGGTGTTCTTAAGTAATTCAGGAAATAAAAACTGTGAGTTAGTTTAGTGAACAACTTCTTATCTTCCTACCCTGTTTTTTCCGTGTTAGAGAACCTTTAAGTGTAGTTTAGTATTTATAGTTTACTCGGGTTTCTGCCTGACATAACTTTCTTTCTCACTGTCTCTCTCTCTCTTTTTTTTTTAAAATCTTCTTAGTTATGACTGATCCTAAGCCTGATGCTAAATCAGACAGACCTTTAGGTTTTAAAAAATGCATTTCCTGTGGACATGAGATCCCATTGTCTGATGACCACAGGGGAATGCATGTACTGTTTAGTCCCTGCTCACCTAGAGAGTTCTTGTAGTGAGTGTGAGGGATTCCATCCAAGTGCTCTTGAGTATCGGAGGAACAAACTCATCCTAAAGGGTTTGCTTCCTTTGTCTTCTACTTCTGCTGCTCCCTCCACTTCAGGGGCTCAAACCCCCTCCAGAAAACATAGAGAGACTCAGGAGGCCAGAAAACGCTCCCCGGATAGGTCTTCTTCCTCTGCCTCTGATTCTACCAGGAGGGTACCAAAATCTTCAGATCTGAAGTCCTCAGAACTGACCTTTTCAATGCCACATTGTCCTCCTCCACCTGGTGGTCCACTTGGCAGCTTGGAGCCGAGTGTGTTGGTGCAGAGATCCCCCCTTCGGGAGGTCTCCCCTAGAAAAACATCCTGACTATCCACAGCATCCTCTTCCATCAGGTCCCTCTCACAGCTTATCTGAGAGCGATGTAGATAAGCCAATGAGGCAGTTTCTGCAGGAACAGATTCAGATGGGTTTTCCGAGCTCCGTCCCCCACCTGATCCGTGAGCAGACTTTCCCCTTTCTGGCCTGTAGCTCCTTCTCCGATCTGACCTTCGGCTTCGAAGCCTTCGGGTACATTGGTACCAAGAACTGAGATGGAGCCTTTAGTTGTTATCACTTCATGTCCGACAGCCTCCCCAAAATGCTCTGCGCCAACTGTATCTGTGTCAAGTTTGTCTCGGAGCAGCAGCCTTGACGTCTAGTCTGGGGAGTTGACCTCAACTCCGAAGTTTTCTGAGATGTCGCTTACCCTTGGAGCTTCGACGTTCAACAGCTTGGCACAGGCTCCCTCAGAATGGAGTATTCTGGGTGCTCAGAAGATGTCTGTTCTGACAGCTTCTGCTCCAGAGGGATGACTTTTGGTTACTTGGAGTCCCTCTGCCTTCGAAGTGGTAGAGAGGGTTCTCTCATATCCTAAAAGAGCCTTGTTTTTTACTTCTTTGGAACTGCTTTTCACCATCATGGAGTTTGTGTCTGAGGCATCTTGTCTACCATGGGGACAGCCAGCCCTAGGAAACGTCCAGCCCCTTACATCAGTGGAATCCCAACTTTCTTCTGACACCTCCACTGATGGGGGAGATGTCAGTAGAAAGTTGGGGTTCCATTGATGGAAGGGGTTGGAGGTTTCCATCAGTGGAAACCCAACTTTCTTCTGACACCTCCCTGGAGCATCCAACTGAGGAGGTTCCTCTGAAGAGATGGTGTAAAAGGAGGCACTTGGATTTTCCCAGGACTCAGTCACTACTGATTCTGATTTTGAGAAAGGGGAGAGATCCCCAAGATCTCCACCTGATGATGTCTCCTTTGCAGACATCTTAGAGATACTCCGCCAAAGGAGTGGTTGGTCTACTCAAAACCCCGCCCCAGAGGAAACTGAGCTTTTGGAAGCTTTCGGGTCCAGCCCATCTACATTCTGGGTGTCCCCCTCTGCAGATGCTCTTATTGACCTTGTATCTACCAGGGAATGGAAGGAACTGGACACTGTGGAGTCCATCCCAAAGAAGGTCAACAAAATTCTTAGTGCACCCACAGACAGGACTCATTGGATAAAAGGGATTCCAGTAGATCCCATGGTGGTTGCAGAATAGATGTTGTGGGGCTGTAGACAGGTTTGGCAAGAGAGTTTATGCTGCTGCTACCTTTACCTTACGAACATTAAACTATTTATTTTACTTTACTAGGATACAGAGGAACCTCTTCAAAGAATTCACTAGTTCTACTCCAGAGTCCATGTCTGTCAAGGAACAAGAAGACATTTTCTTCCAGAATGGCCACTCTACAATCAATATCCAACACGTCCATAAGATTGATTTCCCACCAACAGACACGACACATTGGATAAAAGGGATTACAGTAGATGCCATGGTGGAAAGCTCCACTGTCCACCCCCTAATAGAGAATCTAGGGCTATGGGCAGGTTTGGCAAGAGAGTTTATGCTTCAGCTACCTTTACCTGACAAGCTTTAAACTATTTATCCCACTTTACTAGGCTACAGAGGGACCTCGTCAAAGAACTCTCTAGCTCAACCCCCGGAGTCCATGTCTGTCGAGTAACAGAAGACATTTTCTTCCAGAATGGCCACTCTGCAGTTGATATCCACCATGTCCATGAGGTTGATTTCCCACACTACTGAGGGTGCCTCTAGGGCTGCCAGTTTGGGCATTGCCATTAGGTGTCACTCCTAGATGTGGCTGTGTGACTTTGTGGAACCTTTCAAGGCATCAGCTGTCAATGCACCTTTTGACAGATCATCTTTTTTCAGCCCCACAGTCAGAGATGCATTCTCCTGTAGTGAGAAAGATGGGAAGACCTTATCTGCCACTGGAATCAGTTTTTCTACCGCACAAAGATCCATCTCCAGGAACCAGCTTGGAGGAAAAAATGTGGTTCAAGAAATCTCAAGGTCCTTTTCAGGGATTCAGGGAGACTTTGCCCCCAGAGGCAGAGGGGGTAACAGTTATAATGGGAGACACTGCCCCTGTGGCAGTGGGGGTCCACAGAACCCGGGGTCTTGTGATTCCTTCTTGGACAGACCCTTCCAGCGCTCCTGAAAGGTTGCCTGACTGTCCTTCTGTGGAGGCAGTCGAGGGGCACTTTTCCTTGCACACAGAAGCCTGGGCAGCCATCACTAACACCTTGTGGGTGCTAAGGATCTGTTCCAGGGGATATTTGATTCCCTTTTCAGAAAACCCCAAACCAAAGGCTCATCTCCCCGATGTCCCACCCAATCAGAGGGAGACAGCAGCTCAGGAAATTTCAAAACTGCTGCAAAAAAGAGTCATCAAGGAGGTCCCTCCCAACCAAATCATATCGGGCATTAACTCAAGATTCTTTTAAGTACTAAAAAAGACAGGGGACCTGAGGATGATCCTGGGCCTGGCATCCCTGAACAAATTGGTAAAGAATTCAAAATTCAGGATGGTCATGGTCATGTCTGTTCTACCTCTTTTGAGAATGGACGACTGGATGTGCGCTATATACCTGAAGGATGCATACTACCACATCAAAACAGACAGAAGCTCCAGAAAGTACCTTCTTTTCGGGCTGGGAGCCAGTCATTACCAACTCAGATCGCTCCTGCTTAGTCTCACAGCAGCCCCCAGGGTGTACACCACATCCATACCGGTAGTCGCAGCTCTTCTCAGACGTCAGGAATTCCACGTGTTTCCATATCTGGACAACTGTCTCTTAATCACTGCAACCAGGCATCTACTTATTCATGCCGGGGACTACGAGTTACAGCTAGCTCCCACTCTCGGCATAGCCATCAACATGCATAAATCACAGTTAGAACCTGTACAAACCATAAATTTTATAGGACCACATTTGGACACAAGAACCTGGGCCTACCTCACACCAGACAAGATGTCAAATTTAAGGCTGCATATCAAATAGATTCTGGCTGTACTAGCCCCCACAACAAATCTGGTGCTCAGTGCTTTGGGCTCAATGGCTGCCACAATAACTGTTCTCTATAGCACGCTTACACATGAGAATCTTACAATGGACATTAGCAGTCCAAATGTCATTACACAAACAACCCTTACACCTTCCGATCAAGCCATCACAAGTATGTAAAGACTCCCTTCTTTGGTGGCTTTATTCCTCAGCGGTTACTCAGAGACACCCCTTTGTTTCTCCACTTCCAAATGCCACGCTGACCATGGACACCTCCCAGGTGGAGGGGGTGGGGCATTTTCTGGGTTGGACAGTCCAGGGTACATGGACTCCTCAGGAGACCAATTTGCATATTAACATTCTAGAGATGAGAGCGGCCCTTCTAGCGTTGCAAGCACTGCACAGTTTTCTTCCTCTAGGGACCATTGTGATGCAGTCAGTATGTCAGTAGTCTGGTACCTCAATAAGCAGGGAGGAACCAGCTCTTACTTGCTGTGTCTAGAAGCAGCGAGAGTATAGTAATGGGTGATCTCTAACAACTGCTTTCTAACTGCAATGTACATTCCAGGGGAGTTGAACTTCCTGCTAGACAGGCTCAGCTGAGTTCTACTGATGCCTCACAAGTGGTCTCTGAATCAGTCAGTGGCAAATATGATTTTCCTCAAATGGGGTCAACCCTGCTGTGATCTGTTTGCATCCCCCCTCAACAGCAAATGCAGCAGGTACTCCTTTGATCCCTCCTCAGGAATAATCACCAAGGGATGCTCCAGTCCATGCTTGGCCTCCTGGTCCATGTTATGCCTTTTCTCTAGTACCCCTGATTTCCCAGATTCCTGCAAAAAGCATACAGGTTGAAGAGCAAGGTTATCCTCGTTGCTCCCTTTTGGCCGCGACAGGTTTGGTTCACCTTTCTTTGGTCTCATCTAACTTACCCACCAGTGACTCTGGAACCGGTTCCAAAACTACTGTTTCACCCCTCAGGGCACATTCACCTGAATCTTCTAGGACTGAAATTAACCGCATGGTTTCTCCAATTCCAGTGTTGGTTAGACATTCCAGGATTTTATTCCCAGTCCAAAAAATGTTGATTTCCACCCACAAATCTTCTACCAGAAAAATCTACAAGAGTAAAAGGAAGAGGTTTTCCATATGGGTTCAACAGAAACAAATAGATCGCTTTACCACTCCCATACCAAAAGTTTTGGATTTCTTGGCTTCCCTTTTCCAAACTGGAGCCAGCTACTCCACTGTAAAAGGTCAGATAGCAGCCATTTCTAATTTTCATATTGGAGAAAATTCATCATCTCTAGCCTCATCTAAACTTTGCAAAGTGTTCCTTAGAGGGACCTTTTTGTTTTGCCCATGATAAAGGATCCAAATCCCCCTTGGGACCTGGCAATGATCTTACAAGCTTTAATCTTGCCTCCTTTTGAACCTGCTGCTAAAGTAGATTTGAAATTTCTGTCACGGAAGACCGTTTTTCTGGTGGCTATCATCTCAGCAAGAAGAGTTTCAGAACTGCAAGCCCTTTCTTCTAGATCTATAGAGTAACTTTGCGTACCAACCCGTCCTTTTTCCCTAAAGTTGCTACAGAAATCTATATCAATCAAGCTTTTAACCTTCCTGTTTTCTTTCCCAATTTTCAAAACAAGGGGTAGTACATGCTCTATCTTCTTGGTGTTCACAGACAGCTACGTTTTTACCAGGGCAGAACAAAATCTTTCAGAAAATCCAAGCAGCTGTTTATATCTTATTCAGTTGGAAGGAAAGGGATAGCTATTGCCAAGACTACTCTAGCTAAATGGTTGAAAAATTGCATTTCTTTTGTCTGCTGTTCAAAAAACATTCCCTTACCAAGTAAAATCACAGTTTATTGTGCGAGATCCATGGCAATTTCACAAGCGTTTTGGTCAAGAGTGTCTATTGATGACATTCGGTCAAATTGCCATACCTTTATTACACACTAAATTAGACATTGTTTCTAGGAATTGACGGAAGGACTGTGGCTGACCAAGTTCGCAGATGACTGCAAACTGGGCGCCATAATCTACTCTCCAGCCGACACAAGCATCCTCCAAAAGGGCCTCATAGAAACAGACAACTGGTGCCAGAGCCATGGCCTCAAGCTAAATGCCAAAAAGTGTATAGTCATCCCCTTTGGCAAAAACAAGTGCCCACAAATTACCACATAGGTGGTAATCCATTAAGTACAGAAGAAGTAATTAGGGACCTGGGGACCCAAGTTGATAGCAATCTCTCATTTGACAACCACGTGGCCAAAGTGGTTAGAAAAACATTTTATATAGCCCACCTAATCATGAAGGGATTCACATCTAGATCAGGAGAGGTCATCGTGCCTCTTTACTCATCCCTCATCAGGCCCATAATTGAGTACAATGCCCCTTTTGGGATGTACCTTACCAGACACCTGCAGCAACTGGAAAGACCCCAAAAGTACCTCACCAAGAAGATCAAAGGGCTCAAACAGATGCCATATGCTGCCCGGTTAAAGAAACTCCAGCTCTACTCAGTGGCATACCGCCTGTTCAGAGGCGATCTGTGCCTGACGTATAAAGCCATGTCCAACACGGAATTAATGGACATGCTGCACCTCAGAAAATCCAAATCCCATCGAGCTACGCGCTCGAGAGACTTGAACCCCAGCACTGAAATAAATAGGACATGCTGGAGGGACAGATTCATAACCCAGAGGCTCCCTTCACTCTGGAATAAAATCCCAGTCCAGGTTAGGCAGAGTCCCTCATTGACTCTCTTCAAGAGGAATCTTGATGAGTGGATGGGAGATCGTAGGTTTACCCCGGGTATCACTTCTGTGTCACTGACAGAGGCACAGTATACTAACCTCGAAAAAGGGCATAGCAAAATAAATTTAAAATGGGTGGTGAAAGCCAAACACATTCTGGCTAGGCTAATAAGTGCCCTAGGGCAGATAGCCTTGTATGAACCTATGAACCTATAGGACTGTCTTTGGCTCTGCATTGCTCCGAAATATCCTTCTATGAGGGCCACTGTAGGTTATAGTAGTTGGGGACTCTGTTCCACATGTTGAATGAATGAAAATGACAACATCCAATAAAGAAGTTATGCTCTTACCATTTACTTTCCATCTGTGTTGTCCATTTTCATTCTTCATCAACCCACCCTCCCGCCTGCCCCCGTCCATGACTGTAAGATACCTAATGGATAGGTTTACAGGAACCACAGTTCCTGTTTGAACTCCTGATCTTTGTGCATTCTATGTGATGCATATATATATATATATATATATATATATGTGTGTTTAGATATGTTCATGTGTGTGTGTGTATGTATATATATATATATATATATATATATATATATATATATATATACATATATAATATATAATATATGTATGGGTCTACTTTAGATCACTGAAATCTCATTTCACTGAATCTCATTTCAATGAATTGTAAGCTGTAGACTTCCCAGCAGTAATGGCAGCATGTAGAGTACTGTGAGGCAAGTAAAAGGTATATGCCCTTTTCCCCACTGTAGTGTGATCCTGGAGTTAGTATGTATAGTGTGTGGGGGGGGGGGTGGCATAGCTCCCGACTTAGTTTGGTTTTATATTGTATGGTTTCTGTTAAGAGGATAAGTAAGTAGTTTTTAAGTTGTGGAAAGAGGCACTCATTAGTTTTCTGAGTGTGTTTGTGTATGGTTTCCCATTTTGTCTTTTGAAATTTAGCATTGTAAGCTGTTAGTGAAATGAGATTCAGTGAAATGAGTTGTCAGGGTTGTGAAATTTAGGTGATTTGGTCTCCGTGAAATGGGATTTCAGTGATCCTCGATCTGAGGTCGTCTGGGGAAAATGAGGCATTATGGGTAGGATAGGAAGCTTTGAATCTCAAGCTTGAGAAGCGGCTGAGCCAGATCCGAGACCCACAGGTTGAGGAAGAATGAAAATGGACAACACAGATGGAACGTTATGGTAAGAACATAACTTCTTTTTTGCAAAAGTACTTTTTGAATATGAACTGAGACTGAGGTTTTGTACAGCATAAAATTGCAAATTTTCCTAACCATACCTGAGTAATGTCCTTTCTTTCATAAAAAAAGAGGATAACTGTGATTTTTGAGCTTTCTGAGGGGCTTGTTGATGACTATATTGCCTCCCTAAATGATTTGAAGTTTGGTAGTTGGAATACTTTGGCTGGGCTTTGAGTAGAATTTTTTGAAGAGGCTTAACCCAGCAGGCATATTTTATAAACTGACTGGCGCTATACAGTGCGACTCTGTCACATTGTTTACAAGTACTGGTTTTATGTCTTAAAGGTTTGAAAACGTGTCCTTATGCAAATAAAGTCTAAACAGTAATTCATATCAATCTCCCCTGTTGTTGGCCAGGTTGACATAGCTGTATCTAAATATAGAAAACTAACAATAGTTGTTTGTACCCCTTCTAATGAAGGTCTTAATGTGTTTGACATAAGAAGCTGCTCTCTTCATGCTGCATAGACTTTAAACATGCTCTCTGATGTGATTAATTACCAGGCTGATGTGATAGAACAGATAATCTTCATAGCAGAGGACTATTTCAGATGATTTTAGGGTGCTTAAGCTGTTAAGTACTGCATCTGATTTATTGTTATATTTTCACAAATCTTCTTGTCGTACTGCACATTTTTCTTTTAAATCTGTTGTTTACCATTGTTACAGTTAAGAATTTTGTAGAGCCTTGAAGTCTGACTTATCTTGAGTATATAGTAGCTATACGTATAAGCATTCCAGGTTTCTAAGAGTGTTCTTTTTTATCCTGATTGCAATTCGAGAGTAATGGTGGGGCTGATAAATTTGTTAGCTATTTGAAAGTTCTTCAGATTTTGTCACAGGTGTTAGTAAAAGCAGACGATATATATATATATATATATATATATATATATATATATATATATATATATATATTTATTTTTTATTTTTTTAACCATCTCCATAGTGGAAAAGAGATAAAAACTGACTACATCGCATGCAGTCCAAGTTTGATTAGCAGCTAGGGAGCCTGCTGTTGATGGCCAGGGAGAATGGAAGTCAGTGACTACTGCCATTTCATCCTTCGGGGGGGGGGCTTTGGTTTGCCATCCAGGTGATACCTAGTGGGGAGCACTGGATGCTCACCTACTTAAGTTCTGAGCCCTTGCTGTCATGAGTGCATTCACTCTGTGTACCCAAGGAGAAATTGGCATGCAGAGGCACACATGTCCTTTGGGGCAGCAGTTGTGGATTTGGCAGAGCCACTAAAAGAGGAGTGCTCCCAAGCAAGGGGAGAGGCAGGCTGCACCACCTTTCTGTCATTGGGGAACTAACAGCCAGTTGGAGTTCCCAGCAGCAACAAATGACCCTTGAAGAGATTATGACAGCACATGTACTACATAAGCACTCTTTCTGCTTGCTTATTTCAAATGTTAGTTGTCAATTAAAGTTTTTGCATGGGATTACCTGAATTGAAGGGATATTTCAGAGCTACATAGTTAAAGCTTTTGTACATACCAGAAGCAGAAAGCTTATCAGGTGAGGGGCCAACTGGCTCACCGACAGGACCCTCAAAGTCAAAATAGGCACCTCTACCTCTGATAGCAGACCTTTCACTAGTGGAGTTCCCCAGGGATCTCTCCTGAGACCCCTACTGTTTGGCATCTATTTCTCAGAGGTCCAGGCAAAGACAAAAGGCCTGTGGCTGACCAAGTTTGTGGACAACTGTAAGTTGGGTGCTGTCATTGACTCCCCAAATGATGTTAACATACTGCAAGAGGGTCTCACAGCAACAAATGACTGGTGCCAAAGTCATGGCCTCAAGCTAAATGCAAAAAAAGTATCATCATACCATTCGGTAAAAACAAGACTCCTGTTGATTACCACATCAACGGCAACCCCCTAAGCGCACAACCTGTGGTGAGAGACCTGGGCACTCAGGTTGATAACCTCACATTCGACCATCATGTAGAGGCAGTGGCCAGAAAAGCCTTTTACTTGGTTCATCTGATAAGTAAAGGGATTGCATCCAGAAAAAAGGAAGTTATTACCTTTCTATATTCCTCCCTCATTAGACCAATAATTGAGTCTAATGCCCCATTTGGGATGTACCTCTCCAAACTCTTCACCAACTGGAACGGCCAATGAAATGCATCACAAAGAGAATCCATGGCCTCCCACACGTCCTATGCAGACAGGATCAAATCACTATCACTCTACTCAGTATCATACAGATTGCTCAGGGGTTATCTGTGCCTCGCCTACAAGGCAATCTCAGACCCTGCCCTCCTCGAGATGCTCCATATCCATAAGTCTAACTACTCACTCACTACCCGCTCAAAAGGCCTAAAATATGACATCAACAAAACCTGCTGGAGAGACATGTTCATCTCCCACAGGCTGCCCCGTCTCTGGAGTAGACTTCCCATACACATCAAACAGAGCATCTCGCTGACCCTCTTCAAGCGCAACCTTGATGAGTGGATGGGAAACCACAAATTTGTCCCAGGGGTTCCACATGTATCACTCATTGACAGTGGTGACAGGTGCTGACTGAGGTTTCTTTTTGGGGTAAACTCTTGGCTAGACTTGGAGGGGTCCCAGGGCCATTAGCCTAGTAACCTCCTATTATTTATTTATTATTTATTTATATTATTTTATTCCAGTTTGGTGACCTGGGAGGTCCATTGGGCTCAAGAGCCTGTTTTTAGTGGAGGCCCGGGGAGAAAAGCTCCACAATACAAAGTTACATCAAATAATGAATTACAAAGGAAAATATTTGCATTACAATCAACAGGTAGTACTACAAAACACAACAGGTAGAATTGCAGTCGAATAGGTATCATGCAAAAAATCAACTAAGATATTAAAGAAATTGTCTAGGAGGATGAGAGGCATAGAGCATAAGGCTGGATTTTGATAATAGTTACATTTATAATCTAGGTCTATGACAGAAATTTAGAAAGGCATGAAGGTTAGCCAGGAGAGAAGGAGGAGGGGATCTTGGGAGGTATGGGATGAAGAGTGCAGTTACATTTTCTGTGAAGAAACAGGTAGGAATGAAGTTGAGATTTGAAGGCGTTTCGGTTGTCACAAGTCCCCAGTGTAGAGGGCAGGGCATTCCATTTTTTACCTAGGGAAAAGGGGAGTAGAAGCTGACCAGCTGGGCACTTGGGTTTGTGGACGGTAATAAGGTTTTGGTGAGTAGATCTAAATGGTCTGAGGGGAAGAATATTAGATAGTGCAGGGCAGCTGGTGGGTTGAAATAATAATTTGTGGGCTGAGACAGTTTGGAGGAAGTCAAGTTGATTGGGGAGTTCAAGCCAATTTAAAGTTTGTAGAGAGGTGTAGTGATGAGAGAAGGAATTTGCCTTGGTGGCGAATCTGGAGATTTTATTGTAGCATGCTTCCAGTTTGGAGGTGAGGGTGGAAGATAGATTAGTAAGCAGAGGAGCGCCATACTGAAGAAATGGGGGGAGATATGTGGTGGCCAAAGTATGTCTAGTAGAGGGAGAGAGGAAGTGATTGTTTCTGTACAGTAGGCCGAGTTTTATGTGAGTTTTCTTGATGTTAAGTTGGATGTGGGTATTGAATTTTAAGTGTTCATCGATGGTGACCCCCAGGAGTTTGGCGGAGGGAACGATGTCAATGATGGAGTTGTTAAGGCTGAAGTGTTCATCGATGGTGACCCCCAGGGGTTTGGCAGAGGGAACGATGTCAATGATGGAGTTGTTAAGGCTGAAGTGTTAGTCGATGGTGACCCCCAGGAGTTTGGTGGAGGGAACGATATCAATGATGGAGTTGTTAAGGCTGAAGTGTTCATCGATGGTGACCCCCAGGGGTTTGGCAGAGGGAACATTGTCAATGATGGAGTTGTTAAGGCTGGTAATTTGAAATGAGTTTTTATCAGTGGGAGTGGATTTAGATGGAGTGAATAGAAGAATCTTAGTTTTGTTAGCGTTAAGTAGAGGTGGTTTTGGTGCATCCATTTTTCAGTGGTAGAGAAGGCAGTTTGAGTTAGAGACTGGAGTTCTGTTAGGATGGAGGCACAGCAGATCAAAGTTGAATCGTCTGCGTATTGGACAGTTTTGGTATTAGGAATGGCTTTGTGGAAATCATTAATGAAGATATTAAATTGCAGAGGGCCAAGTATGGAACCTTGGGGTATTCCTGTGGGGGTGGGAAGGAAGGTGGAGGAGGCTTGGCCCCATTTTACAGCTTGGGACCTGTCTGAAAGATAGCTGGAGAACCAGGAAAGAGTTTTTGGGGAGATGTTGAGGTTAGATAAATGGTTTAGTAGATGGGTGTGGGAGATGGTATCGAAAGCTTTAGATAGATGTAGCAGAACAGACGAAACTAAGTTACCAGAATCTCAAGCTGAATTGACAGAGTGTAAAAAGGAGAGAATGGCTGTGTTGGTATTGTGTCCAGGGCGGAAGTCGTGTTGGGTAGGAGAGAGCAGCTGGTGTTCAGTCAGGAATGGCATGAGCTGTAGGTGTATGCATTTCTCAAGAAGTTTAGAGATGGGTGAGAGGATGGCTATAGGCCGGAAGTTGGAGAAGTTACAGTTATGATCCTGTAATTCAAAGTGGAAGGGGATGATGATGAAATGTGGGGGGAGGGGGTTTCAAGAAATAAGGAGGGACTGAGATTTTGGATGCAGACCCTTATGGAGAATAACAGTCGCCATACAGAGTGTTATATTCGTAGAGCAGCAGAAAGTATTCTAAGAACTAAGCCAACACTGGAATGGATAAAGGCGGTTCTGTCAATAGGGATGACTGCAATTAGGGGTACAGAGAATAAGAAAGAGAGGGCTGGAATTTACTGGAGAAAACTGGAAAAGGAACCAAGGTATTGGGAGCAAATAATTGGAGAGGGAAAAGTAACAGAATGGGAAGAGGCCAAGAGTAGAGTTGGACTGCAGACTAGAGATGGCCTTCTCCATCAAGGATTAGTATCAGAGTATAGACAAAGCGACCAGTTGGCATAATGGCTAAGTTCTTCACATCTCATGCACAAGGTATACGGTTTGATCCTGATGCCTGTTTGGAGATTACATGTTCTCCCTCTGTCTCTTTGGTTGCCTCCCACCTCCAAAAAACATGTTGAGTGTTTCTATCTCAAACTCACCAATGAATAAAGTTGTGGGCAGCAGCACAGACTCTACATAATGCCCTATAAGGGGAAGAGTTGTACAGACCAAGTATTTTGGGCATCTACTGTGGTGCACTATATCCTCAAGATAGGAGAATACAGGTCACAGACTGCATGCTGTGGTGGGGCTAGCCTCTTGGTGTAAAATATGGCTTTAGGTGATCTGGTCAAGTTGACTAATGTTGCCAAATAAGCATGTGTATTTGCTGGTGATAAGTGGGTTGAGAACTCAGCCTACTCCAACCTATGCCAGGGACCCATGCTAATGGTGGGAGGGGTGTATGTGCCCCTATTGGCCAGTGTGTGCCTGCCATAAAGCCCAGCAGCACTGGATCAATAAGCTACTGGCCATCAAGTGTCCATTTACCCAGCCTGGGTTACCATGTTGAGCAAAAGCTGGATGCAAAAATCAATCAACCTGCCAAACATGAACTAGGAATTGCTACAGTCAATGTAGGTTCATTGACAGGATGGAGTTTGGAAGTGAATGACATGAAGGTATGAAGAATGCTGGACATCCCATATATCCAGGAGGTAAGACAGAAGGCCAGTGCAGAAAAGCCACTTGACTTGAAATCCAGAGTCTACTATTCAGGATAAGACAGGCTAGAAATGGTGTTGGAATTGTGGTGAGAGAGAGGCTTCCGAAGGCAGTGAGGGATGTCATCAGAATTAGTGACAGACTCATGGCACTCAGACTCCAGTGTAATGTTAGGGCAGTATTCGTAACTTCAGCCTATGCCCCACAGTAAGGCTGTGACAATGAGAAAGAGTGCATTCATACAGCAGTTGCAGGACCTACTAGATAAAGCAGGAAAACATAAATTGGTGTTGATAATGGGTGACTTGAATGCACATATCAAAATAAACAGAAAAGGATATGAGGACTTCCTGGGTCCACGTGGGTAGGGCAACAGGAATATAATAAATATAATAAACAAGGAAAGGCCATTCTAGACTTCTGTCTGGCAAATGGCTTGATTGTAGTCAACACATGTTCAGAAAGAGAGTTAGTCACAAGATCACATACAAGAGTGGCCAACATAGAACTCCGGTAGACTTCCTTCTAGTAAGGAAAGGGCACTGTGGGTAGAATCAGTGATTACAAAATCATCCCCAGTAAAACAGTTGGCCCACAGCATAAAACCACTGGTTTCCACAATGAGCTATAAGCAGTGGTCAGAGAATTCTCTAAGGTCAACAGAGACCAGGCTGAAGACCTGGATGTTGACCGGAGAGGAAGTACAACCTCTCAAAGAATTACTCAGGGCTGTGGCATCTCAAGAGGAAGTAGAAATGGGGGGAATTGAATTGTAGCACCTCAAAACAGCATGTGTGAGGACTACAGAACAGATATGTGGCTGAGTCAGATATGGAAGTAAGGTACATAAGGAAAGCTGGTCGTGGAATGCAGAAGTGCAGGAAAAAGTGGTGGAAAGACAGACAAGGCTAGGAAGGAATACTGGTTGGCTAACTAAGAAGAAGAAAGGAGTTGCAATGGCAAAGAACAGGACATTGGAGGCACTCTACCAGGTTTTGGAAAGTGACTCAGTAGGTGGCACAAAGAAACTATATCAGGTTGCAAAGCAAAGACAGAAAGATAAAGAAGATAGACACCGTTCATATGGGATGCCAGCAACAACCTGCTCATCAATCCACAGGACATCAAAGGCTGATGGAAGGGGCAGCAGCAGCAGCTTTTAAATGAAGAAAACCCCACAGAAGCTGTACTGCCCCAGACACAGCTCTACAATGAGAGAAGAAGAGGAGCCCACCCTAGAGTTAGTAAGAATAGCACTAAGGAAAATGAAGTCAGGAAAAGCAGCAGACTCTGGTGAGGATTCAGATCAGGATGCAGCACAAATGACCCAATGTTTGCAGTGAGACAGGTAGTTGAGAAGAAGCTAGAGATGAGTAAAGTCCAACTGGGCATTCCTAGACTTGGAGAAAGTATGCAACAATATCCCAAGAAAGTTGTTTTGGATAGTACTGTGATGGTTCAAAGATCCAGAAATATTGGTAGAATTAGCGCAGGCTATGTACAAGGACCCAATGACTCAAGTATGTACAGTGTTCAGTCTCACAGAGGGGTTCCCAGTGGGAGTGGGTGTACATCAACATTCTGCTCTGAGCCCACTGCTGTTCATACTGGTGATAGACTACATTAGCAAACAGGTGGGAGGGGACATATCAACAAAGTTGCTGTATGCATACACTGTGGCATTGCAGGCAAACTCTGAGAAAGAACTTCATCAAAGGATAGGGGAATGGAATGCAAAACTAAGGGCACATGGGATGAAACTCAGTACAGATAAGACAGTGGTAATGGCAGCAAATTGGGAAAATCAGAAGCACCTGAGAATTTAGATAGAAGGGAAGATAATGGAAGAGGTTAATAGCTTCAAGTGTTTGGGAGGGTGGTTGAGGAAAAGGGAAGTTTGAATGAAGAGTTCAAAGCTAGAACTAGATGGGCTAAAGCCAACTGGCACAGAGTATCAGGTGTAGTTTATGACAGAAGAATGCCAAAGTAGCTGAAAAGTAAGGTGTACAAAACAGTAGTGCTGCCAGTACTACTGAATGGTACAAAAACCTGAGCAGTTGAGGAAGCTAGAGATGATGGAAATGAAGTGCCTGAGATGGGTGATAGAACTCATACTGTGGGACAGGTGAAGAAATGAGGACATAAGAGTAGAAGCCAAAGTAGCTCCAATTGCAGAAAAGATGAAAAGAGAACAGATTATGGTAGTTTGGGCACATGTGCAGAAAAGCAGAAAGACAATCTGGTGAAGTTGATTGGGATAGACAGGAAAAAGGTAAGAGGAAACAAGGGTGTCCAGCAAAGAGGTGGATGGATTGTTTGAGAGAAGATCTGTAACGGTCAGGCATGAGTGTTGAAGAAGGCGGGAGTATATCATTGAATCGAGAGAGATGGTGACAGTTAACACAACACCCCAACCCCTTGGGGGTTGATGATGAGACAAAGAGAAAGGGGTAGGAGATCCTAAGTGAAAGAGTAGCACCAGTAGAGTTTTTAGTTGAATCTAGAACAGAAGCTGGTGTTAAAAAGGGGACAATTAGTAGGGCAAGTAAAATATTGCATAAGTATAGACATCAATCAGAGGAGGGTAGAAAGGATTGGGAAGAGAGTTTGGATACTCAATTCACAAAGAAAGAATGGGAGGATATATGTATGCCTCCCAAATATGCAACAAAATTTAGAAGATTTAGGATATTTGCTTGGAGTTGTTTGCACATGTATTTTTATACCCTAAGCAGACTCCAAAGAGTTTTTCCTCAGGTAGACTACAAATGGTGGAGGTGTGATGGGGAAGAAAGAAGTAATTGGGAGCTATCTTTTTGGGTAGTGTAATGAGTTGGCAGACAATAAAAAAATTCCCTGCAAAGTACTCTGTCAGAAATACTGGGTGAGCAAATTGATATAACTAAGGAAATTATTTTTTGAGCTGTGATACAGAATCGGAATTACATAGACATTAGGCCTTGCTGAGTTTTTAATTCTGTGGGCTGCCAACAAGGAATTGCTAGAAAATTAAATCAAAGTCTAAACCAACTGTATTAGAAGTAGTGAATATAGTAACAGAGATAAAAGAACTGGAAGTGGGATCTTTAGAATAGGAAGGGAGCAAATTACACAGAAAAATGGGGATTGTGGGAACAATATAATGTTTTGGAGGAGGAATGAGGTTTAAGGGACGGCAGGAACTGAATGAGGTATGTAATGTTCAATTGACAATGACCATGTAGAAGATTATATGTGATGTATAATGTTTGCAACTGAAAATGTTAATATGGTTTGTTTTCATTTATATAAGAACATGATTGTCTTTGTCATAAAAGATAATTCAATAAAGATGTTCTTTTATTAAAAAAATAAAAGTTCTTGTATTAGGTTGCCCTTTTCTTTAAAGTTCTTTGAAAATTTTGAAAACTTGTTTGAATATTGCAACAGCTGGTAGAAGGAGTGCACCTGTCAGATCTGGGGAAGGTCTTTGCTTGGCCCCATATGAAGATTACTGTTTCTTCACTGGAGACTTAATTTGAAGGACTGGATGAGACCTAGAAATGCTATCTTCATTGATGAGGGGGTTACGTCTTAAGGAATCAATCAAGAGCATGAGAGACATGGCCAAAGAGCAGTACAGCAGCAGCAAAGCTAACCTTCAACACAGAGCAACTTGCGCTGTGGGCCCTGGTTAGACTACACTTCACTTGCTGTGTAGAGTTCTGGAGAACATACAGGAAGAAGAATATTAGGTTGGTAGAAGGAGTGCAGAGGAAATCCTCCAAAAGGTTGTTCAAGTTGGAGGAGAATGAGATGACATTAGACTAGAGAACTGGAACTTTTCTCATTTGAGACCAGAAGGGAAGGGGGTCTGATATGGGTATACAGGATAATGTCAGAGGGATTTGAATGTGATATTCTGAACAGAAAGCCTAACAGATGGAGAAGAGAATGCCAACAGTAGGTTGTTTAAACTTAACTAGTCTTTGTATCTGCAAAAGCATTACTTCACAGAGATAGATGTGGACCTATGGAATGGACTAGCAAAACTTCTGGTGAAGAGGGAATCCATTGATGCTTTCAAGAGGCCTTACAACAGATCAAGAAAAGGATATGTAGAATGTTGAATATAATTAAAGGGTAAGCTGTGAAGGTTTATTGATTCTTTCTGCCTTCAAGCAAATGAAATGTAATGTACACATGCAAACATCTAAGGGCTGACTTGTAGTGTGGTCTGTGTAGGCCACCAGTTGTCCATGATGTCACAGATTTTCTGTTATACCATCTATTACTTTAGATGGGTGTGGTAAGATGGTGTATTCCTCTTCATTGTAAGGGCCTTCGGCTCTTAGCTGTGTGTATCCCATTTCTTCACTTTCCAGTCTTTCATAGCGATGTCTACACTGAGAAAGCTAAAGGAGCAACTCTTTCAGACCCTGTATGTGGATGTTCATGTAGGCTTAGAGATAGCTCTCTGTAATGTATCTTTTGTGGATGCCGTGACTAAGGCTGCAGGCTTGGGAAGAGGAGGAATGACTGCAAAGAATGGAATGGCTGAAGTCTTTCTATGTTAAGTATTGGCTTTGCCGCTACTGTATTGATTTTTGGCCAGGTCTCTCAGGCTGTGGTTATTTTTTATTTTTTTTTTTTTAAGAAGCAACCCCTCTTCAGTGAAGTTATTTTCTTCTGTACTCATCTGTGCTTCCAAGAAGCAGCGAGAGGAGACTGTGTATTGCCTTAGACAGAAAGCCAAGTATCCTTTGTTGGCTCCCAACTTTGTGCCAGTTGGAAAAATTCTTTGGGAATTGTCTTTACTGGTTGTTTGACATCTGTTTTCTCAGATCTCCACTTAGCAAATGAGGATCTTTGGTTAACAAAGTGGATGACTGTAATCTAGGCATTGTCAAGTCCCTGCCTAACATATGTGCATTCCAGCACAAGCTTGCACTTGTCAGTAGCTCAAGCTCAATGCCAAAAAGTACAACATTGTAGCTTTTGATAAGCACCCCCTAGATCCAGCCTGTAGCATATGTAACAGGCTACTTCAAAATGAAGAGGTTGTAGAAGACCTGAGCACATGGGTGGGCATCTCTCTGACATTTGACCATCACATTGCAACACTTTTTACATTGCACAGGTCATAGCAAAGAGTACGTCTTCCAGATCAAAACATGTCCTAACCTCCTTGTACTCCTCTTTGATTAGACCTATCATTGAGGGGCCTAAAAGATCTGAGCTAGAAAGATAGACTGGAGGCTTTATCCCTTTACTTAGATGTTCTTCGTGTTTCACTGTTGCAGTCATTACATTTGGGTTATCTGCTTGCAGGTAGCCCTCAGTCGGCCTGATTAACAAAGTCTTGGGTCCTGCGTCGGTTGCTGTCTCTTCTTCCATGACGTCAGGTCATCAGGGGTATAAAACATGCAGCTGACGTCATTACATTAGTCTTTCTTGCTGTGCGGTGCCCAAAGCAGAAGCAGTTCGCAAGTGCCGGTTGGCCAACTCCTGAAATTTTCGTTTTCGAGTTTCAGATCCGAAGTCTTCTACTAAAAGCTAAGTACCCCATTGGGGAAACTTTTTCTTGCTCTAAACTGATGTCAGTAAAAGTAAATAATTGCATTTCTTGTGGAAAGCAAATACTTCATAAAGATTTTCATTCGTACTGTATTCCTTGCCTAGGCCCTGACCACGACGTACCTCACTGTCGGTTTTGTGCCTTATTTAAACCACGAACTATCCATCGTCGGTATATTTGCGCTTCTAAATTTTTTGGTGCTTGGTTCAATTATCCTGATATGTCTTCGGTAAGCCATCCAACTACCGACATGCCAAAGAAACGCAAAGATAAAGACAGAGACAGGCCACCCAGTTCGCCAGTACTCAGTGAGGCACTTTCGCAGCCCCTGATACCCGTTACTTCAGATTCGTAGGCCTCTACTGAGACCCATTCGGAGTCTGGTATGCCGCGAGATGCTTCAACTGTGGAACCTGCGAATGTCTCTACCTTGGATGGGTCCAGAGCCGCTGTGCAGGCACCGGCTTCTGAGGGTGTATTCAGGCCTACTGACTTGCATATTAAACCGGAGCCATCTTCTTCTTCAAGGCCTAAAATTCGAACCATGCCTAGAAAGCTGACACCCAGACCCATATGGTCAGGCCTCTATGCCTAAAGAACAAATGATAAGAATGAATGAAGATCTTATTACTTTAATCAGGGGAAGCCAACCTTCCCCCTCTAAGAGACCTAGGACTGAGTTTGCTTATGATACTTCTGACCAGGAATCTGAAATTTCTGTTTCCTCTGATGACCAGGATTTACCCTTATTTACCTATGAGGATTCTGATGCTGAGGACTCTATTCCCTCTTCTTCCCCCCCAGAGGATTTCTCTTTTGGTGAAACCTTGCATACTCTCAGAGAGCTTTATCGTTGGGAAAGTCAGGATTTCTCTGATTCTAAAAAGAGGCTTAGGGATTTCTTACTCCTGCCTCAGCACATGCCTTTAGCTATACCTCCTGTACTGGACATTGTTGATGATGCCTTTTCGGAATCTAGCATGGCCCCAAACTCTTTACCTCCTGCTTCCAGAAAACCTGATAATTATTACAGGGTTCCTGACTATCACAAGTTCCTTTTCAAAAATCCTACTGCGGATCCTGAAACCATTTCACTGAGACCCAAAGGCATTACAGCTACTACTGCCAAAAATCCTACCCCTTCTGATAGACACTCCAGGGCGCTGGATAGATGGGGTAAGAAGGTATATACTTTTGCAACTTTGGCCATTAGGGCCTTGAATTGCCAGTTTTGTATGTTAAAGTATCAGCTGCATATTATTGGATTGCTTAAACAGAAAATGATGTTGACTCCTGATTGTGCTGAAAATAAGGATTTACAGAATTTTATGCATTTTGCTGAACAAGTTGTTAAACATACATTGCAGTGTGGTTTTGATTCACTAGAGGCGTCTTGCAGGACTGCTGTAACTGGGTCTGTACTTAGAAGGCATGCTTGGCTTAAGGAACAATCCTTGCCAGATCATGTTAAAGCGAAATTACTGGATTCTCCCTTAAATCAGGCCCACCTGTTTGGCAATAAGGCAGAAGAAGTTTTTTTTTACAAGTACACCCTCCAAGATTTAGTAGGCATTGCCCTTCTAAGAATTGGTCCTTTCCTGCCTCTTCCAGACCTTCTCAGTCCAAACCCAGATCCAGCAGAGCACTCAGGCTTTAGTCCCAGTGGACGCACAGGACTAAGCAGTGTGGGGGCCTCCACTTCCAAATTTGGGAGTAATAAAACTCCCCCCTATGGTAAACTGTCTCAATGACTTATTTTTAAAACTTCCATGCACTTCTCAACTGACTGCCCCTTTGGGGGGAAAGATTGCACTTCATGCAAAAAACTGGGGACTCATTACCCAGGACAAATGGGTTTTTAATATAGTGTCCCAGGGATACAGATTTCACTTCCACACATCACCTTCTCCAAACGGTTGGCCGGATCTGCCTCCAAAGTAGTAGGAAGAGGCCCAAAAGCAAGTACTCTCTCTCTTAAGCATTGCGGCTATTCAGTTGGTACCAGAAGAGAAAAAGGGACAAGGTTTCTACTCAAGATTTTTCCTGGTACCCAGAAAAGACAATTCATGGCGTCCTGTCCTGGACCTGCCTACTCAAAACACCTTTTTGGGGATTCCAAAATTCAAGATGCTGACTCTTCACCAGTTTCTCCCTATGCTAAGCAAAGATGCCTGGTTGGCAACACTAAATTTAAAGGAAGCATACCTGCACATCCCAATCAGGGAATCTTGCAGAAGATACCTACGCTTCAAAGCAGGCTACAGCACTGTCAGTTCTCTGCACTGCCCTTTGGGTTAACTACTGCACCCAGGGTATTAACAAAGTGCCTAGCTCCAATCAGTGCATTTTGCAGGCAAAGAAATATTTAAATATACCAATATCTGGACAATTGTCTAATTCAGGCAGAAAACCAGGACATACTTTTGAATCATCTGGCTTTTGCACAGAGGGTGCTAACTTGTCTGGGGTACACCATAAACAAAAAGAGATCACACCTGGTACCCTGTCAACAAATTATATTCCTGGGAACAAGCTTGAATACAACTTCCCAGATGGCTTTCCTCACGCCAGAGAAACATATTCACTTGACAACCTACTTCAAAGAAGTGGTCACAAAACCCTGCTATCTGCAAGGCAAATGCTACAAGCCTTTAGGTTCATGGCCTCCTACATTCTTCTAATTCCATATGCAAGACTGCATATGAGGAAACTACAGTGGTATCTAAAAAGCCTATAGTGTCAACATTCTCAGGATCTAGAAGCAATGATTCCTATCATTCCTTGTCTATGCCTAGAGTTCCTTTGGTGGATAGAGGCATGTCACCAAAACAAGAGACTACCATTCACACTAGCCCCTGCCACCCAAACCCTAACAACAGATGCATCAGACTATGCATGGGGGGGGGAGGTGCACCTGTTAGGGAAGTGCATTCAGGGCAAATGGAACCCAATTCAAATGCACCTTCACATCAATCATTAAGAAATGTTAGCTGTACAGAATGCTCTGACAGCCTTCAAGGACCACATTCTTCCAGGACAATTAATGGTAAAGACGGACAACATTACTGTTATGTGGTATATACACAAGCAGGGGGGTAAACATTCTTATCCCCTCTGCAGATTAGCCATGGCACTGTGGAACACAGCCTTGAGCTACCAAGTACATCTAAAAGCTCAGTTCCTGCCAGGAAAACAAAATACACTGGCAGATGGACTAAGCAGAACCCTCATGGACCCACACAAGTGGAAACTGGAACCAAGGATTTTCAACATGTTGACAAGCAAATGGGGAGCCCAGATATGGGCAGCACAATGGTGCAACGGTTCACGTTGTCGCCTCACAGCAAGAGGTTCTCCGGTTCGATTCTCGGCTGGGGTGCCTTCTGTGTGGAGTTTGCATGTTCTCCCTGTGTTTGCGTGGGTTTCCTCCGGGTACTCCGGCTTCCTCCCACATTCCAAAGACATGCATCTGGAGCATTTCTCCCCAGGCCTCCGCTGAAAACAGGCTCTGTGGAACCTAGTCGGACATTCCCGGTCAACAAATGTTAAATAATAAATAAATAAAAAATATAGACCTGTTTGCTTCCCCCCAGAACTATCAATTGGAAAAATGTTGTGCAAGGACTCCCCACAGACAAGCTTGGAAAGTGGATGCTCTGTCCTTCAGCTGGGAAAAACTATCAGTTTATGCCTTTCCTTCTCTGCCTCTGCTCTCCAAAGTACTACTAAAGATCAAACAAGACAAATCAAGGATTATTTTGATTGCACCAGCCTGGCAACACCAACACTGGTACCCCCTCCTACGCACTGCGTCACTGTTGGCCCCATGGCACCTGCCTCAGACTCCTACGTTGCTGTCTCAGCAGGAGAACCAGATTCAGCACCCTCAGCTTCAAACACTGAACCTAGCAGCCTAGCTAATTGATGGGTGTCATTTTAGAGGCAAGGAGGCCTAGTACTAGAAAATCTTATGCTGCAAAATGGAAAAGTTTCTGTGTCTGGAACCAATCTCAAGGGATGAGCACAGCAGTGCCCAATTTACCTCAGATTTTACAATACTTAACTGAGATGCTTCACAAGGGCCTGTCTTTTTCCTGAATACAAATTCATGCCTCAGCTATTTCAGCTCATTATAACACAGAACCTCCCCTCTTCTCTCTTTCACTGCTCAAGCAGTTCCTCAGAGGGGCCAAAAATCTAAGACCACCCAGGAGAGCTCCAACTCCAGCCTGGGACCTTAACTTTGTATTGGAGAATCTCACCCTTCCTCCTTTCGAGCCAGCGGCTACTGCAGATTTAAAATTCCTTTCTTGGAAAACAGCTTCCCTTTTAGCCATTACTTCAGCAAGAAGGGTATCTGAATTACAGGCCCTTATGGCAGTGGAGCCTTTCATCATCTTTCATGCAGACAGGGTGTCCCTCAGGACCAATCCCTCTTTCATGCCAAAGGTGGTATCCAGTGTGGCCTTTAATCAGTCCATTCATTTGCCTACCTTCTTTCCTAATCCACAGAACAAAAGGAAACGGATACTGCACTCCTTAGATGTGCACAGACAACTTAGATTCTACTTGGACAGGTCTAAACCTCAAAGGAAATCTGAACAACTACTGGTGGCATTTGTTGCAGTGACAGAGGGGAAGGCTATTTCAAAGTGAACTATCTCCAAATGGATAGGCCATTGCATTCACTTCTGCTATAAGCACCATGGAAAACCTATCCCACAGGGGATCAGATCCCACTCATGCAGGGCTGCATCTACCTCTACAGCCTTTCTCAGAGGCATACCTACCAGGGACATCCTAGAAGCTGCTACCTGGAGTTCTGTACATACTTTCACCAAGCATTACCATTTGCCAATTTTCTCTAAATCCAGAGCTGGCTTTACCACTGCAGTTCTGCAGAGCCTTATAGCTGGTCGTAATGCTATCTAAATTCCTCCTCCCATCCTTAGCTTTGGGAATCTACCCAAATGTAATGACTGCAATAGTGAAACATGAACATAGTACAGTTGTGTACACTTACCATAAATGTAGATGTTTGAGTGTACTCACTGTTGCAGTCCTGGTTACCCTCCCTCCAGCCCCCTGACTTCGTTTGACTATACCTCTTCTCTCCTTTTCTATGCTTAAAAGCTTTTTGGTGTATTTGCTTTTTTTTGTTTGAGGTATACCCTTGTATATTTATAGAGTTAATTGCTTCCCATTAGGGGGCACCTGACATCTGGGGAAAGAAAACATGATGTAATGACGTTGGCTGCTTGTTTTATACCCCTGACAACCTGACGTCACGGAAGAAGAGACCGCAACTGACGCAGGACCCAATACTTTGTTAATCAGGCCGACTGAGTGCTACCTGCAAGCAGATAACCCAAATGTAATGACTGCAACAGTGAATACACTCAAACATCCACATTTATGGTAAATGTACACAACTGTACTTTCCTTATAGACTCCTTAGTGGAGACGTGTCTTGCTTATAGGGCTGTAAGGGATCAAGCAGTCCAAGAACTCTGTTGCCTCAAAAATTCAGGCAGTACAGCTTACACCAGGACTAGAGATGTAAATCTACCCCTACAAATAAGTAAGTCTAAGAAAAGGGATAGATTTGTCATACCGAGCTTACCCCCTCTCTAGAAAGAATTCCTCCTTCAAGTTAAACAGTGTGATACCAGGGATTGAGAACAGAGTATAGGCAAAGAGAAAGGGATAGGGCAGTGGTAAATGAAAGACCAGTTCTGGTTTAATTTTTAGTTGAGTCTAGAACAGAAGCTGTTGCTAAAGATTATTAGTAGGTCATATAAAATATTGCATGATAAGTATAAGAAACAGTCAAAGGAGAGGAGAGTAGAAACAACCAGGAAAAGAGATTGGAAAGACAATTTACAATGGAGCAGTGAGAGGACACCTGCATGCTACCCAGTTATACAACAAAGAAGGTTTAGGATTTTTGCATGGAGGTGTTTGCCTTATGTATTTTATACCCTAAACAAAAAAAGCAGACTTTAGACAAATTTTCCTTAGCCAGATAATAAACACTGGAGGTGTGATGGGAAGTATGTGATTGGGAACATTTTTTAGGAATGTAGCAAGCTGGGAGATTAAAGAATTCCCTACAGAGTACTTTGTCAGAAGTTTGTGTTGGTGTGTGTGTGTGTGTGTGGGGGGGGGGGGTATATGGTTATAACTAATAGTAATTATTTTGAGCCAGGATATAGGGCCTGAATTCTCTACATATAGTAAGGCATTAATAAGTTTAATGATCTGGCTGCCAAAGAAGCAATTTCTAGAAAATGGAAACCAAAATCAAATTTATATAATCGAAGTACTGAATATTGTAATGGAGATAAAATAACTGGGGTGGGTTCTTTAGAAAAGGGAATAAGCAGATTACATAAAAATAAATGGAATTAATAGAAGATTGTGTGCAAAATAATGTTTGGTATTAATGAAGTGTAAAGGAAGACAGGAAATTAGCAGTTTATGTAATGTTTGAGTGACTGAAAGTTATTAAAATGAAAAAGTGTATACTGCATGAACATAACAATAGAAACTGACTTCCAAGATGGCTGCACACTGAGCAACAGCTTAATTTCAGCTTTTTTTCAGAAATTTTGAAGAGAGAGCCAGTAAACTCATATTTTGGGGTAGAATTCAGTAAAGTCCACTGCCTGGATGCCAGCAAAAGAAGAAATTCAGAGATCCTGAAAGAACATCAACCAAAAAAGGTGAAGAAAAAAGCACTGACTGGGAAGAATTCTGCAGCTGTTCATCAAAAAGCATTGCAAGCTCCCGCTTTGATGGAAGACATGACTTCCAGTAACCTAAAGGAAAAAACAAGTCAAATGTACTCAGAGCAGATTAAAATAAATGAAACACTGATGGAGTATGTGACAGCGGGGAAATACTGTCAGTCCAGCTGTCTGGAATTTTGTAAATAATCACATGTCATTTGTGAATATTAATATGATTTATATGCTTGTCTTACAAATGTAAGAGAACTATATGTTATGTGTATATTAAACTACTGGTGCAGAAGTGTGTGTTGAACTGTATGTTATGTACTGAGCCTCAAGAATGTAACCACAGTGTAACCTGCTGGAAAAGAGCAGAAATGTGCATAAACTATATATGCCTGTGCAGATGTGTGTTTTAATGGTAGAAGTTGGAACATAGAGTTAACTTGCAAAACTTCAGGAAAATAAGTTAAAAGTGTTGTATGATGTGCTATGAAATTCAGTTTCAAGGCAGCAAGGAGACAGAATGTCTAGAGCTAGGAGTTTCTTTCTATTGTCTTTAAACAGAAATAATTACTAGGTTTAAAATGTAAAAGTGTTTTAACAGTTTTACGACTTCCATTTCTTGGCAAACTTCTGAGAGATATGTACTTCTCACACAGAGATGCTAAAAATTCTGTTGGTATCTGTTAGCCTGGGAACTGAAGTCAGGTGACAAATAGTGATGTCATCCAGCTGACCCACCAGTAATATTTTGATATTAATTTGGGAACTCTCTCAGAGACTGTGCATTTTGTATTTGTCTTTGGACCTGGAAACATCCTCTCATCAGCACTTGCCTTGCTATTAGTAAGTAATCAGGTTACAGTAATCTCTCTTAGATGTAGATAGGAATATAGTAAAGATTAGTTTAGATGTTTTCTGTATTTATTTGAAACTGTCCTGCAGTGTTGTTTTAAAATATTTCCTGTGATTCTGAACTCTGTAGTCACTGTGTTGTTAATTGAGTATTGTCTTGTTCTGTTATTATTTATTATTAAGTACATTTAAGTCTTTCAATTGTGGCTGGTGTGTTCAGAGTTATTTAAACTCTTGGCATACTTGCATATGTATCTGGTGACACTGTTTAGGCCACTCCTAAATAGCCTTGGTCATGCTTGCCATTTGGATAATAGTAACATTACACAGTAAGACTGGGCACCCTTTGGTAAGGGCCTTAAAAGTAGCTGATAACAGCTGGCTGGTAGCAGTGATAACTACCTTATAGTCTGGGCAGAAGGGGGCATAGCTAGTAAACCTGTGCTAGCCTTCCCCAGGAGTGTCTGTGGGTTTGTATATAATTCAAATCTCCAAGTGTGTGTCAGCTACTTGGGCAGGGACACAAAGCACTGGTTGGACAAAGATGGTGCTTGGAGGTCTTAGGTTGGCCACTTGGCTGAAATCTTAACACTATAGCCGTGCAAGTGGGGAGTCTTATTGAGGATCTAGAGAAAGAGATAGAAACTAGCCCCAGACTGACTGTGATCTCTGTGTGCTCTTAAGGGAAATTGTACTATACTGTGTGTGTACTTGTCATCCTCCCAATGTGTATGTCCCTCACTGGTGCTAGTGGTGAGGATTGAGACGCTTTGATTACTGGGCCAGTGCAGGGGCATCACAGAGTACATTAACTCAAAAATAATAAAAGACTGGAAAAAAATGGAAGAAGCTTTAAAAAGATATTCAGATGAAGTGATAAAATTGGAAAAATCAGAGGTCAGAATTATGAAAAGACTGGCTGAATATGAGACTGCTCAAGAAGAGATGTTTCAAAAACTAATAAAAGTAGACGACAGAGCATGTAGGGAAAACATGAGATTTTCTGCAGTACCAAAAAAGCTGGAAGGAACAGACTGTATTAATTGTATGAAAGCATAAATAAGCAACTAGACTGGTATTTCATAGCAGGAGTTGTTAATTAAGAGGGTACATTCGAAAGCAACCTAGACCTTTAATAATAGATGCAATCCTATTAGCAGAAGTTGTTGATTCTGACAAAATTGTAGCAGAAGGACAAATTACTAAAAATGGGAGACAGTAAAGTATTTGTGGAAAATGATTGCTCACTGTACACCAGGCAAAACTGGAGTAAATTTATTTCAGTAATCATGGAATGTTGAGAAGCAGGCTTAAGATTCAAACTGCTGTACTCGGCTATCTTCAGACTGTTCTTTCCTGGAGGGACAAAATCATTTTGTGATGTAGAACATGCTAAAGAGGAAATACAAAAGTTTGTCCAACAAAAAGTGATCTGTGAAACAGAAGGAGGTTTTGCTTCTTGTTCTTCTGATAAAGACCACAGAGAGAAACTGTGGCAGTGACACCTTTTCCAATGTTTCAATGGAAAATGCTTGAGAGAGAGAAAAAAGCACCCAAGTTGACAAGAAGAACTGATAATACATTGGAAAGGAAGCAGAGACTGGATTTGGGAGATGGAGATAAATGGGAGTAAAACAAGCAGCTTGGAAACTGACAAATAAATGTAGGATTACAAAGCATTAATTATATTTGTGAAACATGGAAGAACAAGAAAACCTGGGAATATTGGGTTTTTTTTTTACTTTGTTAAATTTGTAGGGGACTCTAAAGCATATGCCCAACTTCATGTCATTAACGTTTGGAGGGACACTTAGGAGAGGAAAAGTGGAAGGAAATAGTTAACTGTAAGTAAAACAAATGTTTGTTTTTAACAGTAATATTTTATAGTGTACGATATAATTTGCATGCTATAGTAAAGTTTTCTCAATTATTTTCGAGTGTAATGGGGATACTAAAGTAAACGGGTATCCCTGTTTCTTTTTTATTCCTTTCTCTTTCTCCTTGTTCAGTTTTAAGAAATGTAGGCACTGCAATGAAAACAAAAGAAAAAAGTCTGGTCAAAAGAGTATGATAGACGAAAAATGTATGTGCCTTTTCTCATTCTTGCATAGGGGAATAACTGGATTAAGGCCCTTGGCATGATCTAGTAACAAGTTTTAAGAGAAGGCAAATAAATAAAAAGAACATTGAATATAATAAAGCTTTCCTGTAGCAAATAAATAAATAGATGCTTGTAGAAGCAGCTCTGTATCTGGTTCTCGTGTCTCCATGGAATCTGATAAAGAGCGACAAAAACAGAATACTACTTTTTTCAAGGGCTTTCTTTCAATGGCTATGTGATGATGTTTTCTGAAAGCATTCAAGTGGTTTACCATTCTGAGAGAGCAATAAAGATGAGACAAAACCAGACCGCATTAAGGAGAAGCACAGGCCATACCATGTGTCTTAGCATGGATAACCTTCCTTTTATTTATTTATTTATTTTTTTAAACAAGAAGCGTATTTATTAAATTATCATGTGACATAGGCAATCTTGCATTTATATAAATGAAAACAAACCATATTGCCAACATTTCAGTTGCAAACATTATACATGTCAAACCATGTTGACACAATTGTAGTTGCAAACATTATACATCACTTATAATGTATCCAGTCATTGTCAGTCAAACATTACATAGCTCATTCAAATCCTGCCTTATTTTAAACCTTGTTCCCCTTCTGCATATATTGTTCCCACAGTTTCCATTTTTTCCTATGTAATTTGCTCCAACCCTTTTCTAAAGATCCCAAGTCCGGTTGCTTTTATCTCTGTTACTATATTCACTGCTTCTAATAAAGTTGGTTTAGAATTTGAGTTCCATTTTCTAGTAATTGCTTTTTGGCAGCTACCATAATAAGACTCAGCAAGGCCTTACTATGTCTAGGCAATTTTAATTCTGAATCATAGCTCAAAAAATTATTTCCTTAGTTACACCAATTTGTTCACCAGTATCTTTGACAGAGCAGTCTGCAGGGAATCTCTAACGTCTGCCATCTCATTACACTCCCAGAAAATATGTTCCCAGTTACCTCTTTCTTCCCATCACACCTAAAACATTTGCTGTCTGAGAAACAAATCTTTGGAGTCTTCTTGGCTTATAAAAATACACGTGTAAACACTTCCAAGCAAAGGTCCTAAATCTTATAGTATTTGTTCCATATTTGGGAGATATACATATATCCCCCATTGTTTCTTTGTGAATTGCTTATAAAAGCTCTCTTCCCAATCATTTCTAACTTCCTCTGATTGATTCCTATAGTTCTCATACAATATTTTATATCCTCTACTAAACCTTCCTTTTAGGTTGACCCAAATCTGTAAATGCAGCTGTCGTTGTGGGACAGTTGTTCCTATTAGGAACATAGTTTTGTGTGTTAGTGTTAGGTTTATAGGTTTTAAGGGAGTATTGGGGATGTATTTGTATTTTTTTTTGTTTGAAGGCTTTCAGTAAAACAGAAAGTTTTGTAAGATGTGACATAGGCTTAACAAAAAAAGCTTTTACAAATAAAAGGTAGGAATAATAACTTTATAACATAACGCTTTCTGTATCATCTTTAAATGTTAATGTTCACACAGATATATGCAAAAAAGAAAGAGTAGTGAACTATATTAGAAAATGTAGAGTGCAAATAGCCATGCTACAACAGCCACATTTGGAAATATCTGAACATGTGAATTTGATAAAGAAATGTTTTCAGGATGGTTATTTAGTGAATATCTTGGACAAATGAAAAGAGGAGTACTTGTATCAATTGCAAAAGGACCTCCAGTAGTGATAGAAAAGGGTAAAATGCTAATGGTAGATTTGTAGTACAAAGGGCTAATGGCAAGGGAGGAGGATTACACTGGCATGTATTAATATTCCACCTAAAATTGCTATAATGGAGCTTACAAAAATTCTGGCAGAGCTCCATTTCCATCAGGGAATATTACTTATAGGTGGGGACTGGAATTTGATTTGCAGCAGTGAATATGTGTCTGGTGGGGGGGGGAGAGGGGAAAGTATAACAAAGGAGGGTAGATTCTTGAAGAAATATATGAAAATATTTGGCATGAAAGCTGTCAATTCAGTAGTAGTAGTAGAGTTTACATATTATTCCCCAAGATACAAAACCTAGGCTAGGTTAGATGGAACTTAACATTTCACAGGAAGATGTGCATTTAATTGAAATATTTGATACACATCCAATAACTATTTCAGATCACAAGTAAATAATAATTAAAATAAAAGTACAGGCTAATGAAATAAAAATAAGGCACTGGCACTTTCCCACATATCCTTTGAAAAGAGGAATTTAAGGAATGGGTATTGGAAATAATTCAGGAGTTATTAGAGAAGATAGAAATTTCTTCTGAAAGTATAGCTAGGGAGTGGGATAAAATTAAAGTGGAGTTTAAAAATAGGATGGAAATAAAAGAGAGAGCTATGGTTAAGATGTAAGAAGAATTATAAGAGAGAGAGTTATGGTTAAGATGTAACAGGAATTATTCAGAGGGACTGACAAATGTTTAAGCATTGCAGAATAGAGGGAAATCTTACAGAGCTAGAAGAGGAGCAACTGCAGAATGCTAAACAGAAAATAAGGGATTACCTTGATAATATATATTAGTTTAAAAAGATTGCTGTTAAGCAACTGTTTTTTTGATAACACCAGAGCACAAAAACTTTTAGTGCAACGATTCAGGCAACGAATAGTAGAAAAGGTTATTGTCAAGCTTAGGGAGCTTATAACAAGGAAAATAACAGATCCTGTAGAGGTACTAGAAGTATTTTGGAATTTTTATGAAGGTCTGTATAAAGTAGAGAAATATGGAGATCAAGAAAAGGTACAAATGGAAATGTTTATGGAAGAATCAATTATGCCAAGGTTAGAGGTAGATGAAGCTCTAATGTCCTTCTGTTCACATGTTGCAGTATTCATAACAGTAGGGAGCTGCTGCCAGCAGCACCACCTTCTGGCCAGTATACCAAAGTCTTTGTTTCTGGAGGGTACATGTGACATCCCTTGTCAGGGCCATAAACTAACATAGGGTATAAAGGTGACATCTGCATGCACCCTCCTCAGAATTTTCCTGCCGCAGTGAACACTGGACTCCTGTTCGCCAGTTCCGAAAGCAGATCACTTTTCAGACCGAAAAAATTTCCAGATCGGATAACCGTTTCATCCTTCTAATACAGTGCCCTGTTGGCTTTTTTCATTGCCTTTGATTATTGTTATGTCAGCTAGAAAGGGGAAGTGTGCTTGTGGGAGACAAATTCCTCACAAGGATGCACACGAGAAGTGCGTTTTTTTGCTTAGACGAGGCCCATGACCATACGTCCTGCCCCATTTGCAAATTTTTCATTCCGAAAACCCTTTGCAGCAGTCTTGCTGCACTAAAATTGTATTTAGAAAATCAGAGACTCAGACGTCTTGCGCTTGGTATGGAAGAGGAAGTAGGCCCGTCCGAAGAGCCACCGAGGAAGAAGGCCAAAAAAGTTGGGCCGGAATCCCTTGCTGCGTGCAGGCACCCGAGAAGGTTCTTGAGGCTGATGAAAGCCCGGCATCTTCCCAGACATCGGTTTCCAAGCCAGACCCGGGAACCACTATGGAAGCTGGGGTGGCAGAAACCTTTAGTACGTCCACTTGCTTATTGGTGTCTCTGTTGTTAAATCATCCAGACAATTACCTTTGCCTGCTCTTTATCCCACTCACAAAGATGGCAAATTCATGGACACACTAGGAAAGAAAGTCTATACATCCTCTACCCTGGCTATTAGAGCTCTCAACTATGAAACACATGTGGCTAAATATGTCTTGGATACCATTTCCAAGGCCTCCACATTACTGTCTGAGGCACCAGACTCTCCCATTAACACTCAAATTAACATCCTTCTTTCCACTGCATCCCAGGTAACTAGGCATTCAAAATGCAGTTATGATGCTGCAAGCCTCATCTAAGTCTGCTGCATCTGGATCAGTCTTGAGTATATATTCTTGGGTGAGACTAGAACCCCTGTCCATGGATGTGCAAACAAAACGGCTGGATGCACCCCTGGATAATAAGGCCCTGTTTGGCCAAGTCTCAGCAGAACTCCTTAAGTCCCTTCAAGAAAAGGGTAAGGAACACCTTCTGGTGTCTCCTATTCCCAGATATCACAGGAATTATCCACAGAAACCTTCCTTTGTTAGGAGGCAGTCAGCACACACTGCTCCATAGTCTAAAGGATGTAGACAAACCAGGAAAAGCTCTACTCCTAGGTTTCCTACAAGTTCTTCCACTGTGCCCTTTTGAGACCAGTCTGACCAGTCCAGGCCACTTCCTCTGTGACTACCCTCCCTTGCACCAAAACACCTCACTGTCCCTCCTTCTCACCCTCTCCCTTCCCTCCTGGTGAATTATTACATCAGAACAATGGGTTCTCTCCATCATTCAGTCAGGCTACTTCTTGACTTGGTGGATGATACCACCCTTCAGGGGCATCTCTCAACCACCTGCAAACCAAACCCACCTTTTCCCCTCCTGTCATTCAGCAGCTTCTAGTTCAAGGTAACATAGAACAGGTACCACACCAGCAAAGAAACAGGGTTTTTTACTCCAGAATGCTTCTGGTACCAAAGAAGGATGGCCCTTGGAGACCAGTCCTAGACTTATCCTATCTAAATCTATTTCTCAAAGTTCCCACTTTCAAAGTGATTACCACTAATTCCAACTCAGACTTTCATGGTAGCCCTGGAATTAAAGGATGCCTACCTACACATCACCATACACCCAGATTACAGGAAATACCTCAGATTTGCAATAGGCTCTTGCCATTTGCAATTCTCAGCCTTGCCCTTTGGACTCATTACTGCCTCCGAGTATTCACAAAATGCCTGGCCCCTGTCATTGCCCACTGCAGGACTCAGGGTATTCAGATATACCCATACCTGGACGACCCGCTCATTCTTCATTAAGACCACCAAACCCTCCTGTTACATCTACAGCAGGTAACCTCCAACCCTATCTCTGTTAGGGTTCACCATAAACCACGAACAATCTCAATTGATCCCCTCTCAAGACCTGGTTTTCCTGGGTTACAGGATCATAACAGACATTATGAAAGCCTTCATTCCAGATCAAAGAATCCTAGACCTTTGTCTATATTTTCAAAGAATCCTCTCCCACTCCTTCTTGCCAGCTCGAGAGATTTTAAGAATTCTAGGGCACATGGCATCACTCATACTCATGCTGCCTCCAGCAAAACTCCATATGAGAAAAATCCAGTGGGTCCTGAAAAAACTATGGAGTCAACACCCCCCCCCCCCAACCTTACTTCAGTGTCTGAAGAAGGAACTCCAGTGGTGGATCTCAGCTCTTCAACTCAACCAAGGGATTCACCTTCAGATCCCAGCCACCCTACAATAGGGCTCCGCAAATGCCTCTGACTTGGGATGGGGCAGTGCTACTTACAAGCCAAAAACAGCTCTCAGTGCAAGGCACATGGTCCAACTCAAGACTAAAGGACCATATCAGCATCAAAGAAATGAGGCCTTTACACTTGGCCCTGCTAAACTTCAAATCACTCCTTCACCCAGGAACCCTGAAAGTAATCACAGACAATATAATGGTCCTGTGGTACATCAGCAAGCAGGGGGGAACAAAATCCTACCATCTGTGCAGCCTAGCAATTCAGATCTGGAACCTAGCAGTATCTCTCCACATTAATCTGCTAGCTGTCTATATCCCTTCCACAGAGAATGTCATGGCAGACTACCTGAGCAGAACTTTAGCTTCATGTCATGAATGGATGCTTCACAGGGAGGTATTTCTAAACATAATCCACAGGTGGGGTATTTCACAAGCAGATTTTTTTTGTCTCCGCCCAGAACAGACAGATGCCCAAATTCTGCATAAGGAATCCACATCCACAAGCGTGGAAAGTGGATGCCTTCTCCTTCTCTTGGGGAGAATGTACCTCTATGCCTTCCTCCCACTCACACTAATTCAGAAAATCCTTCTGAAAATATAGAGGGACAACCCAAAAATCCTACTGGTGACTCCCTTTTGGCCAAGACAGCATTGGTTTCCCCTCTTACACTTGCTAGCCAAGGGCAATCACCACAGGTTACCCCACAGAGTAGACCTACTCACACAGGACATGGGATCCTTACTACATCCTCAGGTAGACAATCTGAAATTAACTTTATGGGTGATAGGGTTTTGATCCCCTGCAGACACCTATACTCAGAGGAAGTACTCAATGTTCTGTAGGAGCCCAGAAAACCCAGTACCAGGAGAAACTATGTATCCAAATGGAACAGATTCTCCTACTGGTGTCAATGGAAAAAACAGGACCCTCTAACTACCTCTGTACCTATGGTCCTTTCCTATTTGTGTGAGCTACTGCACTCAGGACTAACATATTCATCTGTTAAAGTGCATTTATCTGCTTTCTCTCCCTGTCTGCCAATCTGCCCTCCTCTGTCTTCCAGACTGGAGGTCAAACTTTTCCTCAAGGGAGTGCTTCACGTCAGGCCTCCCAGGAAACCTATCCTCCCCCTTGGGACCTGAACTTTGTATTAGAAAAACTTACATTGCCACCCTTGGAACCAGCTCATTCAGTATCCCTAAAGCTATCCACACTGAAAACAGTTCCACTAGTGGCCCGTACATCCGCCAGGAGGGTATCGGAGATCCAAGCCCTCATGGTTACCTCTCCTTACCTTATTTTCCACAAGGATAGAGTTGCCCTAAGGACCAACCCTTCCTTCCTGCCGAAGGTAGTTAATGAACATTTACTAGACCAGACCATCAATCTACCAGTTTTTTTACCCTCAACCACAAAATTCCTCAGAAAGGACTCTCCATTCCTTGCATGTCCATAGACAATTGAGGTACTACTTAGACAAAACCAAACCTATCAGAAAATCAGATCAACTTTTCATCTCCTTACCTCCCAGAGCTCTAGGGAAGGCAGTCTCCAAGCAAACCATTTCCTCGTGGATTTCAAATCCATTACCCTATGCTACTCCTTCCATGAAAAATCCGTACACGGACATGCCAAACCTCACTCTACCAGGGCAGCTGCTTCCTCAACTGCCTTTTTCAAAGGAATTGACTATGCTTCCATCCTGGAAGCTGCTACTTGGACTTCTGTCCACACCTTCACCAGATATTACAAACTGGACCTAGTCTCTAGAGCTAGGGCAGGGTTTGCAAGGGCTTATTGACCAGGGAACCCAATCCTCTACCCAAAACCATGCCTAAAAGCTCTGGTACTCTCCCTACTGTTATGAATACTGCAACATGTGAATAGAAGGACATAGAATAGTTGTGTAAGAATTTACCATAACCTTAGATGTCCTTCTCTTCCATGTTGCAGTATTCAATCCCCCCCACCTGTCCCTCTACCTTTAACATCTTGCTTGCCATTCTGACTTGGGGGGGGGACACTACTTTGATAACCCCAATGCCTCCACTACAAGCAAACCACCTACTTTCCTGACTCTAGCATGCATGTAATTCCAAGGGTCCCCTTGGGACTGTTCTACCCACAGGAGTACTACTGTATGCGGCAGTTCATTCTGAGGAGAGTGTGTGCAGACATCACCTTTATACCCTGCATCAGTTTATGGCCCTGACAAGGGATGTCACATGTACCCTCCAGAAACAAAGACTTTGGTATACTGGCTGGAAGGTGCTGCTGCTGGCAGCCACTCCCTACTGTTATGAATACTGCAGCATGCAAGAGAAGACATCTAAGGTTATGGTAAGTTCTTACACAACTATTCTTTACTAATGGTTAGGATAGGAGGAGATGAGATAAAAATGGTGATGCATAACCAATCCACAGGAAAAAGTCCCCAGGATTAGATGGTATTCCTGTGGAGATTTGGACGCTAAGAAGGGAAAAAATGATAAAGATCTGGAAGGTTTTGTTTAACAGTATTTTAAGAGGAGGAGAAGCACCAACAAACGGTGGTGGCTGTATTACCTAAAGAGGGTAAATACCTATCAGATCCAGCATCATACAGCCCCATTTGAGTCCAAAATTATGATTGTAAAGTGACCTGATGTCAATTTTCATTCATTCCTCAACATGTGGGTTTGGATCCGATCCTTGGATCCACCTTGGCCACTTTTATACAGCTCATGGATACTGCAAGCTCTCGAGCTCCTCCCTTATCCATAATGCAGCAGTCCCGCTCTTTCCCCAGATCTCGTTTGCTGCCATTGTGTACAGATGTGGTCAACACAGCTCTTGAGCATTGGTTTGTAGGGAAGTGTTATATCTTAAAACTTCTTTTTTTCATTATATTTTCCTCCTTTAACCTATGAATTTAACGTAAATCTTTTTTACCTTTGCTGGTATTTTTTCTTTTATTTGTACCATTTGGTAGTTCTTCTGTACCATAATTTTTTTATTTTTCCCTTTACCTTTTGGTCATTCTAGTCATACCACTGTTGGTGTTCATTCTCTTTTCTATATTAAAAAAAAACTCCTTCATTCTCTCTTCTCAGATTAGCATTTCCGTTATGTTCGGTGAATGAACCTTCAAGCTATAAAAAAATATGGCAAGAGCGGTAACCCCCCCTCCCGTCAGATGACCATGACTTGTGCGTGTACTGTTTGGGTCCAGACCATTTGCAGTCTTCCTGCCCTTTTTGTAAAGCTTTCAATCCAGGAGCACTGGTGGACAAGGTGAGCAAATTCATCCTGAAGGGTCTTTTTCCTTCAGCCTTTGGAGACTCGCTTATTGCAGCTCAAACCTCCAAGTCAGATAAAAAAAAAAGAGGCCAAGAAATGACATTCTGACCAGCCCTCTTATTCTTTTTCGGATCCAACTACGGAACCACCTAAAAAAAAAAAAAAAAAAGACTTTGGAGCCTTCATCTGATACCAGATCCATTTCTTTGGATCTGGGTCATTCAGATCTGAAGCCTCTTCCTAGAACTAGGTATGCATCTTCCTTGGATCTTGTGCTTTCATCAAATAATCAATATTTTATTTTATAAACGATTTGTTGATGACCTGTTTCTCATATGGTAGGATTAATTTTCTTTATTTAATGATTTTCTCAATAATTTATATACATCTACTGGGTTTTTGAAATTTAGCAGCACATTACATTTTGCTCAGATAGATTTCCTGAGCATCAGGTTAACTAAAAGCCACACAGGGCAGATTGAAACCTTATTGTACAAAAAAGATATCAAAAGAAATGCTTAATCTGATGTTGTCCTTTTCATTCTTCCTCATGACTGGGTTACAGATCTGATCTTTGGATCTGACTCGGTCGCATTTTTACAGACTTAGGTTCCAGCCTCGAGCTCCTCCCACTACCACAATGCTCCAAACTGTACTCAACCTCCTCAGATCTCATTTGCCAGCATCACTGATAGACGTGGTTCACTCGTCTCAAGTTTTCAGTAACTATTTCTGCCTTGCCTGAGAGTTAAGTGAAATACTTTTGTCTTTTCATCTTCTCTTATTCTTTGGTACCTCCCCTCCCACTAGTTTTCTCTGGCATTAGGGCTTTACTTTTGGTGCCTTAGCTTCTCTCCCATCAGCTGATTTCTTAGTCTGTTATGGACAACTCCTAACTTTTTGTGAGTTACTGAAAAAAAATAGGTAGTATAAGTATAAATAGTCAAGTAGAGGTTTCTCTTTCTTGTAGTTTTAGTAGTTATAATCCGTTTGGTTTTTGGCTTGTTCTCACTGCTATGTCTGACAGGCCTTTTGGTTTTATGCACTGTTTGGAATGTGGGCATAAATTCCCACATTCTAACGCGCCTAGTAAATGTGTATGTAGTTTGGGTGCCAAACACCTGAGGATGGCCTGTGACATCTGTGAAGGCTTTAATCCCAGGGACGTAGCCGACTGCAGAAGCAAACAGATTATTTTTTTCAAGTGCTGTTGCCTTCTTCTTCCTCCTCTTCACCAGGGGCTTAAACTCCCTCAAAAACTACTCGTGCATCTTCTGAGCTAAAGAAGCACCCTCACAAGACTTCGAGAGCCGCTTTGGAGCCACCTGCAAAATTATCGAAACCTTTGGATCTGAAGTTGTCAGATTTGAGGCCTACTTCGGTTCCTGTGCATCCAGAAAGTCATCCCTCAGAGCTGACAGGAAATACATTGGCCTTTACATCTCCCAGACGTTCTGCTCCTTCCTCGGTCATAGTTCTTTGGACCCGAGAGCCTGGAGCCAAACTCCTGATGTGTCCATTAGGTCAGTATCCCAGACCTTACCACCAAAAATTCTGCAAACTCCTACCAGACATTCAAGACCAGAGTCAGCGGCTTCCCCTGTATCCTCTAGAATCCTCTCTGAGATAGGTATGGACAGATTGATGTGGAGGTCCCTCAGAACCCAGATTCAGATGGGGGTTTACATACTCCATCCAATTTCAGATCTGTGAGTGCTCTTGTATCCCAACCCAGATCTTATCTGATCCGACCTCCCATTTTGGAACCCCATGATCGTGACACCCGAGAGAGAGTTGGCCTCAGATCCGAGGAAATTGTTTTCCTCGACTCTGATGGTTACCCTGACTGATTCTGCTCAGAGTAGGTCTTGGATCTGCAATGTTGGCATAGGATCCAGGGATTGGGGTTCAGCTCCATCCTTGCCGGAGCCATCCCTTCCCCTTGGTGCTTCAGTGTTTCGGCACTTGACAGCTTGGCTCTGATTCTCCCTGGAGACCTCGGATCCATGGGTTTCTGTTGTCATTCCTTCTCAACTGCTTCGGCTCCAAGAGGATTGGAAGGTTTGTCTCTGGGTTCAGCGGCCTTCCAGGTATCTTCTCTTCTCACAGAGGCCCGACCTCTCAGATCTGCGAGCGAACACCAAAAAAAAAAATTGCAGACACTACAAAGTGGGTGGTTTTGCTCCCTACACCCCCCCCTAACTAAATGTACCAACACGAATATTGCACTACAGTGGAGGAAAAGGCAAATCCCAGATGACGGCCAAACAATTTTTTCCCCTGGGAAAAAATTTGCTTATATGGCTGTTCGGGGGATTGGTATTTTGATTATTATGTGTCGATGAAAGGGAGTTCATTGAACAGCCCCTTCGAAGATGTAATAGACCCAAGACTTCTACTGCTTCACATTTGGCAACCCTATAGTTTATCTCTATCTCTAATTCCTCCCTAAGGCTCATATCACGTGCAGCTGAAGGAGCCTCAAGGGCAGCAGGTTCAGGCATTTCTATCAGGAGCATGCCTGGATGTGCCTGTGTGTTTTTGCGGAGCCCTTCAAGTCATCCTTCGTCAATACTCCTTTTGACAGAAGTTTGCTATTTGGCCCTAAGATTAAAGACACATTTTCCAGGTGTGAGCAAGATGGTAAGACCCTGTCTGCAGTGGGTGTATGTTTTTCGACTCCTCAGAGATCCTTTTTGAGGAATCATTGAGGCAATAGAAAAATGTGGTTTAGGAAATCCCAGGGTCCATTCTATGATCCACATGGAGAGAGTTCCACCAGAGGCCGAAGGATGAACTCTAAAGGAAGACGCTGTCCATGCAGTAGAGGAAGCCCACAGAACCAGGGGTCCAGAGATTCTTTCTCTGATAGACCATGTCAGCACTCCTGAAAGGAGGTCTGATTGCCCACCTCTGGAGGGAGTTGGGGGTCACTTATCCCTGCACCAGATTGTCTGGCTAGACAAAACAAAAGATACTTGGGTGGATAGGATTATTTCGAGATGTTATATAATTCCCTTCTCTCTTCCACCTCCATCAGTAAACAAAATTGCCAGTGTTACATCCAGTCAGAGGAAAACAGTGGCTCTAGAAATACAAAAGCTGCTAGAAAAAGTGTCATCCAAGAGGTCTCCCCAGACCAGTAAAGATCCGGGTCTTACTCAAGATTCTTTTTAGTGCTGAAGAAAACAGGAGACTGGAGACCAATTTTGAATCTCAGCATTCTGAAGAGATTAGTGCGGCATACCAAGTTCTGGATGGTCATGGTTCAGTCCATATTGTCTTTCCTGCACAAGGACGACTGGATGTGCTCAGTAGATCTTCAAGATGCGTAATATCCCATAAAAATGAACAGACGGTCCAGGAGATATCTACAATTCCAGCTGGCAGCCAGTCATTTCCAGTTCAGAGCACTACCCTTTGGTCTCACCACAGCCCCCAGGGCGTTCACCAAATGCATGGCAGTAGTAGCAGCTCATTGGAGACTGCAGGGATTCTGGGTGTTTCCCTGTATAGACATCTGGCTCATAACCACTTTGACCAAGCATCTCCTGATAGCTCAAGAATATGTACTCCAGATTTGTTCCAAGCTAGGAATTACAATCAACCACAACACATCTTAACTAGAACCATCTCAAACATTAGAATTCATAGGGGCCTTATTTGACACAACATCAATGACCGCTTCTCTCCTTTTGCCAAGGGTATAAACTATTTGTTTCCAAGTCAAGAAAATAATTAAAAACTCATCTGTGTCAACCCATCTGATTTTACAAATACTGGGATTAATGTCCACAGCAATAGTTCTAGTTCCATTAGCAAGATACGATATGAGAATTCTCCAGTTGACATTAACAACCCATCAGTCCATTCTACAACCATTATCTACCAAGATCAGTATAACTCAGACATCCAGAAAGGACCTTTGGTGGTGGATTCACTCAAGTCAAATATTACAAGGTCATTCATTCATCCTTCCTCAGCCCAAGGCCATAGTGACCATGGATGTGTCCCAGATTGGGGGGGGGGGGGGCATTTCTTGGGTAAGACTGTCCAAGGCACTTGGTCCCCTGAAGAGGTCAAATGCATATCAGTGTACTGGAAATGAGACCAGTACTCGTAGTAGTGCAGGCGTTCCAAAACTCTTTGAATTGCGATTCAAATAGACAATATGTCTGTAGTATGGTACATCAACAAACAAGGAAGAACCAGATCTTACCCTTTATGTTGAGAAGCTGTGAGAGGATGGCAGTGGGTGATCTCTTCAAATCAATTTCTGATAGCAACTCATATACCGGGGAAATCCATATTAATAGCAAATAAGTTGAGCAGGTCCATACTACTACCTCACGAGTGGTCTTGCAACAAGGAAGTGGCGGAGATGATTTTTCGCCAGTGGGGCCAGCCATGCTGCAAACTATTTGTACCTCCCCTGAGCAACAAGTGCAACAGGTTCTTTGCCCTAATTCTCGAGTGATGCTGTTCTACATGATTGGCACCCACTTCCCCTTAATGCTTATCCCCCAACTGCCTTAATCCCCAAATTTCTACAGAAAGCATCCTGGTTGAAGAGCAAAGTCATCCTCATTGCCCCTTACTGGTGTCGACAAATTTGGTCTCCCTTCCTTTGCCTCATCTAGTTTACCCACCTTGGATTCTGGATCCAATTCCAGACCCCCTGTCTCACCTGATAGACAGGATTCATCCGGACATTTTGGGCCTAAAGTTGACCACATGGTTTCTCCAATTCCATTGATATCCAGACAACCAAAGCTCTCTTTCCCTGGTGCTCCACATTTTTTTGCCTTCCCACAAATCTTCCACTAGAAAATTTTACAAGACCAAGTGAAAATGGTTTGTTTTCTGGGTGCAGCAGCAAGACATCAATCCTTTTTCAGCACCAGTACCTAAAATTCTTGAATTCCTGGCTTCGGTTTTTAAAGATGGGGCTAGTCCATCCACAGTTAAAGTTCAGTTAGCTGCCATGTCTAATTTCCATATTAGAGTTGATAATTCCACTTTGCCTTCTTCATGTCTTTGTAAGTCATTTATAAAAGAAACCTTTCTACTCAAACCACCCTTTAGTGATCCTACTCCACCGTGGGATCTGAATTTATTGTTACAGGCCCTGACTCAAGAAAACATTTGAACTGGCTACAAATGTGATTTGAAATATTTGAAGTGGAAAACTATATTCCTGATAGCCATAACATTGACTAGGAGAGTTTCAGAACTTCAAGCATTATCCTCTAAGTCTCCTTATTTAATATTTCATAAGGATAGGTTGCCATTAATAACCAATCCTTCCTTCTTAAGATGGTGTCAGGATCTAACATTAATCCATCTATTAACCTCCCTGTGTTCCTTCAAAATTTTCAAACAAAGGAGTATACATTTTGCATTTATTAGATGTCCACAGACAATTGTTTCTATCTTCACAGATCAGAGAAGTTTAGAAAATCAGATCAATTTGTATCCTTTTCGGAAACAAAACTGGGAGAACCAGTTACCAAAGTAACTTCATCAAAATGGGTAACCAACTGCATCTTCTTTCTTTATAACATGTTTGGCCTGTCCATGCCAAAGCCTTTAAGTGCTCATTCAACCAGGTGCACGGCAACTTCATCAGCTTTATCCAAGTCTTCCATGTATGATATTTGTGCGGCTACAACGTGGACTAATCCTTACACCTTTATTACTTATTACAAGTTGGATCTGGTCTCTAGGGGAAGAGCAGCCTTCGGTTTAACAGTGCTCAAGAATATCCTTCCTTAGAGTCCACCCGGGATTCATATAGTTGGGGATACTGTCCCACATGTTGAAGAATGAATGAAAACTGACAGAATCAGATAAAGAAGTTATGTATTCCCATAACGTTCCATCTGTGTTGTCCATTTTCATTCCTCCTCAACTCCCCTCCCTCCAGCTCCCTGCCCTTTCTTCTTAATGATTGAAGTTCCTGTTATTTGAGCTACAGATAGTGACTTTCCATGTAAAAGTTTTAATTTCACTGTTATATACAATAAAGAGCAGCAAACAAGACCCGGGAAAGAGGGGGACTGTTGCATTATGGGTAAGGGAGGAGCTCAAGAGCTTGCAATGTCCATGAGCTGTAAATAAAGCAGATGAGTCTGATCTGAGGGTCGAATCTGAACCCACATGTTGAGAAAGAATAAAAATGGACAACACAGATGGAATGTTATGATGAGTACCTACCTTCTTTTTTATGTCTATAATGTCTAAAGGAATGGCAAAGGTGATGCCAAAATTGATAGATATGGATCAGTGTGGATTTATGGAAGGGAGGAAAACATTTGACAACATTAACAGAACATTGATGATCTAGAGGGAAGCTGAATATAAGAAAATGCCACTGTTGATTTTGGGTCTTGATGCAGAGAAAGCATTTGACAGAGTAAGTTTTGAGTGTATGAGCAGGGCAGTGGAAGCATTTGCAAAATGATGAGGTTTATTAGGTGAATATATGAGGGATTGGAGGTTAAAATTAAAGTGGATAGGTTCCTCTCTGATCATTTCCACTTGAGCAGAAGAATCAGGCAGGGGTGTCTTCTGGTGTGGCTGCTAATGATATGTGAGAAGAGACTAAGCCAAAGATAATATAAAAACTGAGAAATTGGAAGCTGCTTTATATGGACAATGGATTACAAGATACAAGTAGTTAAAATGTTTTAGTCCCTTTAGATGTTCATGTTTCACTGTTGCAGTCATCACATTTGGGTTATCCCTGCCAGGGTAGCCCTCGGCTGGCCCAAATACCAGAGACTTAGTATTTCTGCGTCATCTGCTGTCACTTCAGGATTGACATCTGGTCGTCATTAGTATAAAGTAAGGCAGCCGATGCCATTGCATCAGTCTTTCTTGCCGTGGAGCCCAAAGCAGAAGCATTTTATATGAGTGACGGTCAGCCGCTACCTGAGTTTCATCTATTGAATTGAAGTTGAAGTCTTCTAAAGCTAAGTACCCCATTGGGGATCCATTTTTCTTGCAGTAACTGATGTCAGAAAAAGTTAATAATTGACTCGCCTGTGGAAAGCAAATACCACATCGAGACTTCCATTCTTACTGTGTCACTTGCTTAGGCCCAGACCACGACGTCCCCTGTTGTCGCTTCTGTGATTTGTTCAATGCCAGAACTATCAGTTGTCGGGCCCTTATTGTAGACGATAAGGCTTCGGTAACCCATCCGACAGCAGGTCTTCTGAAAAAACATAAAGATAAGTTAGTCCTCAGTTCTCCAGTCCTCAGTGAGGCTCTTTCACACCTCCTGATGCCCACTTCTGTGGATTCGCAGGCCACTACCAAGACCCTTTCGGAGTCTGGTATGCCGCAAAACTCTTCTTCGACTAAGGATCCTGCTGACATCTCTACCTTGGATGGGTCTGGAACCACTGAGCAGGCACCGGCTTCCGAGGAAGTCCTTCGCACTACCGGTTCTTGACACAAACCGACGTCTTCTTTAACGACTATCTTTTGAAAACGACCGAGTTTCTTAGGCCCAGGGTACGAACCACATCCAAGAAACCGACAACCTACTCCCAGGCACCTGCTTCCTTGCCTCAGTCTCAGATGCTTAAAATGGAGGAAGACCTTATCATGCTGGTCAGGGGAAGCCAAGCTGTCCCCTCCAAAAGGAAAAAAAGATCTGTCCCCTGTAGTTCTGTCTGAACAAGAGTCAGATGACTCTGATGCTTCTGAATATGAAGACATGCAACCCCACTCTACTTATGAGGATTCTGATGCAGAGGATTCCATCCCTTCAGCCTACTTCTCTCAACTAGCCACCAGGCCTCAGTTATCTTCAAGAAAGATCCTGCAAGCTCTGGGGTTCATGGCATCTTGCATACTACTCATTCCATATGCCAGACTGCATATGAGGAAACTTCAATGGTACCTAAACAGCCTTTGGTGTCAACACTCTCAAGACATGGAAACTCTTATAGTTATAATTCCTTGCCTAAGAAAAGATTTTCTTTGGTGGGCAACAGCTTGCTCCCACAACAAGGGACTGCCTTTCTCACCACCCCCACTGCCCAGACCCTCACCACAGACTCATCAGACTATGCTTGGAGTTCACACCTGGATGGCAGGTGCATACAGGACCAATGGAGCCCGCAGCAAATTCCTCTGCACATCAACCAAAAAGAGATGATGGCCGTCCAGCATGCCTTGATAGCTTTCAAACCCCTTCTCTCCCCAGGGGCTCTCCTGATCAGAACAGACAACACAACTGTGATGTGGTATATCATCAGGCAGGGAGGGACTGACTCCTACCCTGTCTGCAGGCTGGCCATGACCCTTTGGCACACAGCCTCTGCCATGTAACTGCACCTGTTAGCACAATTCCTACCAGGCTGTCTTAACTGTGTGGCAGACCAATTAGGCAGAAATCTTCTGGACCCACACGAGTGGCAGCTCAACAGAAGAACCTTCACCCTAATAACTCAGAAATAGAGTACCCTGAAGGTCGACCTATTTGCCCACCACACCAACCATCATCTCAGAAAATTCTGCACCAGTGAGCATCACTGCATGGCTTGGAAAGTGGATGCTCTGTCCTTCCCCTGGGTCATTCTCTCAGTCTATGCATTTCCCCCACTACCTCTCATCACCAGGGTACTGCTCAAAATAAGGGAGGAAAAACAAAGGACAATTCTGATTGCTCCAGACTGGCCTCGCCAGCACTGATACCCACTGCTGCACAGCCTGTCCCCACTGCCACCATGACACCTCCCTCAGACCCCAACCCTCCTGACCCAGGGGGAAGGAGAATTCATGCATCCCCAACTGCAGACACTCAGTTTGGCACCTTGGATTATTCTCTAACCCCAGATCAATCTACTAACCTCGGTAAACAGGTTCTAGATGTTATCCATGAGGCCAGACACCCTAGCACTAGAAAGTCTTATGCTGACAAATGGAAAAGGTTCTGCACCTGGATCCAGGCTAAAGGAGCCAATACGGTACAGCCCTCCCTCCCTCTCATCCTGGATTACTTAGCTGACCTACTACATAGTGGCCTCTCTTTCTCCTCTATAAAAATTCATGCCTCTGCTTTTTCTGCTCATTTTCCCACTGAGCAGCCCCTTTTCTCACACCCTTTGATCAAACAGTTCCTAAGAGGGGCTAGCAACTTGATGCCACCCAGAAGGGCACCCACCCCAGCTTAGGACAACAACTAGGTTTTGGAAAGGCTCGCCCTGCCAATTTCTCTCCTGGAAGACAGCATTCCTTCTGGCCATCACTTCAGCCAGAAGAGTCTCCAAGCTGCAAGCACTCATTGCTGTGGAACCCTTCATCATCATCTTCCATTCTGACAGGGTATCCCTCAAAACTAATCCATCCTTCATGCCCAAGGTGGTGTCCAGTGTGGCTCTCAACCAATCCAATCATTTGTCCACCTTTTTTCCTAATCCCCAGAACAAGGGGGAAAGGATTCTGCACTCTCTAGGTGTGCACAGACAGCTCAGATTCTGTCTCGACAGGACTAAATCCTACAGAAAGTCTGATCAATTGCTGGTTAGCTTTGCTACAGGGGCAGAAGGCAAAGCCATCTCCAAACAAACCATTTCCAAATGGATAGCACACTGCATCCATTTCTGCTACAAACAACATGGAAAACCTCAAAATCCACCAAGAAAAGCCCTGGAGAAACTGAGAAAGTTCTTTTTTAGCATAGTTAAAATTTAATGTTCGCTATCCGTCCCAAAGACTTCATCAGAAATGATAAAATACACTTCCAAATCACTTTTAAACCATTTAACCAATCAGATCATCTCATTAACAAGTCCATTAAATACATAAAAACATTTAAAGGCATGCTATAAAAAATGTACAACTCAAAGTGTCCACACAGTTAACACAGTTTAAAAACATAAGGGCAATCACCCCTGTATATTCACTTTAGTAATTTTCCTATTTTTTAAGAAACATTTTATGTTCACCATATCATTCAGACCAGGGGGTAAATAAGAAGCAAGTTTAGTCTGCCATTCTGCCTCTCTTTGTTCAACATAATTTCTAAAGTCCCCTCCCCTAAGGTCACGCTTAACAACTTCTACTATAGAAAAAGTAATTTTTTTCCAGTTAGAACATGTCAAAGAATGCTTAAAAAGAGCATTATTACTGTTTTTTGTCTTCATAGTATACAAGTGCTCTAATACCTATTTCCTTAGACTCCTGGTGGACATGCCAACATAAAAACTTGGGCATGTTTAACACATCACAAGATACACTATCCCTGTTGTACTACAGCTCAATTTTCCAGGGATGAGTATAGTAAACTGTATATGTTCCAGGAACACAGAGACCCTCGGAAATAAATCTGCATGCCCTGTACCCTGAACATTTAAACATACCCCCAGTTTCACCAGAAGTAAGGGTACATTTAAACATACCCCCAGTTTCACCAGAAGTAAGGGTTGGCCCAAAGTTATTATTTTCTAACAAATGTTTAAAATGTTGATTTTTCTTGTAAACAAAATGGGGGCCTTCTCCAAGAACTTTAGATAAATCTACATTACCCGTAACTACATTCCAATTTTCACTAATAATCTGACAAATGTAATTACTGTCTACATTCATATCCAAACAAAATCTGGGACCTTCTGCCCTTCTCTCTTTTATATGTGTGCCACTAGATGCTACATTCTGAGCTTTCTTAACAAAACCTCTGCAAAATAGGAGGAAAATCTGTCTGTCTCCTATGAATGACCTCTTGAACCATATTTTCAAGTAGGTCTCCAGGGTAACCTCTTTCTAGAAACAACTCTTTTATGAGGTTAATTTCCTTCAAAAAAACAGAGTCGTCCAGTATCATTCGAGATGCTCGAATGAACTGTCCTCTAGGAATATTTTTTCTCATAAAGTAAGGGTGGCAACTCTTGAAATGGACATAGCTGTTACAAAATGTACTCTTACGATGAATACTACTCAAAAACACATTGTTATTAGTGTCCATTGTCAAGTTCACATCCAAAAAAGGAAACCTTGTTGCCTATTTCCCCCACCATGAATTTAAAAATACTGTAATAGCACTTAAAAGCTCCACAAACTCATTAACATTAAAGTTGTCCTTATAAACTATAAAGAACAAATCATCTGCAAATCTTTTATAAAAGATAATTTGCTCCGAATAATCAATACGTGACATTATTTCCATGTCCCACCAACCTAATACCAGATTTACATAGGTTGGGCCAACAGTGGCCCCCATGGCCACCCCTTGTAGTTGTTTATAAAATTGCTTGTTAAACAAAAAGAAGTTGTTGTCTAATAATAAATCTAACAAAGCAGTATAAGTAATAATACTGTTGTTACTTAAACTTGTATGCTTCCCCATAAACCATCTTACATAATCAACCCCAACATCTTTAGGGATGCAAGTGAATAGGGAAACAACATCAACAGTGAACATCTGTAAGTTTTCCAACCTAAAGTCTGAGGAAGAAAAAAGGGCCTACGCTGGTTCAAAAAGTCCCAAGAATCAGTTACATAAGAAGGAAACTGCTTAACTAATAGGTTCATCACTGAATCTAAATACAAAGAAGTGCAGTCAGTACAACTTCCTGAGGCTGATATAATAGGTCTGAATGGAGGTTTTTCAACACTTTTGTGAAGTTTGGGAATTCCAGACATCACACCCACCCAAGGATTATCCATACATAAAAATTCAAACATTTCCCTAATTATTTCAGAGTTCATGAACATGTCATATAAAGTGCTGTGGATGCAGGCATAACTTTAACAATTTCAAACTTCATGACTTTCCTATATACATTTGCTAACATAATTTCCATAGCTTCTATGTAGTCAGTGAAATTTATTATGACAATAGCCCCTACCTTTATCCGCCTTCATAAACCTTAAGTCTTTCCTAGAAATAAGTTCATTCAAAGCTTTCTTTTCATTAAGGTTTAAGTTATAAAACATTTTTCTGTTTTGATTTTGTAACATACTTCTAATATATTTTTCACAGAAAGCCTCAAAGGTTTTACAGTATACACTAAACCAGGATTAAAGGTGGACGGCTTTGACAAAATATTACAATTACTATGACCAACATCATTCAATATATATTTTAAATTTAATTTACAAGTATAGAGCTTGAGTTCTATCAAAGTTTTTGCAACATTCGCCCTCCTACTGGGCTAGAAATTAAGTCCTAATTTAATGTGCTCATCAGAAATGTTAAAATCAGACAGGTTATAAACTGAGATAGATTTACCCAGGCCAACAGCAACAGAACTTGGTTCTTGTACACTTGCAGATGAAAAAAAATGTGAAGAAAGTACATTTTCACTGTTAGAACTCACAGAAAGACAGGCCAATGTTACTTCCGAACCGTACTTCACCCTGTGCTGCGCATCTGATATCCCTTGCTCCTGCTGCATTTCCTTTTCTCCTTCCAACTGAAATCCCCTTGTAAAAAAAAGAGGAAAACTTATTCATACTTGCTCCTGCACTGCTAGAGCCATGTGGTGAACCCATCTGGCGCACCATAACATCATCTTTAGAGCTGGACTGCTCTGCAGAAAGAGCCACATTAGTTGCAACCTTCACAGAAGCTGAATCCAAACCACTAACAGCTGTATTACCCATCTCCGGCTGTAAAGGTGGAACAGTAGTGTTAGACCCACTACCTGAATGTGCTGCTGGCTGGGCATCCTTAATAACATTTTGTCTTGAATCTTTGCCTGGTCTAGAAGGAAGGGGAACAAAATCACCATAAACATTGCCCCTTGCATATGCTGCCAAGTCCCTGTTGATTTTTTTTTTTAGTTTTACATTGAACTATTATTTGTTCATACTGTTCAACATTTTTAATCAACTGCTCATACTCATATCTTGAATCAGGACAATTAATAAGTAGTTCACCAATGGTAGTATCCATCTCTGTCAGGGAAACACATAATTCTGCCAAAACAGTACAGTTGTTTTTAATAAGAAGCTTCAAAAACTCTTTACCAGCATTGTCAAAGAAAGTAGATAGCTCCTTAAAGAACGGACTGTACATAGAGAACCCATTTGGTAATTAAAAAAATGAAGACCCTTGGGTACAATGCCAGCATTAATACAATATTCAAAATATTTATTTTCTACATAAAGCACCCGATAACATGAAAAACCTCCCCCCAAGGCAGTCAGGACTCACTCCACCAGAGCAGCCTACACCTCTGCAGCTTTCCTCAGAGGAGTCCCCACCAGTGACATCCTGGAGGCTGCCACCTGGACATCTATTCATACTTTTACCAAACATTACCACCTGCCTCTCTTCTCCAAATCCAGGGCAGGGTTTGCCTTTGCAGTCTTGCATGGCATCCTAGCCAGTCCCTAGTTTCTTTGACTGCCTCCACCCTTTTCCTCAGCTTTGGGAATCAACCCAAATGTGATGACTGAAACAGTGAAACATGAAGAACATAGTACAGTTGTGTACACTTACCATAAATGTTGATGTTCGAGTGTATTCACTGTTGCAGACCTAGTTTCCCTCCCTCCATCCCCCTTTCTTCTCTTTCCTTTCTAAGGGACATATTGGTATTTACTTTCTACTAGTGGGGTTCTTCCACCAGAACCTGGCTCCTACTTGGGGGCTCCTGACAGGTTAGGGCAACAAAAAGGGATGTAATGGTGTCGGCCGCCTTACTTTATACTACTGACGACCTGACATCAATCCTGAAGCGACAGCAGCCGACACAGAAATACTAAGCCTCTGGTATTCGGGCCGGCCGAGGGCTACCCTGGCAGGGATAACCCAAATGTGATGACTGCAACAGTGAATACACTCGAACATCTACATTTATAGTAAGTGTACACAAGTGTACTTTTTATACACAGGCCAGACATACTTATTTCAGCCAGAGGAGAAATTGTTGATGGCAATTAATAAAGAGCTGAAGGATTTTATCTGTGTGGGGAAGGTAGCAAGTATCAAGTGGGATAAGCTGATTCTTCCAGTTGAAAAAGGCAGTTTGGGATTACCCGATTTGAAGGGATATTTCAGAGCTACACAGTTAAGGCTCCTATGTATAGTGCAAGCAGAAACCTGTAATTCAAAGTGGAAAGGGATGATGATGAAACAGGGAAGTTCAAGAAACAAGGGGAGACTGAGATTTTGGATGCAGATCCTTAAGGAGAATAACAGTAATTGTACAGAATGTTGTATACATAAAGTAGGAGAAAGTATTCTAAGAACTAAATGGAGAAAGGAGGTTCTGCTGATAGGGATGATTGAAATTAGGGATACAGACTGTAAGCAAGAGGGGGCTGGAATTCATTGGAGAAAACTGGCTAAGAAACCAAGGTACTGGTGACAAATAATTAAAGAGAAAAGGGTAACAGAATGGGAAAAGTCCAAGAATGTATTTGGACTACAAGCTGGAGATTGCCTTCCTTATCAAAGACTGATATAAGAGTATAGGCAAAGAGAAAGAAATATGGGGGATCCAAAGCGAAATACCACCACTGGTAGAGTTTTTAATATAATCTAGAACACAAGCTCCTGTTAAAAATGGAATAATTAGTAGAGCATACAAAATATCGCATAACAACTATAAGAATCAATCAGAGGAGATTAGAAAGGATCGGAAAGAGAGACTAGATAAGCAACTCACAAAGAAACAATGGAGGGATACGTGTATGTCTCCCAAATATGCAAGAAAGTCTTTGAAAATTTAGGATCTTTCCTTGTAAGTGTTTACATAGGTAGTTCTATACCTCAAGTAGACACCAAGAAATTTTTCCTCAGGTAGACCGCAAATGTTGGAGGTGTGATGGGGAGAAAGAGGTAATTGGGAACATATTCTCTGGGGGTGTAATGAGTTGGCAGATTGTAAAGATTCCCCGCAGACTACTCTGTCAGAGATGCTTGGTGAGCAAATTAATGTAACTAAGGAAATTATTTTTTGAGCTATGTTGCAGAATCAGAATTACCTAGACATAGTAAGACCTTGCTGAGTCTAATGGTGGCTGCTAAAAAACAGCTACTAGAAAATGGAAATCTAAGTCTAATCCACCTTTACTAGTAGCAATGAATATAGTAATAGAGATAAAACAATTGGAATTGGGATCTTTAGAAAAGGGCTGGAGCAAATTACATAGAAAAAAATTGGAATTGTACAAACAATACATGGAGAGGACAAACAAGGTTTAAAAGAAGGCAGGATTTGAATGAGCTATGAAATTTCTGACTGACCATAACTGGATAGGTTGTAAGTGATGTATAATGTTTGTAAATAAAATTATGTCAATATGGAAGAAAAAAAAAAGAAAATAATGGAAACTGTTACTTCATTTTTCTTACTGTTAAGCTATGTATACCATATCACTGATTAAATTGTGATAATATGATAAATATGTATAAAAAGTGCTTTATTTGAATGTCATTTCCATTTTCAATAAGCACAGAGCTGTTTTGGAGCTATTGCATTTTGCTGACTTTACTTTTGCTACATATCTCTTGTTGAATGAAAGGTTTGGTCCTCATTTGGCAGATGCAGTGCCACCTTATTATTAACGCAACACCATAGATAGTAGAAGATTAGAGCGTAGCACTTTGACTTTCTTCTGTGGCTATCCACAGTGATAATTGGAGCTCCTAACTCCTTTAAATGTCATGAGAACAGGAGCAAGCTGTGGATTCCTCCTGCTGTGGTCTCCCTGGCAGTGGGAGAACATTCTTTCTTGAATTTACAGACCTTCTAATTGACTCATTGTTGTTGACCTTTAACTGGTTAGTGAAAGGTGACTTTATTATTCAGGTCTGTGATGAGTCCATGGCTGTAACTCAAGAATTCTTCTCCATTGTGACAGGTATTGGCTTTGCTCAAGTGGTTACCATTGTCCCTCATCATTTTAGGCATAGCATTGACTTGATGTTTTAACTGGGTTTTTCTTCCTCTGGCATAGTGGTGGAACCTTTTGCTTGCTATGGATGCCACCTTGACAGTAGTTTTACCTCAGATACAGCCCTGCAGTCTTCAACTGATGGGATGCAACATTTTTCAGGCCATAACAGTTGATCAGTTTGCCTCCAGTTCCTTTCTGTGCCCACAGTAGGTGGATTGAAAGAGTTTCTTGTAGCCATTGACTCATCCCTGGATCTCCTTTCTCCACATCATGTCCACCATGTTCTCTTAACCCCAAATGAGCCACTGTGACTTTGATCGTCATCAGCTTAGGAAGCTAGGAAGGGGCATAAGCTAGAATGTAAACAGAGATTCTAAGCTTAAGTTCAGTGAGCACTGCTCTGGCCTGCCTGTCAAGCAGAGTTCTGTTACGAAAAGGCAGTGTTCCTGTCTAGAGAGGTCTGTGTGATAATGCTTCAACTGCTGATGTTCTTTTAGGTGAAGAACACACTTTTAGTCCATAGTTATACATTTTCGTCCGAAAAACGTTAGTTGAATGCTTAGTCCTTTGCAACTAAGCTGGCACAATCAAGATTTTGTTCTGCCCCATAGTTCAGTCAGACGTTGCAGTGTTCACCAGGAAACTGTCTGTGAAAGTGTTTGTGTTCTGATTACTGTGAACTATTTACACTAGTTTCCAGCATTTGACTTGTTCAACCCATGTTCTATAGGACTGTCTGTTGCTTGGGTTGAAGTACGTGGTCCTGTGATTTATTATGTTGTTTCTTCTCTTTAAGAGAATGGACCTTTTCCAGTAGTGTAAAGGGAAACGTTGTTGACCCCTTAAGCCTCATTTAGATCCTGACTGTCATAATAACCACGGCCCTGTCAATAATCTTCATTTGTGTTAAGGTTATTGAGAAGGTTGCTTACTCGCGACTTATTTCTGTTAATGTAGCATGGACTGCATGACCCATTCCAGGTTGTTTGTGACTCTAGACATTGTACTAACATGACCTTTACACAGGTCTTCACCCACAATGTTATTGCATGGATCAGATGCATTATTCTGTATCAGTCTTCCTTAAATCTCTCTTCATTATTTGATATTGCAGGCGAGGGAAAGGATCGGACTGAGATGAGCCTTAACCAAGGCTTCAACCACTATGTTACATTGCAAGGGTCAATAATATTTTTCTGTATTGGCCTTTCTTAATCTGTCTTTAGTGTTTGATATTATAGGAGAGGAAAAGGAGCAGGTAGATCAATAAGCTGGCTAAGCTAGGGCACTAGGATTTAACTTTTTTCCTGGGCAATGGCACTTAAGAAGTACAGTCTTCAGAAAGGACTAAGATCAAGACTTTCCAGAGTACCATTCCAACTGCTTGAATTCTCAAACCATTATGCTGTTGAAGCAGCTGAGCTGAGACTTTTTATTTTGTCTGCCTAATATACATAAGTATTGCACATAAACCCAGACAAGTGAGAACTGGCCAAGTTTTTTTTTTTAAGCTTCATTTGCCTGCAATACATATGCATGTATCTATTTGTTTAGCAAGTAAGCAGCTGGCCCTAAAAAAATAAAAAAAAAAATCACCTCTCCTCCCCCTTCATTTTTTAAACTTGTTTACCAAGGCTCACTGTGAGATCATAAGAATTAAGTGCACAAACATATGTTTCTGGCGAGAAAATAATTGATGCAACAGTTTATTTGTATTGTGGCTCCAGAAGTTTGTTAAAACACTCTCTCTCCTCTCCCCTGTTAGTCTAATTACTTGCATATTGTGATAGGGAGTGGAAGGTGTTTTTGCGGGTCTATTTCAAAGTCAGAAACACGAAAATAAGATGAAACTCAACCAAAGCAGAACAAAGGTAGTCCAGAAACGACACACCAGCACGTAGTACAGGAATAAAACACTTTAATTTAGCATTTTCATCAAAAACTAGACTTCATCAGAATACCATGCATCTAACAAATCAAGTTTAAATACTCTCCCCTCCCCAGCAGTAATCAAACAATTAAATGACATAATTTCCCCTTGTGAAAAATAATCAACATTTGCATATTTAATTTAAACAGTGCAATAAAAAGGTTGCAGTAAAAAAGTTTAAATATCAAGCCTTTTAAAACATTAGAAACTACAATATTAAAATAATTATGTTTCAGTATTCTTTGTATAAAATATAATGATTTAAGCTTCAACAATGAATTTATAGTAATCTTGTCGTTCAAACCAGGAAACTGGCAGACATTACGCTTAGTTTGCCATTTCAGTTCAAGGAATTCTAGGTACTCATCAGATCCGGTACGAACCCCTCCTCCCCCTCCATCGACCCTGCTGGCAGCTGGCACCCTGTACACCAAAGAAAGCCCTGGTAAAAGGGCAATTTGTCAGGCTGGCTAGAATGGTCTCTGAGGAAGGAGACTTTGCAAGGGAATGTGAGGTATTAAAAGAGATGTTATTTAGTAGGGGTTACCCTACTGACCTCGTGGTCAACATCTATAATGAAATCAAAAAATAAGAGAGAAGTTGGCATTTTTCATACACTCTTGTCTAATCACCTGAGTGGAAGGGAGGTCCTTGAGATAAGTAATAAATTTAGTAGGGCCTTTGGTCCTTCCATTTACCATGAACTTCTTTGACATACGGCACATTTTATCAAAGTTCTGGAAGATTTTTAATTTAGATAGTATCAACAAATTGGTGGGGTGTCAACCGATGGTGGTGTACAAGAAGGGCACCTCAATAAAGGGGTTGTTGGAAAGAAAAAGAAATATACCTGAGAAGGGTGGTTGTTTCAAATGTGGGAGATGCTCTCAGTGTCTTTATATACTCAATGTGGACAAGTTATTCATTAAAGGCTGTGGGACTATATTACCTTGTAAAAAATATTTCTGTTACTCTAGAGGTATTGTCTATATAGCCAAGTGTGATTCATGTGAGGGATTCTATGTAGGAGAAACTAAGAGAGATTTGAAGCAAAGGGTTTAGGAGCATACTTATGACATCAGATGTAAAAAACAAAAAAAAATGCTTTGTGTAAACATCTTAGTTTTTTCCCTTCACATGCTTTTAAATTTTGTGCCATTGAGCATGTTGATCTGGGTCTTTGGGGCGGTGGGGAGGGTGGGCCTCTGATGGGTACCTAGAATTCTTTGAACTGAAATGGCAAATTAAGCTTAATGCCTGACAGTTTCCTGGTTTGAACAACAAGGTTACTATAAGTTCATTGTTGAAGCTTAAATCGTTATATTTTATATAAAGAATGCTGGAACATAACTTAATTGTTTTAATATTGTAGTTTCTAATGTTTTAAAAGGCTTGATATTTAAACTTTTTTTACTGCAACCTTTTTATTGCACTGTTTAAATTATATATGCAAATGTTGATGATTTTTCAGAAGGGGAAATGATGTAATTTAATTGTTTGATTACTGCTGGGGAGGGGAGAGTATTTAAACTTGATTTGTTAGATACATAGTATTCTGATGAAGTCTAGTTTTTGACGAAAGTGCTAAATTAAATTGTTTTTTTCCTGTACTACGTGCTGGTGTGTCGTTTCTGGACTACCCTGGTTCTATTTCAAAGCACTGAACGTCCGAATTATCAAAACTCATATGGTCAAAACCATATGATCAACAAGTCAGTCTGTCAGTGGGGATCAGGGAATGTGCCTTTTTCCCCGCTATAATGCAGTCTCGGAGTTGGTATATATGTAATTAGCAGGGGATGTGGTGGGTGTAGAGGGACCCCCCCACACACACACCAAAAGCATTGTTTCTGTTATTTGGGTTTGTGTTTTTTTGTTGACGGACTGAATTGAAGATCATATGGTCCCGACCATATTGACTTTGACAATTCAGCCATTCAGTACTTTGATATACACCTTTGTTCTGTATGAGCTCAATAGAGAGCATTGGTTTTGGTTGAAAAGGGAGTTGGCAACCAGCCCATTTACTTGGTAAAGTAAAAGTTCAAATGAAAGAGTAAATATAAACATGTAGTTGAGCTTCCCTTATTATCATTGCTGTGGTAATGCATGAATCTTATATATGTGGGAGAAAAGAAGCTTTAAAAAAAAAACTGCCAGTTTTCAAGCTGCTTCAATAGCTTAACGTAATCAGTAAACGTTCTGGGTTCAAGTCCTAGGTGAAGGAAGCGCATTATTCCTTAGTGCTGCACTGCTATGCTTTGACCAGGGCTGTGCTCCAAAAAAAAAAAAAGCCTTGGTCAGTCCTCATCTACGTGTTGATGGTTAGAGCAGCAGGAATGATAGCGTGGAGGGTCCAGGTTTGCTTCTAGAATGAAGCACATACCTATTTAGTACTGTGTTTCTAGGTTATGGCCAGGGCCTGTGCTTCCAAAAAAATTAAGAAAGAAAAGCTACTTTTTGAAGTATGAAGAACATACTGAAATATTATTTATTTTCATAATTAACAAATAACTAGCATTATCTCAGGTATAGTGGCATTTAAATGGACACGGACAATGAAGTGTCCTGACTCCCACCATAGCATATCACATCATGTCTCTCAATAACATGTAGGACTTGCTATTATGAAAATATATATATAAGTATGAAAATATGAATAATAAGTGACAGTGATTTATTTCTGTACTGCAGGACATCCTAAACTAACAGTCTTAGTGTCATTTTGTTAAAAATTCCTTGCCCTTTCTTATACTGCCTGTTATTAACTAGTAAGTCATTTAAAGAAGCCAGACCCAAAAAAAGTCAAGATGCTATAAGGAGCTATAGGTATGAACTGGAAGTATACAAAAAGGTGCTATAGGTATGAATGATAATGTGTCTATGTCAGATGATCAAGTTTTCACAAACTCAAAAAAAAAAATATCGAAGAGACCATATGATTTAAGTTTCAGAAAACTCGTACATCAAAAAAAAAAAAACACACAAAAATCTGCATTTTTTTACATTTTTGAAGGGGGAAAGCCCCCTGCACCCCACACCCCCTGCAAATTATATATACTAACTCCGAGATTACACTACAGTGAGGAAGAAGGTACATTTCCTAATCCTTGCTGTACAGCGATCTCCATTCACAAGCTTAAAATTTCAAAAACTCGATCATATGGTCCTAACCATATGGAGTTTGAATTTCTGAAAACTTGATCAACTGATAGGGCCCCATATATATATGTATTATACATACGTACACATATATATATATATATATATAAGTAACAAGTGTATCCACGTAAACAAGGAAAGAAGGCCCATAGCATAATAGATCAAACCAGAGAGAGAATATCAGAGTGGGCCACCATCTCTGGGAAAAAAAAAGCACCCTCAAGTCTCCCTTGATGGGGCGAAGCATTGTTAGGATTGGGTGAAGGGCTGGTTGCCCTGTACAGAAGGATTCTAGGGGACACAACAGCAGCTGCAGATGGAGCTTACTTCTTCTTCTTCTTCTTTCGGCTTTTTCCCGGTTAGGGGTCGCCACAGCGGATCACCTGTCCGCTCATGATTGGCAGTGGAGTTTTACAGTGTCGAGTTGCCAGCCCCGGCGCCCAACCTTCCACAGAAGGCACACACATGCACACACTCACACCTAGGGCCAATTTAGAGTGTCCAATCCACCTACAGCATGTCTTTGGGATGTGGGAGGAAACCAGAGCACACGGAGGAAACCCACGCGACCACAGGGAGGACATGCAGAGTCCGCACAGAAGGCACCCCAGCCGAGAATCTGTGAGGCGGCAATGCTAACCGCTGCACCACCGTGGCCAGCTGCAGATGGAGCTTACACCATTAAGAAATGGACCTTGCTTCTCAGTAAAGGAGTGCCAGATTGGGTGAAGCTGGAGTGGACCTCCCTTATTTTTATTTTTGTATCATTTATTTATTTAATTTATTTATTTTTTGCTTCTCAACTTATATTTGAGGGGTGCCAGATTGCTAAAAACACTTGCTACAGCATAATAGGAAATATGCAGCTTATCCTATAAGGGCATACACGTGTTACAACTCACTGGCTTCTGAACACAGTGTGATCCTTTTATTTTTTTTTTATTGTTCTGTATTAATGTAGTCAGGCCTTTAAAATCAGACTGCACTAGCTAAAGACATCTGCTTTGCTTCAGCCTGTCTAGGTTGGCCGTATATGCATTTAAAGTGGGAATTTTTGCTGTTTGGTTTGAATTTTATATAGGACCCATCCCTAATGCTATGGACGTTAGGCTTTTTCATAAACTGAGTATTTCATAAACTAGCTAGACATTTTACTCTTGCTGTGCTGATGAGTGTGTGAACTTCGACATCAGTTTGGAATTCAATAGGCTGTTTCATTGCAGCCCAGAACCTGGGATATAATATATTGCTTTATTGTATAAAGTAGATCAGTAATGTGCTTTCAGAACTGTCACAGAATGGATGAGATACAATTTCAATAAGAATTTTGAAAATCATAGAAATGATGCTTATAGAACAATGTAAAGTTGAAACTATCAGGCATTAGTTTTGTCATCTGAAGAGCACTTTTTAAGTGTAACTGAGATGGCCTTTCTTTCTGTCTCCATTGAGAGAATGTTAGCAGTATAGTTTGGTTTTGATACGTTGTATTGCAGGAAATCCCTCAGCTGTGCGCAGAAGCAGCAAAGGTTTACCTTAAACCAGTTTCTTATGAGAGTGGGATTCCTTGTTGATTATAAAATGCTTGAGGGGAAATTCAGAACTCTGCTTTACAGTCCTGCTCATCTGACAGTTATTTATGTGCCTGAGGAAGCGGTCACCTTGAGCTCTCATTTAATTCTGGTAGGCTGATTTTTATTATTTTGTTGTTGCAGTTAGAATGGAATGTCTGGTATTCATTTCACAAGCTTCCTGTTAATAAAGCTGTACTTTTCTTGCGTTATTGTAACTGGTATTTTTGTAAAATTTTCAAAAAGGAAAATCTTGCATGTTTCCCCATCTTCATAATTAAATTTAGGGCTGAATTTACTGTTCTGTGAGATGATTAGAGGATATTTTTATCTAGTGTTTAATGGACAAGGTTATTAAACTACAAGGAGAGAAATTATGATTTCATATTTTGAACCCATCTGTGTTACTTTTTCATAGACTGTGTTATTTCATTTTATTTATTTATTTAAGGATAAGTTATATGAAGAGTTATATGAAAGGTTGGACACTAAGGAGGGAGAAAAGGACCTGTACCGATTGGCAAGACAGAGGGTCCGAGCTAGTAAAGATGTGCAGCAGGTAAGGGTGCTAAAGGATAATGAGGGAAACGTACTCACACACGAGGAGTGTGTGTTGAGCAGATGGAAAGAGTACCTTGAGGGGCTGATGAATGAAGAGAATGAGAGGGAGAGAAGGTTGGATGATGTAGGGATAGTGAATCATGAAGTGCAATAGATTAGCAAGGAGGAAGTAAGGATAGCTATGAAGAGAATGAAGAATGGAAAGGCTGTTGGTCCAGATGACATACCTGTGGAAGCATGGAGGTGTTTAGGTGAAATGGCAGTGGAGTTTTTAACCAGATTGTTTAATGAAATTTTGGAAAGTGAGAGGATGCCTGAGGAATTGAGAAAAAGTGTTTTGGGACCAATTTTTAAGAATAAGGGTGATGTGCAGAGCTGTAGTAAATACAGAGGGATTAAGTTAATCAGTCACAGCATGAAGTTATGGGAAAGAGTAGTGGAAGCTAGGTTAAGAAGGGACGTGATGATTAGTGATCAGCAGTATGGTTTCATGCCGGGAAAGAGCACTACAGATGCGATGTTTGCTCTGAGAGTGTTGATAGAGAAGTGCAGAGAAGGTCAGAAGAGTTGCATTGTGTTTTTGTAGACGTAGAGAAAGCATATGACGGGGTACCTAGAGAGGAGTTGTGGTATTGTATGAGGACTTCGGGAGTGTCAGAGAAGTATGTAAGAGTGGTACAGGATATGTTCGAGGGTAGTGTGAAAGCGGTGAGGTCTGCGGTGGGATTGACGGATGCGTTTAAGTTGGAGATGGGATTACATCAATGATCAGCTCTGAGCCCTTTCTTATTTGCAGTGGTGATGGACAGGTTGACAGACGAGATCAGACAGGAGTCCCCATGGACTATGATGTTTGCAGATGACATTGTGATCTGTAGCAAGAGTAGGGAATAGGTGGGGGAGACCCTGGAGAGATGGAGATGTGCTCTAGAGAGAAGAGGAATGAAGGTCAGCAGAACTAAGACAGAATATATGTGTGTGAATGAGAGGGAGGATAGAGGAATGCTGAGGATGCAAGGAGTAGAGGTGGCGAAGGTGGATGAGTTTAAATACTTGGGATCAGTAGTTGAGTAATGGTGAGTGTGGAAGAGAGGTGAGGAAGAGAGTACAGGCAGGATGGAGTGGATGGAGAAGAGTGTCAGGATTGATTTGTGACAGACGAGTACTAGTAAGAGTGAAAGGGAAGGTCTACAAGAGGGTAGTGAGACCAGCTATGTTATATGGGTTGGGGACTGTGGCATTGACAAAAAGGCAGGCGTTAGAGCTGGATGTGGCAGAGTTAAAGATGTTAAGAGTTGCACTGGGTGTGACGAGGTTGGACAGAATTAGGAATAAGTATATTAGAGGGTTAGCCCAGGTTGAAAGGTTTGGAGACAAAGCCATAGAGGCAAGATTACGTTGGTTTGGACATGTGCTGAGGAGGGATGCTGAGTATATTGGGAAGAAGATGCTAAGGATGAAGCTACCAGGTAACAGGAAAAGAAGAAGGCCTAAGAGAAGGTTTATGGATCTGGTGAGAGAGGACATGCAGGTGGTTGGTGTGACAGAGCAAGATGCAGAGGACAGGAAGAAATGGAAACAGATGATCCGCTGTGGCGACCCCTAAAGGGAACAGCCAAAAGATGATGATGATGATTTTAATTTTACTTGTATTCTTTGTTGTCTAGGTTAGCCCCTGTAGGTTAGTGGCTTCTTTCCAGGGGAGACCCAAAGTGGTATTTAAGATCATAGGAAGTTACTAGGCTAATGGCCCCAGGGCCCTTACAAGCCTAGCCAAGTTTTGCCCTTATTTCCACGATCAGCACCTATTGCCCCTGTCCAAGAGAGACACAGGTGAAACCCCTGGGGTAAATTTACGGTTACCCATCCAGTTTTCCAGATTGCATTTGAAGAGGGGCAATGAGGGTCTCTGTTTGACATGAAGTGGGAGTGTGTTCCAAAGGTGTGGTAACCTCTGGGAGACAAATCTGTCCCTCAAGAAGGTTCTGTTAATGTCACATACCAACTTAAGGTCTTTAGAGCGAGTAACCCTTGTACCATTTGACTTACGGAGATGCAGAGTTTCCAGTAAAGCAGGGTCAGAGATTGCCTTGCATGCAAGGCAGAGATCGCCTCTGAGTAGTCTGTATGAAGCAGAATAATGTGACAGTGATTTCAGATGATCCACATAGGACAGATGCTGAAGACCTACAATTTTCCTTGTGAGGAACCTTTGTGGTCTCTCTAATTGCTGCAGGTGCTTGGAAAGGTACATACCAAAAGGGGTGTTGTACTTAGTTATTGGCCTGATGAGGGAGGAGTGCAGGGAGGTTATAACTTCTTTTTTTTTTTTGGAGGCAATGCTGTTACTTATGAGATGAGCAATATAGCATGCCCTTCTTACCACTGTGGAGACATGGTGGTCAAAGATGAGGTTACTGTCAACCTGTGTGCCCAGGTCTGTCACCATTGAGTACATACTTAAGGTGTTGCTATTTATGTGGTAGTTAGTTAACAGGAAGATTGCCCTTACCGAAAGGAATGATAATACATTTTCCGCACTGAGTTTAAGGCCATGACTTTGGCACCAATCATTTGTTTGTGTAAAACCCTCTTGTAGGATGTTGACATCATTTGGGGATTCTATCACCGCTCCCAGTTTGCAGTCATCAGCAGACTTTGTCAGCCACAGATCTTTAGTTTTTGCTTGTTCTTCAGAGAAATTGATTCCAAACAGTAGTGGCCCAGGAATGATCCCTGTGGAACACCACTGGTTACAGGTCTGTTGTTGGGGGTGGAGTCCCCTATTTTGATTATATGGGCTCTATCAGTGAGCCAGTTAGTGACCCATCTAATGATATAATGGTTGATACCTAGCTGGGTGACTTTGTCAGTGATGCCTGAGTGGGGGATAGTGTAAAATGCCTTGGCTAAGTCTAGGTGGGCTGTATGCACAGATTTCCCCTTGTCCAGGGCCATGGTGACTCTCGAAGAAGTCCAGCAGGTTTAACAGGCATGATCTCCATTTGACAGTTCCAAACTTAGTAGGGTCCGGTGTTTGGAAATTACCTGTATCTTTATTGATAATGTCCATGATGATTTGCTCTGTGATGTTGCAGATAACGCTAGTCAGGCTAATAGGCCTGTAGTTCCTGGGGTCAGTGGGAGCTCCACCTTTTTGCAATGGAATAACGGCGGCTGTTTTCTATTCAGCTGGGAAGAAGCCGGTGCGTAGACTATGACTGAAGGCGTACCCAGTGGTGTTGCTAATTCTTGTTAGAGCCCTTGTATGACACAGCCTGTGATGTTATCCACTTCCCATAGATGCTGTGTTCCTGGCCTTAGAGAGGGAGTTAACCTGCTCTTTAGAGATGCAAAGTAGTGGACAGGTGTCAGGGATGACAATGGGGTACATGTGGCAGGGACAGGGGAGTGAAGTTTTCATAGAACCTGTTGGCCAACGGGTTAGCTATGTCCATAGGCTTAGTATATGTGGTATCATTAACTACCAGTTTGGCACAAATCTGGGCCTTTCCTTTTAGGTTACTAATGTAACTAAAGAATGCCTTATGGTTGTCTTTATTTGAGGAATGTAATTTGGATTCATAGTTTGCTTTGGAGGACTTCACAAGAAGTCTTACTTGCTTGTTTATGGTGATTTGGGAGTGTTTCCAGTTTAGGGCTCGCTACCTCTTACGCTTAGATAGAAATTTCGTCCTGTTATTGTAAAGCCTGTTAAAGGCAGTTGTCCATCAGGCAGGTTTATTCTTCCTTGAAGAGCTTGTTTTGGCCCTATTTAGGTACAGCTGAATCAATGCAATTGTACAGATGTTCATAAAATGCATTGGTGAGTACTTGGCATAGTTGCCAGTTCCATCTGAGGGGGAAGGTGCAGAGAAGCTATTTATACCATCCCATAAGAGATTATAATCTGCTTTGGAGAAATTTTTGTAGTTTAGTTGCTGTTGGGAGGGGGGGATCAGGTGTGATAGTTACTTTAAATGTGACTTATTTGCGGTCAGATCTCACCAGGGAAGACCTCGCAGTTGGGGTGCTACAGTGGTTCCCCGATATTGGTAAGCACCAGATCCAGGATGTTGGCACCCCTTGTGGAGGTGTCAATCAGCAGGTTCAGGGGATTAGAGTTAACGAAGTTGAGGAATCTTTGGGCAAGCATGTTTGAGCACAAGTAGTTTACCCAGTCAGTGGAGTTAAGCTCACCCAAAACCATGATGTTCGGATGTATTTTGATAGACTCAGGTAGGTCTAAATAGGCATAGTGGATATCCTGATTCATGGAGGGGGTCCTGTAACTGGCAATGACATGAATAGGTGTACTACTAACAGGTAATTGCACCTGAAGTATCTCCAGGGAATCATGCTGTTTGACCAATCTGGAGGTGTATTTATCTTTAATGAAAATTGGTGCACCACCTCCTGTAGTTTTCATGCCTTCAGTTTGTGGTCTGAACATGTGGAAGGAGATATAACCTCGTATGGCTGGGGTGCTGTCCACAGTCTTGAACCAGGGCACTGTGACTGCACAAATGTATGCATCTTCCAAGGTGAGGACTGCTTCCAGTGAGTGCATTTTTGTGTTAAGACTCCTAGCGTTTAGTAGCATAACCTTCCACTACTATGGGGAATTTTGTCCAGGGCATCGGCGGAATTAGCCTGTTCTTTTCAACAGGTGCCACGGGATCTTTTACATCTATCTGAGCAGCCACCAACTCAAGCAGAATAGACTTTGGTTTGATATCTTATCAAAAGGGCTAACAGACATACAAATGGTGTTCCCTCAAAAGAAAAAAGAAATCTTTTAAATTTTAGTGCAGCATCTGGTAAATTGAGTGCACATCTGCATTATGCTTATATATTTGAATTAATTGTGACTTTGGTGTTAATGAGCTTATCTTTTAATAAAGCATTTTTGCAGGCCCTGTCAGTCTTCACCCCTCCCCACACCCCTTTATTTAAATATTTTCACACAGTTCTTTTTCAGAATTGGAGAAAACCCCTTCATTTTTTAACCAGTTTAATAAGGAATACTCTTTCTCAACTATCTGATGACCACAGAGAAGAGTGAGTTAAACAACTTTAAGCCATTGCATATTGAAATAAAGAGCAAGCATACACCTCAAGTAAACACAGTTCAAGCAACTCCTTAATAAGCAACCAGACTTCAGCTGTGTCAAGTTAAACCCACGTAAGCAGTGTAATCTGCTTGGGCACAGAGTGTGATAATTAATGTTACTGAATTTATTGTAAATCCAATCATGCTGCTAAATGCTAGCAAAGGAAGGCACTCTAGCTTCAGCAAGAACCACTGTTGTCTAACAATCTGCAACTTGCTTCTTCACTATCTCCTGCCGAAAGTAAATATAAAACTAGTTTGGACAGATGAGTAAAGTCTAGATGGAACAAGCCAGAGAAGTATCACTGTTCCTTGTAGTTTTCTTTTGTGACCCAGAATTTAAAGAAAGTGATGGAGCACAAATCAGAGGCAGAACTAAAGCTTCTCCATTTTTGCTGTCCTGAAGCTCACAAGCACAACTGGGGAGGCTTTATCAGAAGTACTTGACTTCATTTGGTCATCAAACTGTGGGTTCTCAGATCCAGATCGGATCCGAGATGGCCACTTCACCAGCTTCTGATCCAGGCTCCAAGCTCCTCCCTTTACCCATAATACCCCTTAATCTCCTCCCTTCCCTCAGATCTCATTTGCTGCTTTTCAAGCCAGCAGCCTGGTCTTGAGCTCCGAGCAATTGTGGCAGAATATTTTGGGTAAGTGTTAGCTTTTGGGCTAGTTAGTTTCCCTTTCTTTCCTGTATTCCTCTCTACATCCGCGTTCATCGGTTTAAAAAAATAATAATATATAGTTACACAGTAAGTGTGTTCCTTGTGTTGTCTCACTACGGTAAGTGTGTGTGTGTGCGCGCGCTAGGGCCTTCCTTGGGTCATAGCTGAGGCTCCTAAGCCTGTTTTTAGGAAATGCACAGAGTGTGGCTACAAGCATTCTCTGGCTGATGGCCACACACTGAGCGTGGTGTGTTTAGGTGTCCCCCATTTGGACATGGGCTGTACCATTTGTACAGGATTTAATCCTAGAACCCACAAGGATCGGAGGGCAAAACTCATAATGAAGGGACTGTTGCCAGCATCGGGAACAGCTGTTCTTGCTTCTTCTTCGGTAGTGGCCACTACCATTTCCTCTTGACCTCAGGCCGCCAGGGCTCAAATCCTCATTTCTAGGCCTTCAGATTTTGAAAAGAGACACAAAGATAGGCCCAAGAAGCGGTCTCCCAACAGCTCGGTGCAGTCAGGGCCTCCAGCAAAGTTGAAGACTCCATCTATGCCCAGCATCCCTTGGCTCCATTCTCTGAGGTTTTCACAGGAGCCGACGGTGTCTCAGGCACCATCTAGAGCCTCCCCTCACCTGCACTCCGGGGCGGTGTTGGTGGCTTCATCGTCCCCATCCACCCGCAGCCTTTCAGAGTCAGAGATGGACAGGATGATCCAGAAGTTTATCTGCACCCAGATGCAGATGGCGATCTTGCCAGCCCCCTCTCCTTCCAGAGCAGGGGGTTCTCAGACCTTCTTTGCCCCATCGCTCCTTCTCTAATCCGGCCCTTGGTTTTGGAGTCCTTAGATCCAAGAGCCTTCGGAGTCAGAGGGCTGGCGCTGATGGTACCTAGTACCTCGACTCCGCTGTTGATGGTACCTAGTACCTCGACTCCAGCCATGACCTTGAGTGGGTTGGATCCGAGCTGTCGTAGTCTCTGCATCAGATCCGGGGGTTGCTGTCGGTTCCAAGTTTGTTGGAGCACAGCATCTCCCTCGGCTTCTCTGTGCTGGTAGGCTCGACTCCAACTCCCCCATCGGACCCGAAGAGTGCAGCTCCGTTGTTAGTTTCTAGGGATGTCTGCTGTCCCTCGGCGTTTGATGTGGTGGAGAGGGTCCTCTCAAATGGATAGAGACCTCTGACTATCTCCTCATTGGAATCCGCCCCGATCCCCTCGGTTCTGGGTATGGCGCTGACCATCCTGTCCTCACAGAGATAACCTGTGCCTGATGTGCTCCAGGGAGCACCCATTGGAATGCAAGCCCCTGTTTGCGAGTCCCCCACAGAGAGCCCCACTGAGGAAGTACCTCACAAACACACATGCAAAAGGAGGCACCTGGACTCCTTCCCAGAGTCCCTCACTGAAGACACCAACTTGGAGAAAGGGGAAGGCTCCCCCAGATCACCCCCTGACGATGTCTCCTTTGGAGACATAATGGAACTCCTTTGCCTAAGGGGGGGGGTCTGCCCCAGAGCCAACCTCGGATGAGTCTATGCTCCTGTAGGCTTTTGGCACAGGTCCATCTACCTCCTGCATGTCCCCTCCTGTGGATCCATTAGTGGACCTCATCACAATGTGAGCATGGAAGGAACCGAACACCATGGAGCCTATTCCAAAGCATCCTGATAACATTTTGAGTCCCCTGTGTGAGAAGACCAGCTGGAGTAATGGATCCCCAGTAGACGCTGTGGTGGTGGCAGCCACCACTAAGAAAGAAATGGCTCAGAAGAGTTCTACGGTTCATCGTCCGGACCAAGAGTCCAGGGCAATGGACCATCTGGGGAAGCGGGTTTATGCTTCAGCTACCTTTTCTATAAGGGCGCTGAATTATTTGGCCCACATTATCCTTCTGCAGCATAACCTGGTCAAGGAGCTGGCTGAGTCGCCCATGCAGTCCATGTCCCCGGTGGATAAGCAAGCATTCTCCGTGCGGATGGCCACTCTCAAAGCGGTTTCTAACACATCCATGCAACTCCTTTCACATACCACCGAAGGAGCTGCAAGGACCGCCGGTTCTTGTATTGCCATGAGATGTTTTGCCTGGCTCCGGCTATGTCAGTTTATGGAACCCTTCAAGGCATTGTTTGCTAATGCCCCTTATGATGGTTCTTCTTGATTTGGGAAGACCATACGTGAGACACTGGTCCAGAATGAGAAGGATGGGGAGACTCTGTCTGCCGTCATGATCTGCTTCTGTACCCCTCAAAGATCCTTCTCAAGGAATCAGTGAAGATGTGGTTCCAAAAGTCTCAGTGCTCCCAGGGCACTCAGGACTGATCTTCCCCCAGAGGCAGAGGGGGTTACAATAGATGCTGGCCCAGAGGCAGAGGGGTTCTGAGGCATTTTGGGTCTCGAGAACCTTTCTCAGACAGGCCCACTGCACAGCTGCCTTGAGCGGTTGCCCAACTGCTCATCTCTGGAGCCAGTTGGGGGTCGTCTTTCATTGCACCTAATGGCGTGCGAGTCTGTGTCAACAGACCATTGGGTGCTACAAATCATATCCAGAGGATATTCCATTCATTTCATGCTACCACCTATTCCCCCAAAACACCTCCCAGACATTTCACCCGCGCAAAGGGAGGTTTCAGCGCTCGAAATATTAAAGCTGCTAAAGAAACGAGTCATCCAACCCATCCCCCTAGATCAATCCAGATCAGGCATTTATTGCAGGTTCTTGTTAGTGCCAGAAAAGACGGGGGACCTATGACCTATCCTGGATCTTTCCACCTTGAATCTGAATGTTGCCAAAGAAAAGTTCCAGATGGTCACTCTGCAATCCATCCTGAGTATCTGCAGGAGAATGATTGGATGTGCTTGATAGACCTCCAGGACGTGTACTATCATATAAAGATGCACAGATGTTCCAGGAGGTTTCTCCGCTTCTGTCTAGGAGCCACTCATTATCAGTTCTGAGCCCTCCCCTTTGGTCTCATCACATCCCCAGGGTGTTCACCAAGGTCATGGCAGTTGTAGCGGCTCACCTGAGACTTCAGGGTATACAGGTCTTCCCATACCTGGAGGATTGGCTCCTTGCTGCCCCCACCAAGTGCCTACTTTGTCAAGCCAGAGACTATTTCCTGAGGCTAACCAGTCACTTGTGGATCACAGTCAACTTAAACAAATCATCTCTGAACCCGGTTCAAATTCTAGAATTCATCAGAGCAAGATTAGGCACCATCAAGATGAAGGTCTTCCTCACCCTGGAGAGAGTTCGGAGCTTACATCTCCATGTAGCTCTTATTATTCAGCCTCATCTTCCCTCTGTGGAGGTTGTATTGCGAGCTCTTGGTTCTATGGCAGCCACCATCATGATTCTTCCCTGTACACGTCTTCGCATGCGGGTACTTCAGTGGACATTAGCAGTCCAGTGGTCTCTCTTAGACCTGCCATTAGCTCATCCAATACATATAAGCAGGGCTTGCAGGGAATCTCTCCTCTGCTGGATGCACTCCAACATGGTCAAGGGACGCCCCTTTATTGCAACCCCTCCCCAAGCCAGAGTGACCACGGATGCCTCCAAGCTAGGGTGGGGGGGGGCATTGCTCGGAGAGGACAGTCCAAGGCACGTGATCTCCGAACGAGACCAAGTTGAATATCAGTGCCCTAGAGATGACGGCGGTCCTTTTAGCGTTGCAGGCCCTTCATGCCTTTCTCCCCTCTGGGAACTATTGCAGTACAGTCAGACATGTCAGTAGTCTGGTACATCAACAAGCAGGGAGGCACCAGATCTTTACCCTCTTTGTCGTGAGGCCATGAGAGTATGGGAATGGGCGATTTCCACCAACCGGTTTCTGGTAGCAGCGCACATTCTGGGACGGTCCAACATACTAGCGGACAAGCTGAGCAGGACTATTCTGATGCCTTACAAGTGGTCTCAGAATTCTTCTGTAGAGGAGCAGATCTTCCTAGAGTGGGGTCGGCCTTGCTGCGATCTCTTCGCATCTCCTTCCAACGCGAAGTGCAGCGAGTTCTTCGCTCTGATCCCCCCGCAGGGGGAAACCTCAGGAAAGCTCTAGTCCATGTTTGGCCTCCCGCTCTTCTCTATGTTTGCCCTCCGTTACCTCTTATACCAAAATTTCTTCAGAAGGCCCGCAGGTTGGGGAACACAATGATCCTCATTGCCCCATTCTGACCTCGACAAGTCTGGTTTCCTTTCCTTTGGTCTCCTCTTCTAGCTAGGCTCTGGATCTTGGATCCAATACCAGATCTGATCTCTCACCCCTCAAAGGTTCCTCATCCAAACGTGGTCAGTCTGAAGCTCACTGCTTGGCTGCTCCAGTTCCATTCATAGCTAGGATTCCTGGTTTATCCTCACCAGTCAAGACTATTCTGGTGGCAGCTCACAAATCGTCCACAGGGAAACTTTACTTTACCGTAGCAAATGGAAGTGTTTCTTTATTTGGGCCTCTCAAAGGGACTTGGATCCTTTCACAGTTCCGGTCTGGCGGTATTGGAGTTTTTGGCGAGTATATTTCATCAGGGCGATCCTACTCCTCCTTGGGACATCACTTTTGTATTACAGGCTCTGGTTTCTTCACCTTTTGAGCCTGCAGCATCTGTGGCTCTTCAATTTTTATCATGGAAAACGGCCTTCCTAGTGGCTATCACCTCGGCTAAGAGGGTATTAGAACTTCAAGCGTTATCTATCAAAGCACCGTATGTGATCGTCCATAAGGATAGGGTGCCGCTCCGTACCAATCCTTCCTTTCTTCCAAAGGTTGCTTCTGAAAACAATATTAACCAGATGATTAATCTTCCTGTTTTCTTTCCAAATTTTCAGAATAGGGGTGAATATACGTTACATTTGTTGGATGTACACAGGCAATTGAGGTTCTGCCTGCACAGAACTAAGGCGTTTTGCAAGTCCGATCATTTATTTGTTTCATATGCTAAACCCTTTCTAGGCAAACCAATCTCCAAAGTGACTATTGCTTGATGGATTTCTCAGTGTATCCTTAAGGTGTACTCAGACAAAGGCATTTCTCCTCTGGGTCAAATGAAAGCACATTCCATCAGGTCCATGGCTACTTCTGCAGCTTTTTGTTCCAGGGTGTCTCTGGATGATATTTGTTCTACGACTACTTGGTCCTCATCTCACACCTTTATTTCACATTAGAATCTAGACATGGTATCTTGAAGTAGAGCATCCTTTGGCTCCGCAGTGCTCCGGAATATCCTTCCATGAGGGCCACCCAGATGTTTGATAGCTGGGGACTCTGTCCCACAGGTTGATGACCAAATGAAGTCAACTACTTCAAATAAAGAAGTTATGTACTGACCATAATCTTCCTTCTGAGTAGTTGTACTTCATTCGTCTTCAACCGTCTGTCCCTCCTTCCCCCTGACCTTGTCTGTATTTTTTGTTACTCTGGTATGTAGCTGAAGGCACCTCTGTGGTTCCCCTGTTCATGCATGTTAGGTTGAATAACCTGTTGTGGTAAGGTCTTATTGGGTCGGGCTTGTGTTAGGGTGCAGCAAACTCAATCTGAGGGAAGGAAGGAAGGAAGGTGATGGAGGGGTATTATGGGTAAGGGGAGGAGCTTGGAACTCGGATCAGAAGTTGGTGAAGTGGCCTTCTCAGATCTGATCCAGATCTGAGAACCCACAGGTTGAAGAAAAATGAAATACAACTACTCAGATGGAACGGTATGGTGAGTACATAACTTCTTTTTCTTTCATAGTGGAAGTATCTTTTTCTCCCTCACCTGTAGCCTTTCCTGTTCCCAGGCGTTCTCAGCCACCCTCTTGTGAGGTAGATGTAGGTACACCTATGCATTAATTTTAATGTGTTAACTACTGGAATTAAGCAGGTTGAGTACCATTGCCAGCCCAAGACTGATGTTAACCACTAGGTCTCCACTACTCAGGCGACATTGCCTCTAGTGTCATTGCTGCAGTGCCACCTCTACATACATTAACTTACTAGACATGAGTTATGTATATATTCTCTTCAACAGGCAGCACTGCCACCTCATCAGTGGGTTAGCCCCATGTCTCTCATACTTGTACCCTATATCCTTCAGTGTTTCTTCTGCCTGAGTATCATTCTGTGCCAAACCATAGATTGTATTGAAAAAGAACTACACAAACTGGATCCAAGCAAAGCACAGGGAGGAGACGGAATTAGTATACTGACCACAGAACGCTTCAGCAAGAACTTACAGTACCATTATATCGGTTGTTTACCAGGTTGTATTAATATGGGGTGATGCCTCGAGATTGGACACATGCACTTGTTAAACGTGTCTGTAAGGGAAAGGGAGTAGGACAAATCCAGGGTCATATAGACCCTTAAGTTTATTTTCATGTTATAGAAAAATAATGAATAAGGTAGTATTGGATAACTTATTGTCAGAATTTGAAAGGTTGGGACTTGGAACCATATACCAGCATACATATGTTGAAAATAGATCTTTTACCACCTGTAATGTGATATTCTATAACAATATAATAACGGCTATTAATGAAAATTTGTGCTGCGATGTAATTTATATAGATTTAAGTTTATATCTAGATTTACCTTCAGCATTTGACAGGGTCATACACAAAACACTGATCAATAAATTAGAACAACTAGGTACTGGTGTACTCTTGATAAGATTGATAGCTGTATGGCTTACAAATAGGATACGCAAGTATCATACAGCAGTTGGACAGATGAAATTTGAGATTGCAATCAGGTTGTCCCACAGGGCTCTGTCTTTGGCCCATACTTGTTTAAATTGTATCTTTCAGATCAATCTTTTTCATCTCAGGTATTCTACAGTCTGTATGCAGATGGCTTGAAATTGGATAAACTGATTGATTGTGTTACACATAGGGCATGTCTGCAAAAGAGCTTGACTAAATAGGCCATTTGGGCACAGGAGAATAGTATGTTAAACTCATCAAAAACTAAGCATATGCGATTTGGGAAACATAAATTGAACAGTGATTATTTAATAGAGCGCACAGTCATACCTCTCAATCTCTTAAATCAAGAAGTCTGCACAGACTCAAAAATAATGGGGGGTACAAAGGCTCCATAATAGGTACAGATTTTAAATATTGCTTTTTTAAACTTAGAAAGTTGCAAGAATAAAATGTTTTGTTATCGTGCATTTTCTGAAGGATATGAAGCCAGCAATTCAAATGTCTTTCATTATTTAGCGACTTTAATCCTCAGTGATTTGCCAGAAAAACATATTTTATGATGAACAAACCAAAAATATGAGCCAAAATTCTGAACATTCTGCTAGAATCTGGACAGTTAAGAGGTATGCACACAGCATTTGAAAATGTAGATTCATTTATAGACCTGGGTATAGGGGTAGATCCAGATTTGAGTTTTTCTAATCATATCAATTAATTGGTTAATGATAGTTATAGAACTATAAGTTGTGTAAGAAAGCTTTATAAAGTCTAGGAAATCAAAAATGATGAAGTTGTTGTTTGTTAGTTACATTAGACCCAAACCTGAGTATGGAATAACAGTATGGAAACCTTATAAGAAAACACGCTTGAGTAAACTGGAAAAAGTACAGCAGAAATATACCAAGGGCATCCATGGATGTGACAATTTAAATTGTTATGAAAGACTGAAATATCTGAACTTGTACAGGGTCTCATATAGATATTTAAGAGGAGACCTTATTCAGGTCCATTGGACATTTAGATACAACTACCTCTGGGGATGTGTAGGGTTATCAAAATGTAGCAGAGAATCATCAGACAACCTATGTAGAAGATTCTGTAGGAATAAGAAGAGTGCTAATTGGTCCTCTAAGAGAGCAGCTGATACATAGACTACCATACCAAATTACATTAAAGCAACCACTAGTTTACATGTTTTTTAGAACAGCTTGGACACTGTTTATGGGAGTAGCTGTTTGGTATAGTGACAAGCTAGAGGGACATTAATTCTGGAGCTTGAAATATCTGTGTGTGTGTGTATGCATTTTCCTTCATACCGAAGGGTGCTTGACTTTCCAGTTGACTGCCTGCCCAAAATAAATTTTTTCACTCTTGACATGCACATTGCACACCTCCTGTGTACCGTTTTCTACTTCTCTTTTCAGGTCAGGGACGCACTCTACTCCAAGAGGCATTCAGTGTCCTCTGTTTCAGGCTCTTTTGAACATGAGATCCAAGAAAATCTTTGAAAAGACAAAACACTTAGAATGCAGTTCTACAGCATGTTCTGTCTTCAGGGGTATGGATAAAGTAAGAAGGTACACATTTTCCTGTGAAAGGTCCTGTGGATAAATTCTGAGCGTAATGCACGACTAAGAGACAGCTGGTTACCTGGGCAGTTTCTTCTCATCAGCAAAGGTTGCAGCAAGCATGCAAGGAGCTGGAAAAGATCTCTTGGATAGCACTACACTTGACTGGTATCTTAAGGGTTGTTATCGCTTATTCCTTGGAGCATCTAGCATGTTCATCTACTTGAAAGGTTGTTTGGATGTTTGGTCCCCCTGGAGTGTTTCTTTTGGACAGATGCCCAAAGTCATATGTGATTGTATCTGCAGCAGCCCTTAAGTTGAGCTGCACTCCTTTGATATGTGTGGCATACATTGTTGCTAGGGTAACAGGATCTGGAACCCCTATTCATCAGTACTGTTGGCACCACCTAGCCCCTTTATTCAGTTCCTCATTCAGAGAATTCCTTTTGTTGAGTCCAAAATTAATGATTCCTTGAAGGATAATGGACAGTCTTTTATGGTTGTGATTTCACTTTCCACAAGTGTACATTTAGAGAATGCAGAGAGATTTGCAGAAAACTGGCCCACACCAAAGTAACAAGATTTTTCTGACTTCCACCAGCCCTCTGTCCAACTACAGTTTCAGAAGAATGCTGGCCCAGAAGTAAATTCCCTCAGCTGTTTCATAGTTGTTGTAGACAGCCCTAGGATAGCCTGCAGCAACCCACACTACTTCCTCAGCAACCACAAGGCAGAGGTAGTTAGAGTGTTACTTTATCCATGCCTTGAGTGGTTTGCTATAACAAAAGAGGTGTGGACAAGGGATAGCCACTGGTTGGCAGTTGATATTTATCTTCCTGGGTCCATTTGTGCTGTTTCCAGATGCTCTCCTTGCATGAAGAAAACAGATACGGAAATCAAAATCTCATTTAAATAAGAGACATCAGGTAGGCATAATAAGAGACCAAGAAATGTTGTAGTGCTGCTCAACAAGTTTCATTTGCTCACTTTTATGACGTATCTTGCCAAGGATACCACACATCCATCCAGTATAGCAAAGCTTGGGTGCCTTTCTCTCGCTTCCAAAGTCTGACTCATAACTATTGCATAAGAATGCATGCAGGTACATTGTGGGTATATTTACACAAAGTTCCTCAGTACTTTCTTGCCAACCGCCTGAGAAGAGAGACTGCGTCTATCATTTCGGTTTATCAGCTCTATTGCTTGTGCCAGTTTCATTGTGTGTAGGCAGATAAGTATTCCTTTTGGGAACATTTCCTGTTTTACTAATTTCTTGGCATTTGCATGTCATCTAAGAGAAGTAAATGCATCAGCGCAGGCAGATTCCTTACACAGGCAATCACTGTTTATTTTGCCTACGTACTAACCACCACATTAAGGAGTGCTCATTTTGTAAATTACTTGTCCCCAAAACTGCTAAGTGCTGCTTAGCCTTTAAAAATATATTTAGAAAATCAGAGACTTAAGGAACGTGTACACAAGGTAGGATGGCTTCCAAGTTGTCTCTCTTGGAAGTCCCTCAGCAGCTTCAAAGAAAACTTAAGCAGACTTAACCTTTAGAGATATTGGTTGTCCAGTGAGATCTTGATGCCTGTGCTGTGGCACATGATGAGCCCTCTCATCACCCAATTTCTGTTGCTGTTCCCATTTTTGCAACCCTCAGGAGGCCAACAAGGTGCAGCTAGAAGGTACGTCCCAGTCCATGAATCAGACAGCAAGGTTGTGAAGGGGATCCTGTGCTTGTTGTTTCTGAGGAACCTGAGAGCATTCCACAGATCCATTTTTTAGAGGAAGTCCCTGGTAATCTAATAGAAATGCATTAGGGGGTCTGCAACTCCTTCCATTATTTCTTCCGGTACTCCCAAGAAGGGAAGCAAACAAAGTAAACACTGCTTTCCTACTGTTACTCCTTCTGCAGCTAACCATCAGCAGCAATGTAAAGGCTGTTTAAAGCTTTTATGTTTTTAAAACTTTCTCGATTCTTATTTTTTCTTTTGCATCTTCTATTCTCAAAATAGAAAGAGAGGGACAGAGAGAGGCGTTTTCTGAGGAAAAGGATTCAGTTTCTGATGTGGAGTCTCTGGTTTACTCTTCTGAAATTCAGACTCACACAGGGTTTGAATCAAAAATAATAACTAGCACTCCTGACTCCCATTTAGAGAAGGTGTCCTTTAGGGACATTGTTTTAAAGATAATGTAGCTTTTTAATGGAAGGGTAAGCAAGTTTCAGATGTGCAAAGGCGATAGTATAACTTGTTATATATGGATGTTCTTAAACCCTCAGACATTTCTCTTTCGCTTGAGGCTTTCCAGAACACTTGCCCGACTCCTGAGTCACAACTATCAGCTCCTGAAAAAAATGGAAGTTTAATAAGGTTCCAGATGCACTCATATTTCTGTATAAAAACCCTTATTTACATCTGGCTATGATTTCTGTTTAGTTTGATAACCTAATAAAACTTTACCATTTACTAATGCCTTGCCCAGTGGCAAGAATAGTAGAGCTATGGATTGATATGGGAAGAAAGTACACACTCTTGCTACACTTTCTTTCTGTGCTATCATCTGTCATACTCCTGTGACCAGGTATGTTTTAATCCATCTTTTGTAATATGAATTCACTAATTTCAGAGTTTCCTGACCATGGCAGTAAATCATCCCTTGTCTTTACTTTCACTAAAGTGTGGTTATGATGCTGCTGATGCATCTTCTAGGGTTGCATCAGCTAGGACTGTGTTAAGAAGAAATTCATGGTTATGTTTACAGTCCTTACCAGACATTGTCAAGGCTAAGTAGCTTGATGCTCTCTTGGACGGGGATAGTCTTTTTGGCCTAGCTACTACTAAGATTTTCAAAAATTTGCAAGAGAGAGAGAACATTATGTAATACTTTAAGCATATTTTTTCTGTCTCTCTCTTTCTCTTGTGCCAACATTCCAAAAAAAAACACCTCTCAAAGGCAAGGACCCTTCTCCCACAAGGACCAAAAATCTCATCCAAATGGTAAAAAAAAAATCCCTAAAAGAATGGCAAGGAAAACCCTAAACAGATTTCAAAGGGTCTAAAGGAGCCTTTCCTGACATGCCTTCAGGCTTGACTGCCAGTGTCCCTTCCATTCCCTCTTCTACCCCAACCACATTCCCCTCCATGTTTTCAGGAAAACTTTCAGTCCTTGCTACTTTGAAGATTGATAACTTCAGACAAACAGATTATTACTGTAATTCACTGGGGTTACAGACTAACCTGGAATTATTCCACAGCCCACTTCTGAGAATCCTCAAGTCCTCCAACACCAAAAACACCTGTTTTTTGCCAATACTGTAAGAACTGTATCTTCAGGGAACTATAAAACATTTCTGGTGTTGTCTGTTGTATACAACAAGGATAAGGTTACTATTCAAAATTATTACTTGTTCAAAGAAAGGAAGGTCCTTGGAGATCTGTTTCTGGTTCTTAAAACTTTAACTGTTCCAGAATTGAAGATGATATCCCTTCAGTTTTTTCTACCAGTGATTCTTCCTCAAGTCTTCCTGGTGACACCCATCTTCACATACCAATTAATTCAAATCCGATAACATTCTTAAGGTTTTTCACATTGCAATTTTAATTTCAGTTTTCTGCTTTGCCCTTCGGTATTTCTACAGCCCAAAGGGTACTTTCAAAATGCCAAGCCTCTGTCATAGAGTTCTGCGGGCTGCAGGATATCCCATGTATACCCTTACTTACACAATTATCTCATTCTGGCTCTCTTGAAAGAAAAATTTGTGTAGGCATGACCCTAAACTTGAAGAAATCCATCATAAAGTCTTCACAGGAACTGGTTTTCCTTGGATGCCACCTAAATAGTTTCCTTGATGGTATTCTTTCCTCCAGACAAAGTGCAATTCCAGATTTTTTATTTCTAGTCTCTTTTATCTTTAGAATTGACCTTAGAAGCAGAAAGAAACTGAGAGCCCTGGGTATATGGCCTCAACCGTACAAATTATACATTTTGCTAGACTCCGTACGTAGAAGATTCATTGATACCTCAAGTCAGTTTGTCCACAGCACTGCCATCCTGTGAACTTCATAGTTCCTGTCTTGCCTTCATAAAGAACAAATTTGTTTGGTGGATCAGCTACATATCTGTCAGTCCAGGGGTATATTTTCTGATTCCCTCTTCCCAAGAGGAAGTCTCCATGGACTCTTAAGACCTAGCATGGGGAGCATGTTCTATGGACATAAATGTCCAAGATGTTTGCTCAAGGCAGGACATCAGCAAACCTATAAATATCAAGGAAATGAAAGCCCTGATCTGGCTCTTAAATGTCTTCTTCACATATGGTTTCATTGGACTCCATGTGCTAACAAACAATGCTACTGTAATATGGTACATCAACAAACAAGGAAGAGTAAAATTCTACCTCAGGTTAACCATGACAGAGTGAGAGATTGCTTGAATGAACAAGTTGTCATGTATAGTAATCCTCACATCATTAGAGGAGAATTCTGTCCTTTTGATCCTGCTTCTTCCACTTCTTTAAAGTTCTGCACTTGGAAGACAGATTTACTGGTAGCCTTGACCTCATCTAAAAGTCTGAGGTACAGGCTGTTATGGCTTCCCCTTCCTTCTTTCCTACTTTTTCACAAAGATGAGGTTATTCTGGGCTTTCAAGATGGCTGCACGTTGACTAGCAGCTTAATTCTAGCACACTCAGTGTGCAGAGAGAAACTTGGTAGAGAAAGTTAGTGGACCTAAATTTCTGGATTAATTTCAGTAACTGGCTTTAAGTGTACTGCCTTGATGCCAGGGAAGGAAAATCAGTTAGAAGAGGTGAGGGAAAAGTACTGCAGCTATTCAGCAAAAAGCAGTGCAAGCTCCGGCCATGATTTCCAGTAACCTAGAGGAAAGTATAAGACAGCTGCACACAGATCTGATTAAAATAAATGAAACACTGATGGAGTATATCAACTCAAATAATAAAAGGCTGGAAAATGGAAGAAACTTTAAACAGATATTCAGATAAGGTGATAAAACTGCAAACCTCAAGAGTCTGAAATGAAGAAAGCACTGGCTGAATATGACACTGCACAAGAAGAGATGTGTAAAAAAAATAATAGAATTAGAGGACAGAGCACATAGACAGAACCTGAGATTTTCTGCTTTACCAGAGAAGCTTGAATGAACAGACTGTATTAATTTTATGAAAGCACAGATAAGCAACTAGACTGGTATTCCACAAAATGATTTGTTAATTGAAAGGGCACATCATGTGTATGCTCCAAACCTGGCTATGAGAAAGCAGCCTAGACCTTTAATAGTAAAGATGCAATCTTATCAGCAGAAATGGTTTATTCTGACAAAATTGTGGCAGAAGGACAAAATACTAAAAGTGGGAGACAGAGTGTTTGTGAAGAATGACTACTTATTGTACTCTAGGCAGAAGAGGAGTAGGTTGTTTCCATTATTCAGGGAATGTCAAGAAGCAGGAATGAGATTCAAACTTCTGTGTCCAGCAATCTTCAAAATATTTTTCCCTGGAGAGACAAAATCACTTTTTCATGAAGTACATGCTAAGGAAGAAATATAAAGCTTTGTCCTACAAGAATGAGCTGTTAAACAGAAGGATATTCTGATTCTTGTTCTTTTCATAATAAAGAGCGCAGAGCGACTGTGCCAGTTAAACATTTTTCAATGTTTCAACAGAAAATGCTTGAGAGAATGAAAAAAAAGGACATGAGTTGACTTGAAGAATTGCCAGTACATTTGAAATGAAGCAGAGATAGGATTTGGGAGACTGAGATGGACAGGAATAAAACCAGTAACTTGGAAATTGACAAATGTGGGATTACAAAGCAGTAATTGTATTTGTCAAACATGACAGAACAAGAAAATCTGGAAATATTGGACGTTTTTGGACTTGTGGGGGACTCTAAACCATATGCCCTACTTCATGTCATTAATGTAGGGAAAATACTCAGGAAGGGAATAGGAGGGAAACTGTAAGTAAAACCTTTTTTTTCTTAATTGTACTATTTTTACATTATTTTTATTGCGTGCTGTAAAGTTTTCTCAGTTATTTTTAAGTGAAGTGGGGATACGAATGTAAATAGGTGCTGCTGTTTTTTTTTTTCTTTTCCGTCTTTCTCTTTGTTCAGTTTTAAGAAATGTAGGCATTGCAATGTAAAAAAAAATAGAAGAAAAATCTGGTTAAAAGAACATGACAAAAGAAAAATTGATGTGCTTTTTCTCATTCTTGCATAGGGGAATGACTGGGTTAAGGCTATTAGCTTAATCTAGTAACAATGTTTAAGAGAAAGCAAGTAAATGAAAAAGAATATTGAATATTGTAAGGCCTTTTTCTAGTATACAGATATATGCTTAGCAGTTTTGTGTCTGGTTCTCATGTCTCTGAGACAATCTGATAGAGAAATGGCTTGGAAAAAAATGTTTTCTGAATGCATTCAAGTGTTTTCCTTGCTGAGAGAGCTGTAAAGATAAAACAAAGCCAGACAGCACTTAGTAAAAGCAAGGGGTGTACCATGCACCTTAGCATGGATATCCTTTTTTTAGGTTATTTCAAGTCTCATATGTGTGTGTGTGTGTGTGTGTGTGTGTGTGTGTGTGTGTGTGTGTGTGTGTGTGTGTGTGTGTGTGTGCGCGTCAGTTTGGAATGTTTGTTCGTATTAGGAGAGTAAAACTTTAATATTTGAAGATGTACCTAGTTTTGTGTGTTATTAAGTTAGAAGGTTTTAGGGGGTATTGAGGTGTTTTTGTGTTTTTGTTTGATGGCTTTCAGTAAAACAAAATGTTTTGTAAGATGTAACATAGCTGAAGTGGAGATAAGATTCAACTGTATAAAAGATTAACCTGCCAAACACTATATGCACATAACAGAAAAGCTGGAACAAGATATTTAACAAAAACTGTTATACATAAAAGGTGGGAATAATATATTTTAAAGAAAATTATCCTTTCTGTAATGTCTTTAAATGTCAGTGGAGTCACAGATAAATACAAAAACAAAGAGTAGTGAACTGCATTAAAATGTAGATTGCAAATAGCTAAGCTGTAGGAGATACACTTGGAAAGAACTAAACATGGGGAATTTGATAAAGAAAGGTTTTCCTGATGATCATTCAGCGAAATACCTGAGGCAAAGGAAGAGAGGAGTACGTATATTAATTGCAAGAGGAGCTCTAATAATGATAGAAGAGGATAAAAAATAGATTTGCAGTACTAATTTGCTACTGGCAAGGGAGGGGGATTACACTTGCATGTTATTTATATTCACTGAAAACTGCTACAATGGAGCTTAGGAAAATTCTGGAATAAATAATCCACTTTCATCAAGGAATATTACTTATAGGTGGGGAGTGGAATTTGATTTTCAACAGTGAAGATGTGTCTGGGGGGCCCAGAAGGGAAAATATAACAATGGAGGGTAGATTTTTGAAGAAATTTATGAAAATACTTGTCATGGAAGATGTGAATTCAGTACTAGGAGTTTGGAGTGAATCTACATATTATTCCACAAGAGAGACAACTGGACTAGACTAGACAGAACTTGCATTTCACAGGAACATGTGCCTTTAGTTGAAGGTCTTGATACACACTCAGTAACTATTTCCGATCCTGTGCCAATAATAACTAAAATAAAAATACAGGGTACTGACATAAAAAGGAGACACTGACGCTTTCCCACCTATCTGTTGAAAAGAGAGGAATTTAAGAAATGGGTACTGGAAATTATTCAGGAGCGATTAGAGAAGATAGAAATTTCCTCGGAAAATATAGGTAGGAAGTGGGATAAAATTAAAGTGGAGTTTAAAAATAGAGTGGAAGTAAAAGAAAGGAAGATATGGTTAAGAAGTAACAAGAATTATTTAGAGGGACTGACAAATGTTAAAGTTTTGCAAAATAGGGAGATTCCTACAGAACAAGAAGAGGAGCAACTGCATAATATGGTAAACAGAAAATAGAGGATAACCTCAATACTATGCATGAGTTTAAAAGATTGCTATTAAGCAACTGTTGTTTGATAATAACACTAGAGCACAAAAACTTTTAGCTCACTGACTCAGGCAACAGAAAGTAGGAAGGGCTGTCACCAGGCTTATGAAGCCCGTAACAAGAAAGATAAAGAATCCCGTAGAAGTATTAGAAATATTTCAGAAATTCTATGAAAGTCTGTATAAAGCAGATAAGTATGGAAATCAAGAAAAGATACAGATGGAAATGTTTATGTAAGAATTAAATTTGCCAAGGTTAGAGGTAGATGAGGCTCAATGACTAACAGGATAGGAGGAGGTGAGATAAAAATGCTGTTGTATAACCAGCCTACAGGAAAGTCTCCAGGAGCAGATGGTATTCATGTTGAAATTTGGAAGCTAGGAGGGAAAAAAGTTGATAAAGATCTGGAAGGTTTTATTTCATAGTATTTTTGCAGGAGGAGAAGTACTAACATCCTAGACGAACGCTGTGGTAGCTGTAATACCTAAAGAGGATAAAGATCCATTAAATCCAGCTTCATACAGGCCCATTTCAATACTAAACCATGATTATAAAGTGTTTGTCTGTAATGGCTAAAAGAATGTCAAAAGTGTTGCCAAAATTGATAGGAATGGATCAGTTTGGTTTTATAGAGGGGTGGCAAACATTTGACAGCGTTAACAGAATATTGATTATCCAGAATGAAGCATAATGTGAGAAAATACAACTGTTGTTGGTGGGTCTTGATGCAGAGAAAGCATTTGACAGAGTAAGCTGGGAGTTTATGAGCTGGGCTATGGAAGCATTTGCATTCCCTGATAAAATTATAAGGTTGATTAGGGGGATATATGAGGGATCAGAGACAAAAATTAAAGTGTGTGGGGACCTGTCTGATGATCTCTCATTGAACATAGAAACCAAACAGGGGTGTCCTCTCTCCCCTTTGTTATTTGCATTAAATTTATAACCATGGGCAAAGAAAATAAGGAACTCCGACATTCAAGGATATAATTAGTATGGTAGTCAAGAAAAGCTGGCTGTATTTGCAGATGATAGTATTTTATACCTGACATAACCAGAAAGGGACATTACAGTGTTGTGGAACATTTTCAGACAGTTTCAAATCTTTTCAGGATACAAAATTAATGAAGCTAAAACAAAGGCAGCAGAGGTAAATTATGTACCCACACATGAATTGGTTCAGCATTATCCATATTTATGGGGACATAATAAAATGAAGTATTTAGGAGTATGGATTAAAAATGATTCTGGTGTGGCAGCTGGGGATATGTGGAAAGAGACTAAACAAAGGATAATACAAAATCTGAGAAAAGCTCTGTTATATGAATATCGCTAGTAAGATACAAGTAGTTAAAATGTTTTTAGTTCCTTTAGTCTTAAACATAGGTCAGGCATATTTTCATTAACCAAAAGAGAAGTAATAGATAGCAATTAGTAAAGAGGTGAAGGATTTTATCTGGGATGGGCAGATGGCAAGAGTCAAATGGGATAAGATGATGATTTGAAGGGGTATTTCAGAGAGATGCAGTTAAGGCTCCTATACACAACGCAAACAGAAAATTATAATTTAAAGTGAAAAGGGGGGATGATGAAATGCAGGGGGGTCTCAAGAAACAAGGGGAGACTGTGATTTTGGATGCAGATTTTTATGGAGAATAACAATAATCATACAGAATATTGTACTCATAAAGTAGTAGAAAATATTCTAAGAACAAAGCCAATATGGGGATGGAGAAAGGAGATTCTGCTGATAAGGATGACTTCAGTTAGGGATACAGACAGTAGGCAAGAGGGGGTTGGAATTTATTGGAGAAAACTGGCAAATAAACCAAGGTATTGGGAGAAAATAACTAGAGAGTGAAAGATAATAGAATGGTAAGACACCAGAATTTATTTAGACTGCAGGTTAGAGATTGCCTTCACTATCAAGGATTGATGTCCAAGTATAGGCATAGAGAAAGAAATAGGGGGTCCTAAACGAAAGACTAGCACTCAGAGTGTTTAGTAAAATCTAGAACAGACGCTGCCATTAAAAAGGAATAATTTGTAGAGCATATAAAATATTGCATGAAACTATACGAATCAATCAGAGGAGGTTAGAAAGGATTGGGAAGAGAGATGGCTAACCAATTCACAAAGAAACAATGGATATATGTATGGCTCCCACATGTAACAAAGTGTAGAAGGTGCAGGATCTTTGCTTGGGAGTGTTTACATAGGTATTTTAATACCCCAAGTGGACTCCAAAGAATTTTTCCTCAGGTAGACAGGAATTGTTGGAGGTGTGATGGAGAAGAAAGAGGTAACCAGGAACATATTTTCTGGGAGTGTAATGTGTTGGCAGACTTCAAAGATTTCCTGCAAACTGCTCGGTCAGAGATACTGGGTGAGCAAATTGGTGTAACTAAGAAAATATTTTTTTGAGTTATGATATAGAATCGGAATTGCCTAGACATAGTAAGGCCTTGCTGAGTGTAATTATGGTGACTGACAAAAAAGAAGTTACTAGAAAATGGAAAGCAAAGTGTAAACCCACTTTGCTAGAAGTAGCAAATATAGCAGTAGAGATAAAGCAACTGGAAATGGGAATCTTTAGAAAAGGGTAGGAGCAAATTACATAGGAAAAAAATGGGAATTGTGGGAACAATAAATGCAGAGGAGGAACAAGGTTTAAAAGAAGGCAGGATTTGAATGAGCTGTGTAATGTTTAGCTAAGAATGACTGGATAGATTATAAGTGATGTATGTTGGCAACTACAGTTGTATCAAAATGATTTGTAATGTATAATGTTTGCAACTGAAATTGTTAGTATAATTTGTTTTCATTTATATAAATGTAAGATTGCCTATGTCATATGTGATATTTTAATAAAGAAGTTTCCTGTATAAAAAATGGGGTTATTCTGAGGACATGTCATCCCTTTATGCCGAAAGTTATGAATTAGTTATCTTTAAAACAGGCCATTCATTTGCAAACTTTTTTGTAACTCTCAAAATAAGGGAGAAAGAACCCTGTATTTTTTAGATGTACACAGTCAGCTTAGATTATTTTTGGACAAAGCTAAAACTTTAACAAAGTCAGATCATTTGATGTCCTTCCATAGCACTGTTGCAGTGCTCTTTGCATAAGGGATTTCCTGACCAGGATAACCCAATGTCCAGCCAGTATTTCAAAGCTTTTATGTCTTATAGGCAACATGCATCACACATATGCTCCCCTTGTAAGGCATAGTGCATGAAGGTGATGTAAACATTCGGAACTTCTTTGCCACCAGTCCGAATGCCATTATTGAATGTCGGTCTGAATGCCCTTCTGTTGTTATGATTACCCAAGCTACTTTCAGGTAAGTATTGTTCCTAGGGGATTTTTTTTCTCCTTTTTTCAGTTTTGTCTGGTATTGCTTGAGTGCTTCCCATGACCATATGTAGTGCTCTGTCAGTTAGCCCTACATAGTTGTTTATCCTCCTTGTCCATATATCTTGAAAACCAGCGACTTAAGCTGTTGGCTGAGGATGCTATGGCAAAATCCTCCCGTCAGAAGGCCAGCTGTCTGCCAACAAGGGAACCAGAAGGAACAGGCCTGATCTGGTTGCTGTCCAGCCTCCCAGACGTCTCTCTAGACATTAATGAAAGCCCTGAAGACTGTCCAGTGCTTGCCTTGGATTCCTCTTCCTTGACTCTGTTGGAAACCAGCATGGATCCGAACTCTTGCCCATCCTTGGAGACTCTTCCAGCGTCTGCACCTGACGATGAGGGGGAACCTTGGCTGATCATATCCATGGGACATAGGGGGATTCCTCAGCTTTTAGTAAGGGAGGAGATGCCCACTACCATTATTGAATCTTGCCAAGGATATGAATCTCCGAGGATACGTAGGGTGGATGTCCCACTCGAGAAAAAGCAGAAAACTAAACATCTTTCCCATGTTGCTAAACATCCCCAGTGTGAATGGCAGGATTTTACTAAGGTCTGTTCAAGGGGTTTAATGGCCCTGAAACTTCCTCAAGGGGTGTTAATTCCTGCCCTCCTTGGTTTTCCAACTCTGTCAACAGGCCTTGAGAATTGGATTTCTTGGATGAGGACTTGGATTCTGGAGAGGAATCCCTTGCTTACTCTTCTCAAATTCTTTCTTCTCTGGAATATTGTTCAGTGGAAGAGGATTCTTTAAGTCCAGGTTCCCCCTTGGAAGAATTATCTTTTTGGGATACTATCACTTCCATGGTGGAGTATTTCAAATGGGATTGTTCCCAGTTTTCTGACATACAAAAAGAAGTATTATGAGCTGCTACAAATGAAGTCTCCCAAGCCATCTGTTGTCCCTCCTTTTTTGGCAGCCCTTTAAGAAACCCTTACTGCTGACTCACTTGCTCCCAGTTCTTAGCCTCCAGCCCCTAAGAAAACTAATAAGTTCTACATGGTACCTGAGGATTGCAAATTTTGTATAAATACCCTTCTGCTGATCCTTCAGTGGTTTCAGTCTCCTCTGATATACCTTTTAAGTTGTTGACTTCTACTGAGCTCCTTCCTTCAGATAAGGATAGTCAAGCCATGGAGAGGTAGGGTAAGAAAGTATATACTGCTACCACCCTGGCTTTTTAGGCTATTAAATTACTAGACCTACATGACAAGTTATGGTCTGGCACTTCTTTCCCAAATAACTAAGGTGGTGTTTGATCTTCGTGATTCTGATGGGAAGGCTTCTGCTCTTTCCCTGCTGGGGTCTTCTTTTCATGTTGCCTGTCACTTGATGAAATACAGCTGTGATGCAGGTGATGCCTCTTCCACGGCTGATTTCTTTGGTTCTGTGATGAGGTGTTATTCTTGATTATGTCTTTAGACCTTACCTGATTATATTAAAGCCAAGTTTTTGGGTGTCCTTCTGGATAACAAAAATCTTTATGGGACACCTGCTGCTAACCTATTTAGGTCCTTTCAGGATATGAGTAAGGCCTTACAGGAACTCGATCATATTTTTTGTTGCCCCATCCCCAAATTCCAGAAGAATTACCCTTTTAAGTCTGCATTTGTTCATAGACAGACTCACCCTCCTCTTAAAGATAGGAAGGCCTCTAGGCATGTTCCTCCTCCTTCTCCTTTTGTAAAGCCGCCTTTGCAGAATAAGACTGTTTGTAGTTGATGTTTGGTCTTCCCTTCTTCTCGGCCAGGTCTCCTTATCTCTCCACCTTTCTCCATCTCTTCCAAACTGGCATCAGATGACCTCAGACTCTTGGGTGCTGTCTATTATTCATCGGGGATATTTCAAAGTTTGAAAATCCCCTTCAGGCATTCCTCAGCCTCTTCTAGAACAGCTTCCTCATTTCCAGAGGTTCTACACTCCCTTTTCAGTCATGGCACCATGCAACTTGTTCCACCCACCCAGCTGTGAAAGACATTTTACTCCAGAATGTTTTTGTTTCCTCGAAAAGAGGGTACGTGGAGGCCATTTCTGGATATTTTGTTGCTCAACACCTTTTTCAAGGCTTTCTCTTTCCAGATATTGTTTCTCCAGACCTTGTTACCCCTTCTTCCTCCCCAGGCCTTTTTGGTTTCTCTAGACCTCAAGGATGCATACCTTCACATCCCCATTCACCCTCTGTTCAGGAACATTTTACATTTCTGTGTTTCTTCCTTGATTTTCAGTTCTCTGCCGTATCCTGTGGCCTTTCTGCTGCCTCAAGAACATTTATCAAATGCCTTGCTCCTGCCATTGCGTTTTGCAGGCTTTGGAGGATAGATATTTTTGCCTATCTATGTGACCTGCTCTTTCAAGCTCCTTCTCCCAGCAGTCTGTTGCAGGATCTATAGTTTACCATTTGTCTTTTACAGTCTGAGGTTCAACATAAACCTCCAGAAGTCAGTCTTGATGCCTTCCCAGGATCATGTTTTCCTCTGCTGCAGGCTTCAGACTGTTCCCATGCTGTCATCTCTCTCTGCTTGCAAGGTTATGTCTCTGACCACCTTTTTCCAGTGTCTTCTTCCTCTGTTCTTTCTCACGGCCAAGGAATTTCTGGCCTCCACTATTACAATGTTCCCTTTCGTCAGGCTCCAAATGAAATGGAAATTTCAGTGGTACCTCAAATCAGTGTGCTCCAACATTGTCATTTCCTGGAGTTCCCAGTTCCTTTTCTTCCTTGCCTCAAACTCAAGCTTCAGTGGTGAATTCAGTAACTCTCTCTGTCTCAATCCAGGGCTTCCTTTCCAGGCTCCATCTTCTTCTCAATAATTGTTCACACACACCTAAAACTCAGGGTGTGGAGCTTCTTATGGCCCCCTGAAAATCCAAGGTCTCTGGCCTTCACAACAGAGGTCAGACCATGTCAACATGTAAGAGATGAAAGCTCTGCAAGCTTTTAATTCCCTTTTCCATCCAGGATCCCTCAAAGTCTTCAAAGACAATACCACTGTGATGAGGTACATCAACAGGCAGGGGGGTTACGAGGTTCTATCACCTTTGCAGGTTAGATATTCAGGTCTGAGATCTGGCTATCAAGTATCAAATGACTCTTCAAGCAGTTTACATTCCCTCAGAGCACTATCTAGTAACAGACTCTTTGAGGATGTCCAGAACACAGGCTTATGAAACTATGCTTCACAGAGATATGTTGCTGGACATAGTCAATTGGTGGGGTATTCCTCAGATAGATCTTTTTGCCTCCCGTCTGAACAGTCAACTTCTTCTGCCCTGTTCCAGAGTCCCAAGTCCTCTGACTTGGAAAGTGGAAAAACTCTTTTCCTTGGAAGGTAATTTTTATTGTTTTCCCCCTTTCTCTGCTGCCATGAGTTCTGCAGAAGATCAGACAGGACTCTCCCAAAATCTTGCTGGTAACTCCCTTTTGGCCCACACAGCATTGGTTCTACCTTCTTTCTCACTTAACCAGGGGCAATCACCACATGTTAATTCACTGCTTAGATGTTCTCATACAAGACAAGAGATCTCTTATCCATCCTCGCCTGTCCACTTGTCAAACAACAGTGTAGGTGATATGATTTTGATTCCTTTTCACTTTTTTTTTTTTTCTGAGGATATGCTTCAGTTTCTGCAGGAGACAAGGAAACCTACTATCAGAAAATCATATATTTCCAAATGGAAAAGATTTTCTTTCTGGTGCCTCCCTTGCTATCAGGATCCCTCATCTGTGGAGCCTCTTCCTCTTGTTCTCTCTTATTTGTGTGATCTGCTCCATGCTGGGTTGGCATATTATTCAGTTACATCTTACCTATCAGCAGTTTCTGCTTGTCTGCCCTTGAATCCTCCTCTGGCCTCTCATTTTGAGGTTAAGCAATTTCTTGAAGGTGTCCTTCATATCAGGCCTCCCAGAAACCCTGTTCCACCTTCATGGGACCTCAGTTTTGTACTTGAAAAATTGACCCAGGCTCCTTTTGAGCCTGCATATTCAGCTTGCTTGCAACATTGTACTTGGGAGATTGTTCTCCTTTTGGCTCACTTTTCAGCCAAGAGAGCGTCTGATCTTAAGGCTCTCATGGTTATTCCACCTTTTTAGTTTTTCACAGAGACAGGGTGCTTGTCACACTAATCCCAAAGTGGTCAATGAGTTGTCCCTTAATCAGTCTTTTCGTCTTACTTCCTGTTTTCCTTCTCCACAGTCTGCCATTGAGGTTTTTCACACTTTGGATTTGCATAGACACCTCAGGTATTATTTAGATAAAATAACGGCAGTTCGCAAGTCTGAGCTGCTTTTTGTTCCTTTTCATCCTAGAATTTGGGTTTCGATGTTTCTGAGAAACTTATCCTCATGGATCTCTAAGGTCATTCCTTTTTGTTATTATTTTCATGTCAAATTATGCCTTTTTTCGTCTGCTTCTACTAGAGTGGTTGTCTCCCCGGTGCCGTTTTCAAGGGTTTAAATACTAACTCCAGCCTTGAGGCTTCCACTTCATCCTCTGTTCATACTTTCACTAAAAATTAAAAGTTGAATGTTATTTCCAGGGCCAGGGCAGGTTATGCTAGGGTTATCTTGCATGAGTTTGAAAAGGGCTCTTCTGTGCCTTTCTCTTCCCAGGCTTCCTCTTAGCTCTTATACTCACTGTTATGTAAAGAATACTACAACAGTGATATGGAAGGATATAATACAGTTTTGTAAAATCTTACCATAGCAGTAGATGTCCTTTCCACTGTTGCAGTATTCGGTTCTTCCCCTCTTCCCCTTCTGTTCTAGCTTTTGGCCTGTTTTATTTCCTTCCTGGCTGAGGGATCCTTATTTCCCTTCTGGATGCACATGTTCTCTTTTTGTCTCTCAGGTTATTCTGTTCCTCCTGAGGCATTTCAGTTCTGAGTGTTTTGTGCAGTTTGCCGTACATGGGAAGCATACATGTGACATATGGTGCCTGTAAGACCCAAAGGCTTTGGTATAATGGTGGGACATTAGGTCACCCTTGGCAGAAGGTTCCTTGTGTAAAGAACGAATACTGCAACAGTTAAAAGAAGGGCATCTAATATTAATGGTAAGGTTTTACACAACTGTACTTTTTTCTTACAAGGTTAAGAAGATGCCTTGTAGATGATTTTCTCTTGCACACTCTTTTCTGGTACTTCTTTCATGACATATCCCTTCAAAGCCTCATCAAATCTCATTTTACTAGGACTGGTGATTCTTCCGGTGCCTAATTTAGGGTCTGTATTAAAAGACCGAACGTTCACAGCAGCGAATACCACAACAGCTGCACATAAATGCCGAACTGCTTAAATAGCGAAAGACGTTGTTGTTGTTTGTCTTTCAGCTTTTCCCGATTAGGGGTCGCCACAGCGGAACTCCGGTCCGCTAATGATTGGCAGTTGTTTTTTTTTATGGTGTCAGGTTGCCAGCCCGACGCCCAGCCTTCAACGAAGGCACTCCCATTCAACACATGTTTTTCGAACGCCCACTCGACCGCGGGGAGGACATGCAGACTCCACACAGAAGGCACTCACAACCCAAGCCGAGAATCAAATGGGAGAACCTCTTGCTGTGAGGCAACAACGCTGCCACTGCACCACCGCAGAAGTCCTAAATAGCGAAAGACGTAAACATTGAAATTCAGAATGCCCAATGTATTTCCTTGGCCAGCAGGGTGATCGTGGGGAAGAGGAAATGTCTCCTTTTCCCCCCACTGTAGTGCAATCTCAGAGTTGGTATATTTAAGTAGGGGGGTGCGGGGGGTGCCAGGGGTCTTGCACCCCTGCACAAGTATATTTAATGAAGTTTGTTTATGTAGGTTTGCCTTACCTCTATGGCTCTGTTGTTTCTGCAAATGCATTCAGTGTTCCGAATTTCGATGTTTACGTCTTTCGCTATTTTTGCAGTTCGGTGTTTGTGGAGCTGTTGTGAATGTTCGGTCTTTTAATATAGACCCCTTTTTTCAAGGGGCCCCATGGTTGATATTTTTTTCTAAAGCCAGAACTGTTTTTGCCAGGTCCATTCTTCAAAGTGCTCTGGACTCGAGTTCTACATCTCATTCCTTCTTTCAGTTAGAATAAGAGCTTTGTAAGTCTTCCTAATAGTAAGTAATACTGCAGCAGTGGTCAACTGAAGGACATAGTACAGTTCTGTAAGAGCTTACCATAAGAATAGATGTCTGAGTAGATCACTGTCGTATTTTGTTCTCCTCCCTTCTTCCCCTTTTTTATTTTCTTTCCTTGTTTTGTGGGCCATGGTTGACCTACCCCCCCCCCCCCAACTGACACTTCCCTGCTGACATAAGTCTAGTTCATATTCCTACTTTAGACTCATTTTTTTGTCTGAGGCAAGAAAGCTCTGAAGAACTTCACATCCATATGCCCTTTATCTACCTGAACATGTTATTATGCAGTAATAATTAATCAGATGTGGAGCACAAGAAGAAGGCATCCAAGCTTTGGTACACTGGCCAGACGTATGGTATCTTTGTCAGGATACTTTTTAACAGTGAGCAGTACTGCAACAGTGATCTAGTTGGACATCAGTAAGTTCTTACACAACTGTACTTTATTCCAGATTACGTTTTAGCAAAGTTCAGGCTTTGTGTGTCAATCCTAGATTTCAGTAGCCTCAATACATTTATTCCTGAAGCATCCTTATGTGATCACTCTTCAGTCACCCCTGCCAAAATATCCAGAAGAAACTAAATGTGATTTTTGCACCTGTAAACTTCTCTGCACTTTGAGATGTCAAAGTAGACAAATATGTTCCTAATCTTCCTGCTTGGAACATTTCACTGCCAGTTATGTACTATTCCTGCTACTTAAAGGCTTTTTACAAACTACATGCCGGTAGCCTCCTGTTTTAAGTCTACGGGTCAGAAAGGTGTTCTCATATTTGAAATTTAGCTCCTAATGAACAACAGCAGTAATACATTCATTGAGGATAGAGAGTGTCTGCTTCACATCTTTTACTTTTGAGGGATCACTCTGACCTTTCCAGAGTTCAGCATCTCTCCTTTTTAAGTTTTAGATTTTATAGGCCATTTTTTGTTACCATTATTTACTGGACTTTTAACCAAAATAAAGGCTTTAGGACACAATTTTGTCCACCAGTGGTCTTCTTTCCAGGCAGTGATCAGAAACCAGTCAGTTTTTCAGGGCAGTACACTTAATGACAGCTTTTTTGTAAAAGTGTTTTATATTAGAGACTATAGAGGTGTTATAGTGGACAGTGAAGGTGCAGTGCTCACAGAGAGGACTGTTCTAGGAAGCCCTGATCACGGTTTGGCTGTCTAATCTGGTGGACCTTTTCCAGCAGTCTTCTGGTGGGGAGGCCTTTCCTGCTGTTGTTCATAGGTTGGTACTAGGCTATCAGCCCTAGGGCCTATACAAGCCTAGCCATAACAATTCCCTGGCTATTTCTTCCCACATTATTTACTACCCTGGACCCCTGTCTAGCTGACTGATGTGATCCCCGGGGTAAATTTCCTATCTCCCATCCAGTCGTCAAGGTTCCTTTTGAAGAGGGCCAAGGAAGCGCTATGCTTGACATGTATGGGCAGTCTGTTCCAGAGTATGGGGAGTCTCTGGGTCAGGAACCTATCCCTCCAACATGTTTTCTATATTGTGATGACAAGGTTTAGGTCCCTGGAGCGTGTGGCTCTGAGGGACTGGGATTTCTTTAAGTATAGCATGTCCAACAGCTCTGGATTTGACATGGTCTTGTATGTTAAGCAGAGATCACCTCTGAGTAGACAATATGTGACAGAGTATAGCATCAGCATAGGACATCTGCTTTAGGTCTATGATTCTTTTAGTGAGGTGTTTCTACGGCCTTTCCAGTTGTTGCAGATGTGTTGTGAGGTTCATACCAAATGGGGCATTGTACTCTATGATGGGTCTAATGAGGGATGAGTACAGTGGAACAATGACCTCCTTTTTTCTGGATGAAAAGCCCTTAGTGATGAGGTGTCCCACATAGAAGGATTTCCTGACTGTTGTGGTGATGTGGTTATTGAAGGTGAGACCACTGTCCACCTGTGTTCCTAAGTCTGTTATCACACTTTGTGTTTAGTGTACTGCCACCTATGTGGTAATTCATGGGTACCTGTTTTTTCCCAAATGGGATAACTGTACACTTCTTGGCATTGAGCTTGAGCCCACGGCTCTGGCACCAAGCATCTGTTTCTGTAAGGCCCTTTTGTAGAATATCCACATAATTTGGGGATTCAATAATGGCTCCCTTGCAGTCATCTGCAAACTTTGTTAGCCAGAGTCCCTCAGTGTTGGCCTGTACTTTAAAGAAGTAGATGCCAAACAAGAGCAGTCCCAGGACTGAACCCTGAGGTACTCCACTTGTCACTTGTCTGGAGCTGGATTTGGAGTCAGCTACTTTTACAGTGTGGGTTCTGTCAGTAAGCCAGTTGGCAACCCATCAAGTGATGTATGGATTTATGCCCAGTTTAGTAAGTTTATCTGTGATTCCAGAGTGGGGGATGGTTTTGAATGCCTTGGCGAGGTCCAGATTGGCTGCGTGGACTGCCTTACCCTCGTCCACGTCTCTGGAGCCTGATTAGAAGTCATTCAGGTTCAGGAGACATGATCGACCCTTCACGAATCCAAACTGGGTGGGGTCCAGTGTTTGAAGGTTGCCAATGTCTTTGTTTATAAGTTCCATGATAATACGTTCCATGGCCTTGCAGATCAGGCTCGTCAGACTGATGGAATGGTAGTTACCAGGATCCAAGGTGGATCCCCCCTTGTGGAGTGGGATAACTGTAGCTGTGTGCCTTTCAGTGGGCATGAAGCCTGAGGTGAGGCTATGATTCAACATGACACTTAGGTGAGGTGCCAGTTCATTTTGTAGTTCATGTAGTACACAGCCCGGGATGTCGTCTGGTCCCATGGATGCTGTAGTCTTAGCTTTGGAGAGTGCATTTTTTACCTGTGTGGCCGTGATTACTGGAATTTGGCAATATTTCTGTATTGAGATGGGCCATTTAGGGGGTGAGAGGGGGGTGAAGTTGGCATTGAATCGATCTGCCAGGATATTGGCAGTGTCCTTGGAATCAGTATATTTAATGCCATTCTGTTGTAGCTCAGGGCAGATCTGAGCATTGCCATTTAGATTCTTGACATAGCTGTAGAATGCCTTGTGGATGTCTTTGGAATCTTTGACAATTTTCTTTTCATAACTAGCTTTGGAGGATTTTATGAGGGATCTCAACTTCTTACCGAGGCTGGTAAGGGAGTTTTTTGCATCCTGGGATTTTCCTCTTTTTTTGCAACAGTTTCTTCCTTCTGTTGTATAGTTTGTTTATGACAGGGGACCACCAGATTGGCTTCCTTTTTTTTGGAGGAGAGCATCTTGATTCTTTTTGGGATGGCACGATTCATGCACGAGTGGATGTGCTCATACAGTGCTTTAGAGTAGGATTTGGCAGTCGAACTTTAAGTTCCCGTCTGCATGGGAGTCATGAAGTTTGTCACTTCTGACTTGAGTAGCATGAAGTTAGTCTTGGAGAAGTTTTTTACGGATGTTTCCTTACTGGGGAGTGGGGGTGGGATGTGGATGTCAAAGGTGATCAGCTTATGGTCAGACCTAACCAACAAGGGGGTGACCACTGGTGTGGAGCATCGATTTCCCATGTTGGTAATGACCAGGTCCAGGATATTGGAGACCCTGGTGGGACTATGGATTAGTTGATCCAGGACGTTGGAATTTATGAATTTCAAGAATCATTGGGTAAAGGTGTTGGTACATGAGTAGTTTTCCCAGTTAATGGCAGGGTAGTTGAAATCACCCAGTATTAGGGTGTTTGGTTGTATCTTAATATTTTCCAGTATGTTTAGAAAGGTGTAGTGAGAATCTTGGGGCACGGTGGGACATCTGTAGCAAGTTACAGTTTGGATTCCAGTCTTACCTCCACTAAACAAGCACTAGCTACTACTTATCTACTCTCTTCCTTTTTCTACGGTGCCCCCTTGCTAACCAATATCCCATTTTCACTAAAAGTAAAACTATAGAAGCAAGTTGCATTAAAATTGCTAAGTTCTCAACAAATGCCCAACTTTCTGCCCACCACTGTATACCCCTATATTCATTAAACTGGCTTGAATACCCCCACTATCTCACCTGTCTTCAGTTAACTACCACTCAAAATAATTTTCAAACCCCTAGACTGTCCTGCTCTGAAGTCACTATTTATTTACTATATTCCTACCACTTCCAAATACGGCACCACCTTGCAAACCTATAAGCCCAACCTACCTGCTGGTCAACTATTTTACTCCTGTGTGGTGGCCAGAACATGGAATACCCTTTCATTAGCAATTTGCTCCACTCAGAATCTCACATCTTTCAAAACAGTTCTGCACGAACAACTCTCCATTAACTGGATCTGTAATTGTACTAAACCTCCTCCTTCCATAACATAGTTACCATCACTTTTCCTACTTATTGCATATCTCTTAAGGCAGCTAACAGTTATATTTCTGCCGATAACTTAACTACAACTGACAATTCCCCCCTCTAACTCCTTATCCTATCTTTTGGTATCACCACTTTTGCATTTACTCTTAATCCCAAGACAGTTATACTCTCTACCCTACTCCCTGCCTCTAGTAATTCCTAAGTCTTTCTTACACTTTCTCTCTTGGAATTTCTGTATAATTAACTGTCCTTCAAATGTTATATTTTCCCGTATTTAGATGAGAATTTCTGGCTGTTGCTTTGCCTTTATTTATATTTTTATTTAAGCACTAGTTATGAATCTTTTTTTTTGTATTTATTTTTGAATTTGCTGCTATTGCTTTGCCTTTACTTATATTTCTATGCTAAAACTATTTAGGAAACATTTTTAAAATGCCTAAGCTGTGTGACTTACATAATGTTATTGTTTCTTTTGGAGCTTTTTTCCCCTGAACTCCACTGATAATGCGCTCTTCAAGGCCCAGTGGACTATCCCGGTAAATAAATGCCAGTAAGTAAATCAATAAATATATAACTAAAGGTTGCATCTGGGTGTGTCTATGATTAAAACCCACTTAATACATTTGATTAACATAGTACTTAAAACACATCTACAAACATGTAACTTCAAATCACTAATATTTCAATATAGTTAAATCATATCAAGCAGAAATGAAAAGAAAACAAATACTACAGAAATAACTGCACAACCTGTGGTGAGAGACCTGGGTGCACAGGTTGACAACAGTCTCACATTCGACCATCATGTAGCAGCAGTGGATCATGTAGCAGCAGTGGTCAGAAAAGCCTCTTACTTGGCTCATCTCATAAGTAAAGAGATTGCATCCAGAAAAAAAGGAGGTTATTACCTCTCTGTACTCCTCCCCCATTAGGCCAATAATTGAGTACAGCACCCCATTTGTACCTCTTCAAACACCTGCACCAGCTGGAAAGACCACAGAAATACCTCACAAAGAGAATACATGGCCTCCAACACATGTCCTATGTGGACAGGCTCAGATCACTTTCACTCTACTCAGTATCATATAGATTGCTTAGAAGTAATCTATGTCTCGCCTACAAGGCAATCTCAGACCCTGCCCTACTAGAGATGCTCTGTATCCGTAAGTCTAACTCCTCACGCATTACCCGCTCAAAAGGTCTAAATCTAATATGCGGTATTAACAAAACCTGCTGGAGAGACAGGTTTGTCTCCTAGAGGCTGGCCCATCTCTGGAATAGACTTCCCGTACGTGTCAGACTACCTCTCTGACCCTCTTCAAGCACAACCTTGATGACTGGATGGTAAACCACAAATTTGTCCCAGGGGGTTCCACCTGTGTCCCTCACTGACAGGAGCGACAAGTGCTGACTTAGGTTTCTTTTTTGGGGATAAACTCTTGGCTTGGCTTGTAGTTGCTCCAGGGTCATTAGCCTAGTAATCTCCTATGAACCTGTGATAGTATTGTTTCTGCTGTCAGGAGCCATTTACTGTCTTAACATATGACAGATCAGTTTTTCTGTAGTTAGAAACTCTTTCCGTCTTAAAATGTTACATAAACAATTGTATGAAGATATATCTGTGACTGCACTGGAAGTTAAACAGTTAATGTAAATCATACACTCATGTAGCCAGAGGTAATAACTGCTTCAGTATTCGCTTGTATATTCAACTCATGCACCAATTATTGTTTATAGGGCTGGAAGTCATTGTTTGTCTTCATCAGCATATTGCATAAACACTTGCATAAGAATATACTGTTAGATCAACATTTAGATAACTGTTGTAGTAGCCTAAGCTACAACTACAAGGATTATATCCTTGTCTAGGATATGACCACTGGCCATGTTTCAAAGCTTTAGGGCATCTTCCACATGGCCAAACAGCCACTGGCTCAATCATAGCCATATAAAAGGCAGTTTATATACAAAAATCTTTCAGAGCTATCTTGCCACAAAAGTATTTCACCTCTGTGGGATTTGTGGAACTGATTGTGATCCTTTCAAGGCTGGGCAGATAAGCCCCCTTCTGGGAAAAACATTACAGTACATCACTTTTATTTATTATTAATTTATTTATTGGGATTTGTTTACCGGGAAAGTCCACTGGGCCAAAATAACCCATTTTCAGTGGAGGCCCAGGGAGAAAAGCTCCACAAAGAAAGATAGTTTAATAGTACATAAATTCAAATAATAATAGTAGATAGAGCTAGTGTTAAAGTAAAAAGTGTTATACAAAAATGTAATAGAATGCAAATAGGCATTGGATATGTACATATAGATGGAATTTAGTGATGTCCGACAATCAGATAGTCATACTGTTACACATTTAGAGGTAATATAGTGATTAAGCAGTCATGTAGAAATACTTACAATGACTTTACAAGATATACAATGTACACAAGGAGTATTAGCCAGCACAGTAGTACAGGGCAGAGTGGGCTAGAGTTGTTGACAGATAGAAGGGAAGAAAATACAGTGAAGGAAGAATAGATGAATTGTGTATATTATCAAGTAGTGCTGAAGGAAGATTTGAAGAGGTGAGGAAATAAAATTAAGGTGAATGTAACTTAGGATGTTGGGAGTCAGGTAACAGATAGATGAGAGTTGAGACATCTGCATTGCGCAGGGTAAAGAGGTGCTGCTGTAGAGATTTTTTGAAGGAGAAAATGTTACTGTAGGTTCTGATTGCTACTAGGAGAGAATTCCATAGCTTGGCTATGCAGAAGGAATAAAGCATATTGCCAACTGGGAGTTTAGGTCAACATGTAGGAAGAGTTGATTTTCAAATCGAAGTGGGCTGTTTGGGTGGTAATGGGTTAAAATAGAGGAGAGGGCTGGACAGTCTGAGGGTTTGTAAATGATTTTGTGTACTGTGGTTAGCAGTATGTAGGTTATATAGTTTAGAAGGTCAAGCCAGTTAAGTGACTGAAGGGAAATGCAGTGGTGGAAAGAGCATTTTGCATTGATAACAAACTTGGCTACCTTGTTGTAGCAGGACTCGAGCTTGGTTTTTAGGGTGGACTAGATATTAGTAAGGAGTGGAATGCCATGCACGAGTGAAGGTAGGGGAAAGGTTGACACAAGAGTACACTTAGTTGAGTAGTTTAGAATGTGTTTTTGTCTGTAGAGGATACCTAGTTTTTTTTTTTTTTTTTGATATTATTGTGGATGTGAAGGTCATGATTTTGCAGAACAGATAATGGTTGAATCGTCTGCATATCGCACAACAGATCCATTAATAAGAGTAGAGTGGAAGTCATTTATGAAATGCTAAAAAGAAGGGGTCCTAGGATGGAACCCTGGGGAATGCCTTTGCAAGACTCAAGAAATGGAGAGAAAGAGTTAAGCCATCTAGTAGATTGTTGTTGGCCTTTTAGATAGCTGGCAAACCAGTTTAAGGTTGTTGAAGAAGTGCCAAGGGTGGATAGTTTGCTGAGGAGGAGGGTGTGTTGAGGAAGAGAGAGGATACAAAATTCCAGCATTTCTAGCCTGATTGACTGTGTCCACATCCGTGTTGGGTTGAAGAGAGGAGTTTGTTTGCAGTTACATGGTTTAGAAGTTGATAGGGGATGCATTTTTCAAGGATTTTAGAAAGAGGGGAGAGAATACCAATAGGTCGTAAATTAGAAAGGTCTGTATTATTACCACCTTTATGGAGAGGAATAATGTATGCTTTTTTCCAGATAGTGGGAAGGTGGGACTCCAGGCTGGATCTGTTGAAAAGTATGCTGATGGGATTGGCAATAGATTTTGCTGACATTTGACAGTGTTATGGGGGTAAGTTGTCAGGGGCAGTGGAGCCGGGTTTCAGTTTTAGGAGAAGCTTTGTTATAGTAGTGATGGGTATAGAGGAGAAAGAGAAGGTGGGAAGGGAGGAGATTGTAGTGTTCAGTGAGGAATGCGATAGTTGTTGAGAGCTCATAGTAGTTTGGGGAAAGGTGGTGTTAAGTTTCTCTGTGATGTCGATAAAATGTGAGTTGAAGAGAGAGGCTATATTTCACTGGCTGTTTTCTCTGGGAATGGGTAAGGGTTGTTTTGGTACCAGGGTTAATTAGAGATGAGTTGGAATTCCAGAATTTCTTTGGATTTTGACTAAGTTTTTGAAAGTTTAGGTAATATTCTTTTCTATCATTAATGACTAGGTGATTTGATTGGTTACAAAGCTGTTTTGTTTCTGTGAAGAACAGCATTTGTTCTGTGAAACTGTTATTTTTATGTTAGGAATTGTTTTATGGGACTGTCATATTACTAAAGTGATATATGTGTGTGTGTGTGTATATATATATATATATATATATATATATATGTATATATATGTGTGTGTGTGTATACACGCATACGTATATGTATAATCATATATATATATATATATATATATATAAACAAGCACCTATACCAATCCCTGCGCACCACACGCTCCAGTGACCTCAGCCTCATTACCACAATCAACTGAACATGCTGGAGGGACAGGTTCATAACCCAGAGACTGCCCTTGCTATGGAATAGACTTCCCATACATGTCAAACAGAGCACCTCACTGGCCCTCTTCAAGAGAAACCTTGATGAGTGGAAGGGAAATTCACCCTGGAGATCACTCCAGTGGTTGTACTCGACAGAGGCACTGGGAACTAAGGTCGGGTAGCATGATGTCAGGGTAATCCTATGGGCTAGGTTTGTAAAGACCCCAGGGCCATTAGCCTAGTACACACCTTTGAACCTATGTGTGCGTGTATGCGTGTGTGCGTGTGTGCGTGTGTGTGTGTGTGTGTGTGTGTGTGTGTGTGTGTGTGTGTATGTGTGTATATATATATATATATATATATATATATATATATAGAATATATATATATATATATATATATATATATACACACACACACATATATATATATATATATATTTTATATGTGTGTGTCTATCTGTATATATACATATATATGTGTGTGTGTAATGTATATATATATATATATATATCTGTGTGTGTGTGATTTATATTGTACATGTTTATGTACTGTTAGTGTGTATGGGGCAGGACTTGGTGTTTTTTATGACTGTCAGGAAAAATTTTCTCTTAGAACCTAAAATTTCCTATGAGTAGGTTTACTGACTCACTCAGGCTTTGCTTTCCCCTTGTGAGGTGTTCTTCCTGACCTTGAACATGGTGCAAATGTTGGGATCCACAGTTATTGGTTCTGCTGTCCAAAAGAAAAAGACACTTTTTTGGGAGCCTTTGGGTGTCCAGCCAACCACATCCACTACCCCAACCTCTGGTGAGTAACACTGCTTTGGACAAATAGTGGATGTTCTTTGTGCTTCACTGTTGCAGTCATCACAATTGGGTTATTTGCCTGTGTAGGTAGCCCTCAGTTGGCCCTAATACCAGAGTCTTGGGATTTCTGTGTCGGATACTGTCGCTTCTTCCATGATGTCAGGTTATCAGGGGTATAAAACAGGCAGCCGATGCCATTACATCAGTCTTTCTTGCTGAGAAGGAGCCCAAAGCAGTTTGCAAGTGCTGGTCGGCCGCTACCCGAAATTTTCATTTTTCGAGTTTCAAACCTGAAGTCTAATAAAGCGAAGTACACCATTAGGGATTCTTTTTCTTGCTCTAACCGATGTCAGAAAAAGGTAACAATTGTCTTGCCTGTGGAAAGCAAATACCTCACAGAGATTTTCATTCTTACTGCGTCACCTGTTTAGGCCCAGATCACAACGTCTCTCGCTTCGGTTTGGTGCCTTGTTTAACACCTGAACCATTCATCGTCTGGCTATTTTTGTTGCTAAATTCTTTAGCTCTCGTTCTCCATATTCTGAAGTGGCTTCCATAAGCCATCCGACTACTGATCTTCTGAAAAAGCGTAAAGATAAAGACAGAGACAGACCGCATAGGTCCAAAACTGCCGACAACGATTCCGTTAAGCTAGTCGCCAGTCTGCCGGTACTCAGTGAGGCGCCTTTGCAGCCCCTGATTCCCACTTCTGCAGATTCGCAGGCCTCTGCTGAGACCCATTTGGAGTCCGGTATGCTGTGAGATGCTTCTTCGACTATGGAACCTGTGGATGTCTCTACCTTGGATGGGTCCGGAGCCGCTGTGCAGGCACTGACTTCTGAGGGTGTATTCTGACCTACCAATGTTCGCATTAAACCCACAACTTCATTTTCGGCTAAAACTACCAAGTTTCTCAGGCCCACAGTACGCGCTATGCCTAGAAAACCGACAGCCAAAGCGCATGATCAAGCTCCCATGCTACAAAAACAAATGCTTAGAATGGCTGAAGACCTTATCACCCTAATTAGGGGAAACTATCCTTCCTCTGCTAAGAGACAAAGGACTGAGTTTCTTTTTGATTCTGCAGACCAGGAGTCCGATGACTCTGACCCTTCTGATTACCAGGACATACCCTTATCAACCTGTGAGGATTCAGATGCAGAGGAATCCATTTCCTCTGCCTCCCCTCCAGAGGATTTTCCTTTTGGTGAAACCTTGCATACTTTAAGAGAGCATTTCTGCTGGGAATGCCAGGACTATCCTCAGTCCAAAAAGGGACTCAAAGAATTTTTAGAGTTGCCTCAGCACAGGCCTCTAGCTATACCCCCTGTCCTGGATGTTGTAGATGATGTCTTCATGGAATCCAATCTTACTCCAGACACTTTACCACCGACCCTTAGAAAACCTGACAGGTACTACAAAGTACCTGATTCTCACAAATTTCTCTTTAAAAATCCTACTGCGGATCCAGAGACCATTTCCCAGGGGACCTAAATGTATTAAGGCTACTATAGCCAAAAACCATAGTCCTTCAGGCAGGGATTCCAGGGCTTTAGACAGATGGGGTAAGAAGGTATGTACCTCTGCAACTCTTGCCATCAGGGCATTGAATTGCCAATTTCACATGTTGAAGTACCAGCAACATATTATTGAACTAATTAAACAAAAAATGGTGTTATTTCCAGATTGTGCAGAAAATAAAGATTTACAAGAGTTAATGTATTCTGCAAACCAAGTTAGTAAGCATACTTTGCCATGTGGCTTTGATGCCCTAGAAGCATGTTGCAGGGCTGCAGTCACTGGGTCTGTACTGAGAAGACATGCTTGGCTGAAGGAACAAACCTTCCCAGACCATGTCAAATCCAAATTACTAGATGCTCCTTTAAATCAGGACCAGTTGTTTGGCACCAAAGCAGAAGAAGTTCTTAAAAAGATGGAAGAAAAAACTAAATCTATGCAAACTGTTAAAGAATTCTTACAAGTCCAGCCTCCTAGATTCAGTAAGCATTGGCCTTCTAAAAACTGGTCCTTTCCAGCCCCTTCCAGGCCTTCTCAGTACAAAAACAGGGGAACCAGACCACCAAGACTACAGTCTCAGGGTATGCAGAGATCTAAACAATGGAGTGTTCCCACCTCAAAAACAGGGAGTGGTAAGCCACCCCTTATGGAAAAAGTTCACAATGACTTTACAATTGTCCTTCCCAGCCCTGCGCAACTACTTGCACCCCTAGGAGGAAAACTTGCCCTTCATGCCAAAAACTGGATGTCCATTACTCAGGACCGATGGGTTCTAAACATTGTATCCCAGGGGTACAGATTCTACTTCCATTCACTGCCAACCCTAAGCAGGTTTCCAGACCTTCCTCCAAACCAGTGGGCAGAGGCTCAAACGCAAGTACTTTCCCTGCCCATTATCAGGGCCATTCAACCTGTTTCACTACAACAAGGGGGACAGGGTTTCTACTCCAGACTGTTCCTGAACCCCAGAAAAGAGGGCTCTTGGCGCCGTATCCTGGATCTCTCATTTGTCAACACTTTTCTGGTGGTCCCAAAACTCAGAATGCTTACCCTGCAACAGCTTCCCCCTATGCTAGCCAAGGATGCCTGGTTAGTTACCCTAGACTTAAAAGAAGCTTATCTGCACATCCCCATAAGGGAGTCTTGCAGGAAATATCTACGCTTCAGGGTAGGCTCTATGCACTATCAGTTCTCTGCACTTCCCTTTGGCTTATCTACTACTCCCAGAGTATTCACAAAGCGCCTAGCTCCAGCCATTGCATACTGCAGGCAGAGAAATATCCAAATTTTCCCATACTTGGACAATTGCCTGATTCAGGCGGACAGTCAGGAATTGCTACTTCAGCACCTGGCATTTGTAAAACGTCTTCTATCTTCTTTGGGGTATACCATCAACGAAAAGAAATCACAACTGGTGCCCAGTCAAAAAATTGTATTCCTGGGAGCAAGCTTGAACACAGCTTCCCAGATGGCATTTCTCACTCCAGAAAAAACAGGTCTATTTGAACAACTAGTTCAAACAAATGGCCACCAAAACCCAGCTATCTGCAAGGAAAATGCTGCAAGCCCTAGGGTTCATGGACTCATGCATTCTGCTAATTCCATATGCAAGACTGCATGTGAGGAAACTTCAGTGGTACTTAAAAAGACTTTGGTGCCAACATTCTCAGGACCTGGAAACAGTAATTCCTATCATATCTTGTCTAAGGGTAGAGTTCCTTTGGTGGGCAGAAGCATGCAACCTCAACAGGGGACTGCCTTTCACTCAACCCCCCGCCATCCAAATCCGGACTACAGATGCATCAGACTATGCATGGGGGGCTCACATGGCAAGCAAATGCATTCAGGGCAAGTGCAGCCCAGGACAAATCCTCCTGCACATCAATCAAAAAGAGATGTTAGCTGTACAGTATGCTCTGACAGCCTTCAAATACCTAATCCTTCCAGGACAGCTGCTGCTAAAAACAGACAACACCACAGATGTTCTTCGTGTTTCACTGTTGCAGTCATTACATTTGGGGTTATCCTGCTGGCAGGTTGCTCTCAGTCGGCCTGAATTCTAAAGTCTTAGGTCCTGCATCAGTTGCTGTCACCTCTTCCCTGACGTCAGGTCGTCAGGGGTATAAAAGATGCAGCCGATGCCATTTTATCCAGTCTTTCTTGCCGTGCGGTGCCCGAAGCAGAAGCATTTCGCAAGTGCCGGTTGGCCGATTCCTGAGATTTTCGTGTTTGAGTTTCAGATCCAAAGTCTTCATTAAAAGCTAAGTACCCCGTTGGGGAAACTTTTTTCTTGCTCCAGACCGATGTCAGAAAAAGTTAATAATTGAATATCTTATGGGAAGCAAATACCTCATAAGGACTTTCATTCTTACTGTATTCCTTGCCTAGGCCCTGACCACGACTTTGATAGTTGTCGGTTTTGTGCTAGATTTAACCAACGCACTATTAAGCGTCAGTATGATTTTGCATTAAGCTATTTTGGGCGAAGATTTAATTATACAGTGTCGCTGGAAAGCCATCCGACTACAGGAGTTCACAAAAAACGCAAAGAAAAAGAAAAGGACAGGTAGCTGAGGTCCAAAACCGACGACGAAGCTTCTCCTAAGCAAGTCGCTGGTTCACCGGTTCTCAGTGATGTGCTTTTGCAGCCCCTGATGCCCGCTACTTTTGAGTCGCAAGCCGCTACCGACACCACGTGGCCAGGCCACTGGAAACTCAAGGTATTGGATCCTCGGAGACTTTTCCCTCAGACTGGTCCGGAGCCGCTGAGCAGGCATCGGCTTCTGAGGGTGTATTCAGACCTAAACAATTATATATTAAACCGACTTCAAAGACAAAGGCTAAGACACCTTTAAAGGCAAAGAAACAAGTTCACCAGTCACAAGGACAGGCCTCCATGCCCAAAAAACAGATGCTCAAAATGGCCGAAGACTTAATTACCTTGATCAGGGGTTCCCATCCCCCTCCTGATAAGAGGCCTAGGCAAGAGACAGACTATGAATCTTCAGATCAGGTTTCCATTTCTTCTGATTCCTCTTCTGATCAGGAATGTTCTCTTCCCCCCTATGAGGATTCTGATGCTGAAGAATCAATTCCTTCAGCTTCTCCTCCTGAGGACTACTCTTTTGGGGAAACCTTGCATACCATGAGGGAGCACTTTCACTGGGAGAGCCAAGACTTTTCAGAATCTAAGAAAAGGCTCAGAGATTTCCTTTTACTACCTCAACACAGGCCTCTAGCTATCCCACCTGTGTTGGACATTGTAGATGATGTGTTCTCGGAGTCTAGTCTGACCCCTGACTCTTTACCTCCAGCTCTTGTTAAGCCAGACAGATACTACAGGGTCCCTGACTGTCATAAATTCCTTTTCAAAAACCCTTCTGCAGAATCAGAAACTGTTTCTCAGGGTCCACAGGGGTCAAGGCTTCTACTGCAAAAAATCCTACCCCCTCTGACAGGGATTCCATGGCTGTTGTTAGATGGGGAATAAGGTTTACACATCTACTACTTTGGCTATAAGGGCTTTAAATTGCCAGTTTCATATGCTCGAATATCAGCAATATATCATGACACTGCTTAAACAGAAAATGATGGCAAATTCTGAATGTGCAGAAAACAAAGAAATGCAGGATTTATTGCATGCAGCTGAACAAGTTGGAAAGCATACTTTGCAATGTGGAGGCCTCCTGCAGGGCCGCTGTCACAGGTTCTGTCATTAGGAGGCATGCTTGGTTAAAGGAACAAAATCTGCCAGACCATGTTAAAGCAAAATTATTAGATGCTCCTTTACAACATGATACCTTGTTTGGTGTTAAGGCAGAAGAGGTGTTAAAGAAAATGGAGGACAAAGCTAAATCTATGCAAACTGTCAAGGATTTCTTACAGGTACAGCCACCTAGATTTAGCAGACACTGGCCTACAAAGAGTTGGTCCTTTCCATTCTCAGACAGACCTCAAAGGGGCAGATCCAGATGCCCTAGAGGCAGATCACAGCCGCAAGGATCTTACAGGTCTAAAGAGTGGAGTGCTTCTACCTCCAAAGGTGGAGAGGACAAATCACAATCATAAGGAAACAGTCCCAATGACTTCCCCCTGCCTGCGCCAAGCACTTATCTTCTGGCAGCACCCTTAGGGGGAAAACTAGCACTTTTTTCTCAAAATTGGCACATTATAACCCAGGACAAATGGGTTCTAGACATAGTGTCACAAGGCTACAAGTTTCATCTCCATACTCTGCCAAGGGCAAACGGTTGGCTAGACCTGCCAAAAAATCAATGGGCAGAGGCTCAAAAACAAGTCGCAGCTCTCATGGACATGAGGGCTATTCAACAAGTACCACAGCAAGAGCAGGGACAAGGATTTTACTCAAGACTGTTCTTGTTACCCAGAAAGGACATAGCATGGAGACCAATACTGAACCTATCTATTCTAAACACTTTCCTGAATATACCAAAATTCAAGATGTTGATCTTACAGCAGCTTCTGCCCATGCTGGGCAGCAAGGCTTGGCTCGTGACTTTAGACCTAAAAGAGGTATACCTGCATGTCCCAATCAGACAATCATGCAGAATATACCTCAGGTTCAAGGCTGGCTCAAAGCATTACCAATTCTCTGCACTGCCCTTTGGCTTATCTACTGTGCCCAGGGTCTTCACAAAGTGCCTGGCACCAGTAATTGCTTACTGCAGACAGAGAGGAATACAAATATATCCTTACTTGGACGACTGCCTCATACAAGCAGAGAACAAGGGCATTCTACTACAGCATCTGACTTTTGTGATAAAACTTTTAACAGGCCTAGGGTACACAGTCAACAAAAATAAATCAAAACTAGTACCCTCTCAAGAGATAATATTCCTGGGTGCAAGCTTAAATACAACTGCCCAGATGGCTTATCTCACTCCAGACAAACAAAGGCAACTGACTACCTATTTCAAGGAAATGGCAACAAAGCCCCAGTTAACTGCAAGAAAATGTCTGCATACTTTAGGCTTCATGGCATCTTGCATCTTACTAATTCCATATGCAAGACTGCATATGAGGAAAATTCAGTGGTACCTAAAAAGTGCCTGGACACAACATTGCCACAGCCTGGAAACAATGATTACTCTAATTCCCTGCCTGCAACAGGAATGTCGATGGTGAGCCAATGCTTGTCACCAAAACAAGGGACAGCCATTCTCACTACCCCCAGCCAGGCAGAGCCTAACGAAGGATGCATCAGATTATGCCTGGGGGGCACACATGGCAGGAAGAGGCATTCAGAGCACCTGGTCCACAAACCAAAAGCATTTCCATATCAATCAAAAAGAGATGCTAGCTGTTCAAATGCCCTGATAGCCTTCAAGGACGTACTTCATCCGGGACAACTACTGATAAAGACAGACACCGCTGTCATGTGGTACATAAACAAGCAGGGGGCACTCATTCTTACCCCCTGTGCAGACTAGCCATGGATTTATGGGACACAGCATTGACTTACCAAGTTCGTCTGCCGGCACAATTCCTGCCAGGAAAGGAAAATACTCTGGCAGACGAACTAAGGAGGAACCTCATGGATCCCCACGAGTGGCACCTGGATCCACAAGTCTTCATTAAAATAACAATGAAATGGGGATGCCCGGACATAGATCTATTTGCCTCTCCTCAAAACAATCAACTAAAAAGATTCTGCATAAGGACTTATCACAGACAAGCTTGGAAAGTGGACGCCTTATCTTTCAACTGGACAAACATATCAGTATATGCCTTTCTCCACTTCCTCTCCTCCCCAAGGTACTCCTAAAGGTCAGGCAGAAGAAACCTAAAATGATTCTGATTGCCCCAGACTGGCCACGCCAGTACTGGTATCCGATCTTAAGGAACTTGTCCCAATGCCCAGCCTGGACCTTACCTCAAATACCTCATCTACTATCCCAGCAAAAAATCAGATTCTGCACAGGCAACTCAGGACCCTAAACCTGGCAGCTTGGCGGGTAATGTAGCCATACAAACCACACCTCTCAGTAAAGCTGTGATGGATGTCATTTTAGAAGCCAGAAGGCCTAGTACTAGAAAATCCTATGCTGGGAAACGGAAGAGATTTTGCGCTTGGAACCAAGCTCAAGGAACTGATACAGCTGTCCCAAATATTCCTCAGATTTTGCAATATTTAACTGAGATGCTGGACAAAGGCCTATCTTTTTCATCAATTAAAATCCATGCCTCTGCCATTTCAGCTCATTACAATACAGAGCCTCCACTCTTTTCTCATCGTTTATTAAGGCAGTACCTCAGAGGAGTCAAAAACTTAAGGCCTCCAAGGAGAACACCAATACCTGCATGGGACCTCAATTATGTCTTGGAAAAACTCACCTTACCGCCTTTTGAGCCAGCTGCCAATGCGGACATGAAGTTCTTATCTTGGAAAACAGCACTGCTCCTAGCAATAACTTCTGCAAGACGAGTTTCAGAGCTACAGGCTCTCATGGCTGTGGAACCCTTTATCATTTTCTATCCAGACAGGGTCTCTCTGAGAACAAACCCTACATTTATGCCTAAGGTAGTATCCAGTGTAGCCCTTAACCAAACAATTCTTTTGCCAACCTTTTATCCAAATCCACAGAACAAGGGGGAGAAAATTCTGCATTCTTTGGACGTACACAGACAACTTAGATTCTATTTGGACAAAACTAAAGTTTTCAGAAAGACAGAGCAATTACTAGTGGCATATGCCACAGCATCACAAGGAAAAGCTATCTCCACGCAGACTATTTCAAAGAGTATCCTCTATTAGGTCACTGCATTCGTTTCTGCTACTCACAGCATGGCAAACCAGTGCCTAAGGGCCTTAGGCCACATTCTACTAGAGCTGCAGCCACTTCTGCAGTCTTTCTCAGGGGAGTACTAACCAAGGACATTTTGGAGGCTGCTACTTGGAGTTCAGTGCATACCTTTACAAAACATTACAATCTGCCTCTTTACTCTAAATCCAGGGCAGGCTTTGCCACTGCAGTTCTGCAGGGCCTCATAACCACTCCTTATGCTGTTTAGCTCCAGCCCCCCAACCATAGCTTTGGGACTCAACCCAAATGTAATGACTGCAACAGTGAAACACGAAGAACATAGTACAGTTGTGTACACTTACCATAAATGTAGATGTTCGAGTGTATTCACTGTTGCAGTCCAGGTTACCCACCTGCTATCCCCCTTATTTTTACTGGAACTTATCTTTACTTCTCTAATCTATTCAACCTAGGTGGTGTATTTGCTTATAGATGAAGGTAAAGCTTATTTTGGTACATGTATGTTTTATTTACATAGCTTTAGCCTACCTTTTTGGGGGCACCTGACATCTGGGGCAAGAAAAACTAAATAAAATGGCGTCGGCTGCATCTTTTATAACCCTGATGACTTGACGTCAGGGAAGAGGCGACAGCAACTGACGCAGGACCCAAGACTTTGGAATTCAGGCCGACTGAGGGCAACCTGCCAGCAGGATAACCCCAAATGTAATGACTGCAACAGTGAATACACACTAACATCTACATTTATGGTAAGTGTACACATCTGTACTTTATGTGGTACATAAACAAGCAGGGGGGAACCCATTCTTACCCACTCTGCAGGTTAGCCATGGCCCTGTGGAACACAGCCTTGAGAAACCAAGTGCATCTACAAGCTCAATTTCTGCCAGGCAAACAGAATTCACTGGCAGATGACTTGAGCAGAAATCTCCTGGACCCACACAAGTGGAAATTTGGAGCCCAACATCTTCAACCTTCTAATCCAGAGGTGGGGAACACCGGAGGTGGACCTTTTTGCCTCCACCGAGAACTACCAGTTGAGCAAAGTTTGCAACAGGAACCCTTGCAGCAGGGCCTGGAATATGTATGCCTTATCCTTCACATGAGAAAACCTCTCAATTTATGCCTTTCCACCTCTGCCCCTCCTCTCAAAGGTACTATTCAAGATCAGACAGGACAGCCCAAGGGCAGTTCTTATTGCCCCAGACTAGCCACGCCAGCACTGGTACCCACCCTTACGCAGTCTGGCAACAGTGCCACCCTGGCACCTTCATCAGACACCTTCCTTGCTGTCTCAGCAGGAGGGACAGATTTTGCATTCACAACTGCAAACCCTAAACCTTGCAGCCTGGCTTATCCTCTGAATACTCCACCAGCAACCCTAAGCAAACAGGTGCTGGACATCATTCTTGAGGTCAGAAAGCCTAGTACTAGGAAATCCTGTGCTGAAAAGTGAAAAGATATTGTTCTTGGAATCAGTCTCAAGGAAAGGACACAGCTGTGACCTCCTTACCTCAAATCCTTGATTACCTAGCAGATCTACTCCACAGAGGCCTATCCTTCTTCTCCATTAAAATTCATGCCTCTGCCATCTCAGCTCATTATAATACTGAGCCACCTCTATTCTCTCATCCTCTCATCAAACAGTTCCTGAGAGGGACTAACAACTTAAGGCCTCCTAGGAGAGCACCCACCCCTGCCTGGGACCTTAACTTTGTACTGGAAAAGCTCACGCTTGCCCCTTTTGAACCTGTGGCTTCAGCAGAGTTAAAATTCCTTTCTTGGAAAACAGCCTTGCTTTTAGCCATAACCTCAGCTAGAAGAGTGTCTGAGTTACAGGCACTAATGGCTGTGGAACCCTTCATTATTTTCCATGCTGACAGGGTTTCTCTCAGGACTAACCCATTCTTTATGCCTAAGGTGGTCTCCAGTGTGGCTCTAAACCAAGCCATCTATTTGCCAACCTTCTTCCCTAATCCTCAGAATAAAGGGGAAAGGATCCTGCACTCCTTGTACGTGCACAGACAGCTCAGGTTCTACCTTGACAGGACTAAACCTTTCAGAAAATCTGACCAGCTGCTAGTCAGCTTTGCTACAAGGGCAGAGGGCAAGGCCATTTCAAAGCAAACCATTTCCAAATGGATAGCACACATCTGCAAGCACCATGGAAAACCTACCCCACAGGGGATCAGACCACTTTCCACTAGGGCTACTTCCACCTCTACAGCATTTCTCAGGGGAAGCCCTACCAGGGACATTCTGGAAGCTGCAACCTGGAGTTCTGTACACACCTTCACCAAGCATTGCCACTTATCTATTTTTTCTAAATCCAGAGCTGGATTTGTTACAGCAGTCTTACAGGGCCTGCTAGCCAGCCCTAACTCCTCTTGACTGCCTCCACCCTTCCTCAGCTTTGGGAATCAACCCAAGTGTGATGACTGCAACAGTGAAACACGAAGAACATAGTACAGTTTTGTACACTTACCATAAATGTAGATGTTCGACTGTATTCACTGTTGCAGTCCTGGTTTCCTTCCCCCCAGCCCCCTGTTTTTCTCTATCCTTTCTACCTATCCTCTATATGGACATTTTTTATGGCAGTGGTATTTACTTTTTACTGGTGGTTTTGCACACCACATACTAGCTTCCTATTTGGGGGGGGGGGGGGGGGCTCCTGACATCTGGGGCAAGAAAAACTGATGCAATGGCGTTGGTTGCCTGTTTTATACCTCTGACGACCTGACTTCATGGAAGAAGCGACAGCATCCGATGCAGAAATCCCAAGACTCTGGTATTCGGGCCGACTGAGGGCTACCTGCAGGCAGATAACCCAAGTGTGATGACTGCAACAGTGAATACACTCAAACATCTACATTTATAGTAAGTGTACACAACTGTACTTTCCTGGGACCATCCATCTTTTGCTCCTAGTCCTTCTGGTGTAATTCCTTGGAAGCAACTAAGGACTGGGAAATTGGCATGTCTTCTGTGGCTGTAGAGTTTCATTCATTGGACAGGGAAGGATCACTCATAACTGCAGAATGCTAATCAGAAAATAAGGGATTACCTTGGTAATATCCACAAGTTTAGACAGATTGCTGTTAAGCAACTGTTTTTGATAGTAACACTGGAGCACAAAATCTTTTAGCACAGCGACTCAAGCAACAGGAAGTAGAAGGGGCTTGTTACCAAGCTTAGGGAGCCTATAACAAGAAAGGTAATAAGAGATCTTGTAGAGGTATTAGAAATATTTGGAAATTGTATGAAAGTCTGTATAAAGCAGAGAAATATGGAAATCAAGAAAAGATACAAGTGGAAATGTTTATGGAAGAATTAAATATAGGTTCAGAGGATGTTCTTCATGTTTCACTGTTGCAGTCATCACACTTGGGTTATCTGCCTGCAGGTAGCCCTCAGTCGGCCTGAATACCAGAGACTTAGTACTCCTGCGTCGGATGCTGTCGCTCCAGGACTGACGTCAAGTCATCAGGGATATAAAAACAGGCAGCCGACGCCATTACATCAGTCTTTCTTGCCAAGGAGCCTAAAGCAGAAACCGTTTGCAAGTGCTGGTCGGCCGCTACCTGAATTTCCATTTACGGATTGAATAATCCTGAAGTCTTCTAAAGCTAAGTATCCCATTGGGGATCCTTTTTTCTTGCTCTAACCGATGCCAGAAAAAGTTAACAGTTGTCTTGTCTGTGGAAAGCAAATACTTCACAGAGATTTTCATTCTTACTGCGTCACCTGTTTAGGTCCAGACCACGACGTCCCTCACTGTTGGTTTTGTGCCTTGTTTAATGCCCAAACCATTTGTCATCGGGCTCTCTTTGTCTCTCAGTTCTTTCACTGTCGATCTCCACATTCTGAAATGGCTTCGGTAAGCCATCCGACTACTGATATTCTGAAAAAACTTAAGGATAAATACAGAGACAGACCGCATAGGTCAAAAGCTACTGACGATGCTTCTGTTAAGCTAGTCGCCAGTCCGCCGGTACTCGAGGTGCTTTCGCAGCCCCTGATGCCCACTTCAGTGGATTCACAGACCTCTACTGATACCCATTCGGAGTCTGTTATGCCGCAAGACTCTTCTTTGACTATGGAGCCTGCGGATGTCTCTACCTTGGATAGGTCTGGAGCCGCTGTGCAGGCACCGGTGTCTGTGGAAGTTCTTCACTCAACCGATGTTCGACTCAAACCAACAATTTCTTTTTTAACCAAAACTACCAAGTTTATTAGGCCCAGAGTATGCACTATGCCTAGAAAACTGATGACCAAAGCGTATGCACCTGCCCCCATGCCACAATGCTTAGAATGGCAGAAGACTTTATTATGCTGATTAGGGGAAGTCAGCCTTCCCCCTGCTAAGAGAAAAAGAGACCAGTTCCCTACAGCTTCTACAGACCAGGAGTCCGATGACTGTGAGATTTTTGATTATGAAGACATACCCGTATCTGCTTATGAGTATTCAGATGCAGAGGAATCCATTCCCTCTGCTTCCTTTCCAGAGGATTTTTCATTTGGTGAAACCTTGCATACCTTAACAGAGCATTTCCACTGGGAATGCCAAGACTATCCTCAGTCCAAAAAGAGACTAAGAGAATTCCTAGAGTTGCCTCAGTACAGGCCTTTGGCAATACTCCCTGTCCTGGATGTTGATGTTTTTATGGAATCCAGTATTACTCCTGACACTTTACCTCCTGCTCCTAGGAAACCAGACAGGTACTACAGAGTACCTGACACTTACAAATTTCTTTTCAAGAATCCTACTGCTGACGCAGAGATCATTTCACAGGGGCCTAAAGGTATCAAGGCTACTACAGCCAAGAATCCTAACACTTCGGACAGGGATTCCAGAACTTTGGACAGATGGGATAAGAAGGTATATACCTCTGCAACTCTTGCTATCAGGGCATTGAATTGTCAGTTTCACATGCTGAAGTACCAGCAGCATTTTATGGAACTTATTAAACAAAAAGTGGCAACCTTTAAAGACTGTGTAGAAAATAAAGAATTGCAGGATCTTATGCACTCTGCAAGCCAAGTCAGTAAGCATACTTTGCAGTGTGGCTTAGACACCCTAGAAGCATCTTTCCAGGCAACAGTCACTGGATCTGTACTGAGAAGACATGCTTGGCTCAAGGAGCAGACCTTGCCAGACCATGTTAAATCAAAGTTACTTGACGCTCCTTTGAAGAAGGACAGTTTGTTTGGCACCAAAGCAGAAAAGGTTCTTAAAAAGATGGAAGAAAAAACTAAGTCTATGCAGACTGTTAAAGAATTCTTACAAGTGCAACCCCCTAGATTCAGTAGGCATTGCCCTTCCAAACACTGGTCCTTTCCAGCCCCCTTCAGGCCTTCTCAAACCAGACCCAGGGGAAACAGACCACCCAGCCTACAGTCTCAGGTTATGCAGAGATCTAAGCAATGGAGTGCCCCCACCCCTAAAGCAGGGAATGGTAAGCCTCTTCCTTATGGAAAAAACTCACAATGACTTCATTACTCCACTCCCCAGCCCTGCCAGTTGCTCATGCCCCTAGGAGGAAAACTTGCCCTTCATGCATAAAATTGGACGTCCATCACACAGGACCGGTGGGTCCTCAACATTGTATCCCAGAGGTACAAATTTTATTTCCATTCGCTGCCAACCCCAAGTGGGTTTCCAGACCTTCCTCCAAACCAGTGGGCAGAGGCTCAAAGCCAAATAGCTTCCCTTCTCAATATCAGAGCTATTCAGCCGGTTCCAGTAGAACAGAGGGGGTCAAGAACTCTACTCCAGACTCTTCCTGGTACCCAGGAAAGAGGGCTCTTCGAGCCCAATCCTGGATCTTTCAATTCTCAACACCTTCCTGGTGGTACCAAAATTCAAAATGCTTACCCTGCAACAGCTTCTTCGTATGCTAGCCAAGGGTGCCTGGTTAGTCACCCTAGACTTAAAAGAAGCCTATCTGCACATCCCCATATGGGAGTCATGCAGGAAGTATCTACATTTCAGGGCAGGATATATGCATTATTAGTTTTCTGCACTTCCCTTTGACTTATCTACTGCGCCCAAAGTTTTCACAAAATGCCTGGCTCCAGCCATTGCATACTGCAGGCAGAGAAATATCCACATTTGCCCATACTTGGACTGCCTGATTCAGGCGGACAGTCAGGAGTTGCTGTTGCAGCACCTGACATTTGCGAAACACCTTCTCACTTCTTTGGGGTACACCATCAATGAAAAGAAATCAAAACTGTTACCCAGTCAAAAGGATTGTATTCCTGAGCGCAAGCTTGGACACAACATCCCAGATGACATTCCTCGCGTCAGAAAAAAAAGTCTATCTGACAGCCTGCTTCAAAAAAATGGCCACCAGAACACAGCTGTCTGCAAGAAGAATACTGCAGGCCCTAGGGTTCATGGCCTTGTGTATACTGCTAACTCCATATGCAAGACTGTATGTGAGGAAACTTCAATGGTACTTAAAAAGTCTTTGGTGCCAACATTCTCAGGACCTGGAAACCGTCATTCTTATCATACCCTGTCTAAGGACAGAGTTCCTTTGGTGGGGAGAAGCATGATACCACAGCAAGGGACTGCCCTTTTCTCAATCCCACACAATCCAGACCCTAACCACAGATGCATCAGACTATGCCTGGGGAGCTCACATGGATGGCAAATGCATTCAGGGCCACTGGAGCCCAAGTCAAATTCATCTGCACATCAACCAAAAAGAGATGCTAGCTGTGCAGAATGCCTTGACAGCTTTCAGATCCTTACTCTTTCCAGGACAACTGCTAATAAAAACAGACAACACCACACTTATGTGGTACATCAACAAGCTGGGGGAACCCACTCCTACCCACTCTGCAGGTTAGCCATGGCCCTGTGGCACACAGCCTTGGACATGCAAGTCCATCTGCAAGCTCAATTCCTGCCAGGCAAACAAAACTCACTGGCAGATGACTTAAGCAGAAAACTCCTAGATGTACATGAGTGGCAATTGGAGCCCAGCACATTTAACCTTCTGATTCAGAAATGGAGGACCCCAGAGGTGGATGTCTTTGCCTCCCCCTACAACCACCAGCTCAACAAATTCTGCACCAGGAATCCTCACAGCAGGGCCTGGAAAGTGGATGCCCTATCTTTTCAGTGGGTAAATCTCTCAGTCTATGCCTTTCCCCCTCTGCCCCTTCTCACAAGAGTATTACTCAAGATAAGACAGGACAGACCAAGGACAATTCTGATTGCACCGAACTGGCCACGCCAGCACTGGTACCCACTCCTGCACAGCCTGTCACCTGTGCCACCCTGGCACCTACACCAGAACCCAACCCTGCTTTCTCAGCAGGAGGGACAGATTTTGCATCCACAACTGCAAACCCTAAATCTTGCAGCTTGGCTTATTCCTTGAATTCTCCCCCAGCAACCCTAAGCAAGCAGGTGCTGGACGTCATTCTTGAAGCCAGAAGACCTAGTACAAGAAAATCCTATGCTGATAAGTGGAAACGGTTCTGCTCCTGGATTCTATCTAAAAGAGAGGACACAAATCTTCCATCCTTGCCTCTATTCCTGAATTACTTAGCAGCTCTACTCCACAAAGGCCTGTCCTTCTCCTCCATTAAGATGCATGCCTCAGCCATTTTGGCTCATTACAACACTGAGCCACCTCTCTTCTAGCACCCTCTTATCAAACAGTTCCTGAGAGGGGCAAACAACCTAAGGCCACGAAGGAGAGCACCCACCCCTGCTTGGGACCTTAACTTTGTACTGGAAAAGCTCATGCTTCCCCCCTTTGAACCTACTGTGTCAGCAGACTTAAAATTCCTTTCTTCAAAAACAGCCTTGCTTCTGGCCATCACTTCACCTAGAAGAGTGTCTGAGCTACAAGCACTTATGGCTGTGGAACCCTTCATTATTTTCCAAGCTGACAGGGTCTCACTCAGGACTAATCCTTCCTTCATGCCTAAAGTGGTGACAGTGTGGCTCTCAACCAATCCATCCATTTGCCAACTTTCTTCCCTAATCCTCAAAATAAAGGGGAAAGGATCCTGCACTACTTGGACATGCACAGACAGCTCAAATTCTACCTTGATAGGACTAAGCCCTTCAGAAAATATGACCAGTTACTAGTCAACTTTGCAACAGGAGCAGAGGGCAAGGCCATTTCAAATGAAACAATTTTGAAATGGATAGCACACTGCATCCATTTCTGCTACAAGCACCATGGAAAACCAACCCCTCAGGGGGTCAGAACACATTCCACTAGGGCAACATCTACTTCTACAGCATATCTCAAGGGAGTCCCTACCAGGGACATCCTGGAAGCTGCTACCTGGAGTTCAGTACACACCTTCACCAAGCATTACCACCTGCCTTTCTTTTCCAAATGCAGGGCAGGTTTTGCAACAGCAGTTCTGCAAGACATACTAGCCAGCCGTAACTCTTCTTGACTGCCTCCACCCTTCTTCTGCTTTGAGAATCCACCCAAGTGTGATGACTGCAACAGTGAAACATGAAGAACATAGTACAGTTGTGTACACTTAGCAGTCCTGGTTTCCCTTCAGCCCCCTGGTTTTTCTCTCTCTTTCTCCTCTCTATGGCTATTACTCACCCCTTTCAGGGGTATTGGTATTGGTATTTACTTTTTACTGGTGGTGTTTTCCCCAGCATAACTTAGCTCCCTATTTGGGGGCTCTGACATTTGGGGCAAGAAAAAACTGATGTAATGGTGTTGGCTGCATGTTTTTATACCCCTGACGACCTGACATCAGTCCTGGAGCGACAGCATCCGACGCAGAAATACTAAGTCTCTGGTATTTGGGCCGACTCAGGGCTACCTGCAGGCAAATAACCCAAGTGTGATGACTGCAACAGTGAATACACTCGAACATCTACATTTATGGTAAGTGTACACAACTGTACTTTCATAGGTGTGTACTAGGCTAACTGCCCTGGAGCCTATATAAGCCTAGCCCAAGAAGATTCCCTGGCATCATGCCGCCCAAAGTTAGTTCCCAGTGGCCCTGTCAAGCAAGGCCACTGAAGTGATCCCCAGGGTGAACTTCCTATTGCCCATCCACTCATCAAGATTTCTCTTAAAGAGGGCCAGCAAAGTGCTCTGCTTGACATGAATGGGAAGTTTGTTCCAGAGTATGGGAAGTCTCTGGGATAGGAACCTGTCCCTCCAGCATGTTCTGTTTATTGTGGTAATGAGGTTTAGGTCCCTGGAGCATGTGGCACGGAGAGACTGGGATTTCTTTAGGTGTAGCATATCTAACTCCTCTGGGTCAGACATAGCTTTGTAGGTCAAGCTGAGATCGCGGTAAGAGACAGAGTATAGCTGGAGTTTTTTGTGTCTGTCCATATAGGGCATGTGTCTAAGGCCTAAGATCCTCTTAGTGAGGTATTTTTGTGGCCTTTCCAATTGTTGTAGTGTCTAGTGAGGTACATACCAAATAGGGCATTGTATTCTATAACAGGTCTAATGAGGGACAAGTAGAGAGGGATTATGACCTCTTTCTTCCTGGATGAGAAACCTTTTGTAATGAGATGTGCCACATAGAAGGACTTTCTGACTGCAGTAGCAATGTGGTTCTCAAAGGAGAGGTTGCTGTCAACCTGTGTCCCCACGTCTCTTATCACACCTTCGGTGTTTAGTGGACTACTGCCTATGTGGTAGTTCATGGGCACTGAATTTTTCCCAAAGGGAATAACAATGCACTTTTTGGCATTAAGCTTAAGGCCATGGTTCTGGCACCAGTCACTGGTGTCAGTGAGGCCTTTTTGTAGAATGTCTACATCAGTTGGAGAATAAATAATGGCTCCCAGTTTGCAGTCATCTGCGAACTTGGTTAGCCAGAGTCCCTTTTTGTTGGCTTGAATGTCAGAGAAGTAGATGCCAAACAGGAAAGGACCTAGGACTGATCCCTGTGGGGCACCACTTGTAACTGGTCGGTAGTCAGATTTGAAGTCTGCTACTTTCACAGTGTGGGTTCTATCAATGAGTCAGTTGGCAGCCCATCTTATGACTAGTTTAGTGAGTCTATCTATGATTCCTGAGTGAGGGATGGTGTCGAAGGCCTTAGCAAGATCTAAGTAGGCTGTGTGAACTACCTTGCCCTCATCCACAGCTCTGGTGACAGACTCAAAGTCTATCAGGTTAGGTTGAGCAGGCATGATCTACCTTTCACAAACGCAAACTGCGTGGGGTCTAGAGTTTGGAGATTCCCTATGTCCTTATTTATAAGGTCCATGATGATGCGCTGTATAGCCTTACATAGAAGATTCGACAGACTAATGGAGCGGTAGTTCCCAGGGTCTGTAGTCACTCCTCCTTTGTGGAGAGGGATGACTGTAGCAGTTCGCAATTCGGTAGGAACAAAGCCTGAAATGAGGCTGTGATTGAACAGGGTACTCCGGTGTGGTGCTAGTTTACTTGGTAATTCATGTAGAACACAGCCAGGGATATTGTCAGATCCCGTGGAAGCTGTATTCTTGGATTCGGACAGTGCAATTTATACCTGTGTAGTTGTGATAATAGGGACTTGGCATTCCTCAGGTGTTGTGATAATCCCTTTGGGGTGAAAGGGAGTGAAAGGGAGGTAAAGTTTGCACTGAACCTATCAGCCAATATATTGGCAGTATCAGTTGGTTCTGTATATGTATAGCCATTGTGCTGTAACTCGGAGCAGATCTGAGTATTTCCGTGTCGATTCTTGACATAACTATAGAATGCCTTGTGGTTGTCTTTAGAATCTGCAGCAATTTTGTTTTCGCAGCTAGCTTTAGAGGATTTGATGATGAATCTCAATTTTTTTGCTGTGGCTAACAAGGGAGTTTTTCTAGTCTTGGGAATTCACCCTTTTCTGCAACAGTTTTTTCCTTCTGTTGTAGAGTTTGTTTATGGTGCCAAGGTTAGAGGTAGATGAGGCTCAATTACTAATGGTTAGGATAGGAGATGAGAGAAAAATTATGATGTATAACCAATCTACAGGAAAGCCCCCAGGAGTAGATGGTAGTCCTGTGGAAGCTAGCAGATAAAAAACTGATAAAGATCTGGAAGGTTTTGTTTAACAATACTTTAAGAGGAGGAAGTACCTAAATCCTGGAAGTAAGCAAAGATAGCTGTAATACCTAAAGAAGGTAAAGATCCATTGGACCCAGCTTTCATACAGGCTCATTTCAATACTAAACCATGATTATAAAGTGTTCCTGTTGATAATGGCTAAAAGAATGACAAAAGTAAGGCCACAATTGATAGCTATGGATCATTGTGGTTTTGTGGAGGAGAGGCAAACATTTGACAACATTAGCAGAACGTTGATGATCTAAAGGGAAGCAGAATGCAAGAAAATGGCATTGTTGTTGGTGGGTCTTGATGCAGAGAAAGCATTTGATAGTGTAAGCTGGGACTTTATGAGCAGGACAATGGAAGCATTTGCACTTCCTGAAAAAAATTATATGGTTGATTAGGAGGATATATGAGGGATCGGAGGTGAAAATGAAAGTGGCTAGGGTCCTTTTTGATAATTTGTGCTTGAGCAGAGGACCAGGCAAGGTTGTCCTCTTTCCCCTTTGTTATTTGCATTATATTTAGAACCATTGGCAAAGAAAATAAGGGACTCAGAAATTCAAGGATATAATTGGTATGGTAGTCAAGAAAAGCTGGCTCTGTTTGCAGATGGTATTATTTTATACTGGTTAAAACATGAAAGAGATATTACAGTGTTGTGGAAATTTTTGAGATAGTTTCATATCTTTTTCAGGATACAATATTAATGAAGCTAAAACAAAGACAATAGCAGTAAATTATGTACCCACAGACAAATTAGTTCAGCAATGTCCTTATTTATGGGGACATGATAAAATGAAGGTTTTAGGAGTATGGATTAAAATGATTCTAATGTGGTAGCTAAGGATGTGTGACTAAACAAAAGATAATACAAAAACAGAGAAAATGGAAGCTTTGTTATTTGGAGATATGGATAGTAAGATGCAAGCAGTCAACATATTTTTAGTCCTTTTAGTCTTATACACAGGTCAGGCATATTTTTATCAAACAGAGGAGAAGTTGTGGATAGCAATTAAAGAGCTGAAGGACTTTATCTAGTAGGCGAAGACGGCAAGAGTCACGTAGGATAAGATGATTCTTCCAGTAGAACCGGACGGATTGCAATTACCCAATTTGAAGGGTTATTTCAGAGCTACACAGTTAAGGTTCCTTATACATAGCACAAGCTGAAAACTATAATTCAGAATGGAAAGGGATGATGTTGAAATGGGGGGGGGGCTCAAAAAACAAGGAGAAACTGTGATTTTGGGTGCAGGCCTTTAAGAAGAATAACAATAATCATACAGAATATTATTGCCATAAAGTAGCAGAAAGTATTCTAAGAACTAAGCCAACACAGGAATGGAGAAAGGAAATTCTGCTGATAGGGATGATTGCAATTAAGGATACAGACAATAGGCAAGAGTGTGGTGGAATTTATTGGAGAAAACTGGCAAGGAACCAAGGTATTGGGAGCAAATAACTAGAGAGGGAAAGGTAATGCAATGGGAAGACACCAATAATTTATTTGCACTGCAGGTTAAAGATTGCCTTCCCTGTCAAGGATGGATATCAGAGTATAGGCAAAGAGAAAGAAATAGGAGGCCCTAAATGAAAGACCAGCACTGGTAGAATTTTTAGTAGAATCTAGAACATAAGCTGTCATTAAAAATAATTAGAGCATATAAAATATTGCATAACTATAAGAATCAATCAGAGGAGATTAGAAAGGATTGGGAAGAGCGATTGGACAAACACTTCACAACGAAACAATGGGAGGGTATATGTATGTCTCCCAAATATGCAACAAAATCTAAAAGGTTTAGGATTTTTACTTGGAAATGTTTACGTAGATATTTTTATACCCTAAGTAGACTCCAGAAAAATTTTCCTCGGGTAGATATCAGATGTTGGAGCTGTGACAGGGAAGAAAGGGGCTAATTGGGAACATATTTTCTGGGAGTTCAGTGAGTTGGCAGACTTTAAGGATTACCTGCAGGATGCACTGTCAGAGATGCTGGGCGGACAGATTGATGTGACGAGGGAGATGATTTTTTTAAGTTGTGATACAGAATCAAAGTTGCCTAGACATGGTAAGGCCTTGCTGCCTCTAATTATGTTGGCTGCCAAAAAAAAGCATTTTCTAGAAAATGGAAATCAAAATTTAAACCAACTATATTAAAAGTAGTGAATATAGTAACAGAGATAAAGCTAGAATTGAGATCTTTAGAAAAAGGTAGGAGCAAACTGCTTAGGAAAAATGGGAATTGTGAGAACAGTACATAGAGGGGAAGAGTGAGGTTTAAAAGAATCCTGGACTTGCATGAGCTGTGTAATGCTTGACTGAAAATGATTGGGTAGATTATAAGTAATATATAATGTTTGCAACTGTGTGTTTGTGTCAGTATGGTTTGTGATGTAAAATGCTTGCAACCAGGATTTTGTCGGTGTGGTTTGTTTTCATTTGTGTAAGTGTATGATTGCTTATATCATAAGGGATGTGGTTTAATAAAGATGTTTCTTGTTTAAAAAAAAAATTAATAATTTATGTAATGTTGATTGTTATAGGATGTATTGCAATATGTGTGAATTATAATTGTTAATTTTAACTTGTTAATACAGATTGATTACTTTTATATAAATGAAAATGTGCCTGTGTCACAAGTGATAATGCGATGATAAAAAAAAGGGAGGACCACTCTTTTTCGGCTTGGGGGGAAGGAGCAAGTGAAGGATTTACCATTTAGCTGGGGAAGGTGCCTGATCCTCAAGCTCATTTTCTTTTCATGGGTCAGTCACTTTCCAGGAAATCTCCTGAGAAGAAAAGACTTGATATGTAAAGGGAAAATTTGCTGGGGTTTGCTAAGGGATTAGTGCCATACCTCTTAACCTCTTAGTGCAAGAAATCAGGACAATGGCTGACATAACTGGGGACAAATGCCCAAACACGGACACATTTTAAATATTGCTCTCATAAATATAGAAAGTTGCTAGAATAACATGATTTGTGTTAGTATGCATTTTCTGAAGGATATGAAGTCTGAAACTCAAATACATGTTGTTATTTAGTCACTTTAATCTTTAGTTTATCCCAGTGATTTGTCTAAAACACCCACATTTTATGAGGGACAGACCAAAAATATTAGGCAAAAATCTGTACAGTTGAGATGTGGATTACTGTCTGCTTTTGTGCGAAGTTCTGGTTCCTCATTACCTTCTTATAGCAAAATAAGAAACGGACAGTAATCGTAGGTAGGGTTTTTTTTTGTTTGTTTGTTTCAACGCCCCCCCCCCCTTTTTTTTTTGGTTAGTCTGGAGTATCTTCTTTTCTCAAAATGTTCTTAAGCGGGTGTGCCAAAGCAGAGCGTTCCTGTGATGGAAGGTCTAAGAATAGAACTTAGTCCTTAAAATACAATTGTTCGAAATAAAATAAAGTAAAATACAAAACGCAGTCCTCAATCCTTTTCAAGCTTCTTTATTGGCAAGTGAGCACTGCTTTAGACAACTGAGGAAAGGTGATTACAGCTCTAAATTTATTGTGCAGTAGGTAGGCGTGTCTTAGGTATGGACCTCCCATTACACAGAGTGGGTGGATAAGGAGAACCTTTATTGTTGTTGGCCATGGTGTCATGGGAGGCCTCTCCTGGTATGCATGTGGGTGTAGTTACAGATAGGAATAATTTCAATACTCAGTTTACTTTTCCATGTGTTGTAAAGATCACATGAGAATCCAGTTGCAGTATTTCCCCAACCATGCCAAAACATCATGAGAGTGCCAACCAATTTATTAGTTTAATGTCCATTTGAAAAAGAAGCAGCCGGATATTCAATTTGAGCTTGTCTAAGGTGTGCTGCGCTTTTGGAAACCTTCGTCAGACTTGCCGGTCTTAAAGTAAAGAATTTTGTATTATCTATATTAAAGATCATGTAAGTGATTTGTACTGGGGTTGTAGAAATCGTAACCTAAAGGGCCTTTTGAAAGCGTGAACAGGGACAAGGCCAGTGGCAGGGTGGAAAAATTATCTGCCCAAGTAGGCCCACTATTGAGTCTGCCTTTCTGGGTAAATGGGGGTGGGAGCGAGGATCCCGGTGCCAAGATTTTTTTTTTTTTCCCCCAGAAATTTTGTTTAACCATATGCCATTTCACTTCTTTGATTTGGTTTGTTGTGCTGAAGGCAGCAACCTTTTATCTCTTCAGGTTCAGGAACTGAATTCTTAGATCTTAGAAGTGCTTTGTTCAGAATTTATGCAGATGCCTTTGAAAAAATACTGGTTAATGCTTGGTCGGTTTTACAGTAAAACTTTTACTTTTTTTTCACTTGAGATGTGAGGTTACCAGAACACATCTGGTAGTAAGGGTCAATATGAAACAAAGTTCAAAAGTCTTTTCCCTGCTATTTTGTACATGTTTGCCACATTTTGCCATGGTGCTACAGTAACTGCACATTTTGTTTTTGAAGTCACTGTGATTTATTCTGACATTCTGTTGTGTTATGGTAGTTTTGGATTTTCCTTCACTCCTCTTTCTGGACTTGCTTTCATATATAAGAAAGGATCACAGTTTACATTAGTCTATGAATAATTACTTAATGAGGGCATGATGCTTAAACATGTCCTGGGACCATATCAGAGGGCCACTTTGTAGTAGAGTTAAATTTAAACTTCTCGGCTTGAAATCTGGTTTAGCATTTAGGCTAATTGGAGTTTTCTGATTAATCTGTACAGGAAATATGACACTGTTTACGGACATATGGTTAAAACAATTACATCACTGTAAAACTGTCTTCCTTCATACCTTTGTCAAATTGGGGTTGTACTATAATGATGGTGCTTCTTCAAAGCAGTGCTTAATCAGTTGTGTCTGCATTGTGTGTGACATTCATATTAGTAGTGTTTAACAAGTAATTTACCCGTTTCTTGTAGCAAGTATTTAGCCCCAATCATCGAAGCTGTTTTGAATGTGTACTACAAGGCAGTTTCTTTAAGAAAAAGAAAGTTGTCCAGGCTTAGTTTGGGAAGATATGTACTGTCTTCAGAGCCTTCTGTTCTTCATGGGCACTCAGGATCAGTGGTTATGGGAAAGCAAGGTTTTGGTTAATGTCTACTTCATATTAACAACTGGCACACTTTGAGAGTATTTGCATTATATTTGTACTGTCACACACTTTTCAACTATTAATAATGTTATAATTGTTACACATTTTATAGTTTGCGCTGTGACCTGTTTTAAGCTGTAATTGTGTTGTTATTGTTACTGTGGGACTTTTCTTCTGGCCTTCATTGAAAACGGACTGATGTTCTTCGTGTTTCACTGTTGCAGTCATTATAATTGGGTAATCCTGCTGGCAGGTTGCCCTCAGTCGGCCTGAATTCCAAAGTCCTGGGTCCTGTGTCGGCTACTGTCACCCCTTCCCTGATGTCAGGTCGTCAGGGGTATAAAAGAAGCAGCCAACGCCATTTTCTTTAGTCTTTCTTACCGCACAGTGCCCGAAACAGAAGCAGTTCGCAAGTGCCGGTCGGCTGACTCCTGAGATTTTCGTGTTCGAGTTTCAGATCTGAATTCTTCAATAAAGCTAAGTACCCCGTTGGGGAAACTTTTTTTCTTGCTCCAGAACGATGTCAGAAAAAGTAAATAATTGTATTTCTTGTGGAAAGCAAATACCTCATAAGGACTTTCATTCTGACTGTATTCCTTGCCTAGGCCCTGATCACAACGTTTCTGGTTGTCGGTTTTGTGCTAGATTTAACCAACGCACTATTAAGCGTTGCTATGATTTTGCTTTAAACTATTTTGGACGCCAGTTTAATTATCCAGAATTATAGTTGGATAGCCATCTGACTACCGGAGTTCACAAAAAACACAAAGAAAAGCAGAGAGATAGACAACCGAGGCCCAAAACTGACGACAAAGCTTCTCCTAAGCCAGTCGCCACTTCGCCGGTTCTCAGTGAGGTGCTTCGCAGCCCCTGACGCCTGCTACTTTAGAGTCGCAGGCCGCTACCGACTCCCACGTGGAGTCAGCCATGCCGCTAGAAGCTCAAAGTATTGGTGCCTCGGATACTATTCCTTCAGATGGGTCCAGAGCCGCTGAGCAGGCACCGGCTTCTGAGGGTGTATTCAGACCTAAACATCTTTACATTAAACCGACTTCAGCTTCAAAGGCAAAGACTAAAGCACCTTCTAAAGCAAAGAAACAGACTTGGCTAGGCCTCTATGCCCGAAAAACAGATGCTCAAAATGGCCGAAGACTTGATTACCTTGATCAGGGGTTCCCATCCCCCTCTTGATAAGAGGCCTAGGCAAGAAACTGACTATGAATCTTCAGATCAGGTTTCTATTTCTTCTGATCAGGAATATTCTCTTCCCCCCTATGAGGATTCTGATGCTGAAGAATCTATACCTTCAGCTTCTCCTCCAGAGGATTATTCTTTTGGGGAAACCTTGCATACCATGAGGGAGCATTTCCACTGGGAGAGCCAAGATTTTTCAGAATCTAAAAAGAGGCTCAGGGATTTCCTTTTACTACATAAACACAGGCCACTAGCCATTCCACCTGTGTTAGACATTGTAGATGATGTGTTTTCGGAGTCTAGTCTTACCCCTGACTCCTTACCTCCAGCTCCTGTTAAGCCTGACAGATATTACAGGGTTCCTGACTCTCATAAATTCCTTTTCAAAAACCCTGCTGCTGACCCAGAAACTATCTCTCAGGGTCCCAAAGGAGTTAAGGCTTCTGCTGCAAAAAACCCTACCCCCTCTGACAGAGATTCTAGGGCACTGGATAGATGGGGAAAAAAGGTTTACACATCTGCTACCTTGGCTATAAGGGCCTTAAACTGTCAGTTTCATATGCTCAAATATCAGCAACATGTCATGGCATTGCTTAAACAGAAAATGTTGGTAAACTCTGAATGTGCAGAAAACAAGGAAATGCAGGATTTATTGCATGCAGCTGAACAAGTTGGAAAGCATACTTTGCAATGTGGTTTTGATTCTTTGGAGGCCTCCTGCAGGGCCACAGTTATGGGTTCTGCAATTAGGAGGCATGCTTGGGTAAAGGAACAAAATCTGCCTGATCATGTCAAAGTTAAATTATTAGATGCACCTTTACAGCATGATACTTGGTTTGGTGTTAAGGCAGAAGAGGTGTTAAAGAAAATGGAGGACAAAGCTAAATCTATGCAAACGGTTAAGGATTTCTTACAGGTTCAGCCTCCGAAATTTAGCAGACACTGGCCTACAAAGAATTGGTCCTTTCCAGTGTCAGACAGACCACAAAGGGTCAGATACAGACGCTCAAGAGGCAGATCCCCAGCCCCAAGGTTCGTACATGTCTAAACAGTGGGGTGCTTCTACCTCCAAAAGTGGAGAAGACAAATCACAGCCATACAAGAAACAGTCCCAATGACTTCCCCCTGCCTTCACCAATCACTTATCTTCTGGCAGCACCTTTAGGGGTAAAACTAGCACTTTTTTCTCAAAACTGGCACATAATAACCCAGGACAAATGGGTCCTAGACATAGTGTCACAAGGCTACAAGTTTCACTTCCATACCCTGCCAAGGACAAACGGTTGGCCAGACCTGCCAAAACATCAGTGGGCAGAGGCACAAAAGCAAGTCTCATCCCTCATGGACATGAGGGCCATTCAACAAATACCAGAGCAAGAGCAGGGACAAGGATTTTATTCAAGGCTGTTCTTGGTACCAAGAAAGGACAAGACCTGGAGACCAATACTGGACCTATCTATTCTAAACACATTTCTGGATATACCAAAATTCAAAATGTTGACTCTACAGCAGCTTCTGCCCATGCTGGGCAAGAAGGCTTGGCTTGTGACTTTAGACCTAAAAGAGGCATACCTGCATGTCCCAATCAGACAAACATGCAGAAGATACCTCAGATTCAAAGCTGGCTCAATGCACTACCAATTCTCTGCACTGCCGTTTGGCTTATCTACTGCGCCCAGGATCTTCACAAAGTGCCTGGCACCAGTAATTGCATTCTGCAGACAAAGAGGAATACAAATATATCCTTACTTGGACAACTGCCTCATTCAAGCAGAGAACAAGGACATTCTACTACAGCATCTGGCGTTTGTACAGAGATTTCTAACAGGCCTATGGTACACAGTCTACAAAAAGAAATCAAAACTAGTACCCTCTCAAGAGATAATATTCCTGGGTGCAAGCTTAATTACAACTGCCCAGATGGCTTATCTCACGCCAGACAAACAAAGGCAACTGACTACCTATTTCAACCTGTTGGCAACAAAGGCCCAGTTGTCTGCAAGAAAAATTCTGCAGGCTTTGGGCTTCATGGCATCCTGCATTCTACTAATTCCATATGCGAGACTGCATATGAGGAAACTTCAGTGGAACCTAAAAAGTGTTTGGACTCAACATTGCACAGCCTCGAAACAATAATTACCCTCATTCCCTGCCTGCAACAGGAGTTTCGTTGGTGGTTGAACGCTTGTCACCAGAACAAGGGACAGCCATTCACTTTACCCCCAGCCAGGCAGACATTAACAACGGATGCATCAAATTATGCCTGGGGGGCCCACATGGCAGGAAGATGTATTCAAGCCACATGGTCCGCAAACCAAATGCATCTACATATCAATCAAAAAGAGATGCTAGCTGTTCAGAATGCCCTGACAGCCTTCAAGGACCTACTTCCTCCGGGACAACTACTGAAAAAGACAGACAACACCACGGTCATGTGATATATAAACAAGCAGGGAGGCACTCATTCTTATCCCCTTTGTAGACTAGCCATGACTTTGTGGGACACAGCATTGACTTACCAAGTACATCTGCAGGCACAATTCCTGCCAGGAAAGATAAATACTCTGGCAGACGAACTAAGCAGAAACCTCATGGATCCCCACGAGTGGAAATTGGATCCACAAGTCTTCAGCATGATAACAAGGAAATGGGAATGCCTGGATATAGATCTATTTGCCTCTTCTCACAACTACCAACTAAAGAGATTCTGCACAAGGACTTATCACTGACAAGCATGGAGAGTGGACGCCCTATCTTTCAGCTGGAAAAGCTTAGCAGTATATGCCTTTCCTCCACTGCCTCTCCTCCCTAAGGTACTCCTAAAGGTCAGACAAGAGAAGCCAAAGATGATGCTGATTGCCCCAGACTGGCCCCGCCAGCACTGGTATCCAATCCTAAGGAACTTGTGTCAATGCCTGGCTTGGACCTTGCCTCAAATACCTCATCTACTATCCCAGCAAAACCATCAGATCCTGCACAGTCAACTAAAGACCTTAAATCTGGCAGCATGGCGGATAATGTAGTGATACAAAACGCGCCTCTCACTAAAGCTGTAATGGATGTCATTTTGGAGGCCAGAAGGCCTAGTACCAGAAAATCTTACGCTGGAAAATGGAAGAGATTCTGTGCCTGGAACCAGGCCCAAGGAATTGACGCAGCTGTACCAAATATTCCTCAGATTTTGCATTACTTAACTGAGATGCTGGACAAAGGCCTATCCTTTTCATCAATTAAAATTCATGCCTCTGCCATTTCGGCTCATTACAATACAGAGCCACAAATCTTTTCTCATCCCTTGTTAAGGCAGTACCTCAGAGGAGCCAAAAACTTAAGGCCTCTAAGGAGATCACCAATACCTGCATGGGACCTCAATTATGTTTTGGAAAAACTCACCCTGCCTCCTTTTGAGCCAGCTGCTACAGCTGATATAAAGTTTTTATCTTGGAAAACAGCTCTGCTCCTAGCAATAACCTCTGCAAGACGAGTCTCAGAGCTACAGGCACTCATGGCTGTGGAACCTTTTATTATTTTTTATCCAGACAGGGTTTCTCTGAGGACAAACCCAACATTTATGCCTAAGGTAGTGTCCAGTGTGGCCCTTAACCAAACTATTCATCTGTCTACTTTTTATCCCAACCCACAGAATAAGGGGAGAGAATTCTGCATTCTTTGGACATCCACAGACAGCTACGATTCTACTTGAACAGAACCAAAGCTTTCAGAAAGACATAGCAACGACTAGTGGCATATGCTGCAGGATCACAAGGAAAGCTATCTCAGAGCAGACTATTTCAAAGTGGATAGGCCAGTGTATTTGTTTCTGCTATTCACAACATGGCAAGCCAGTGCCTAAGGGCATTAGGCCACATTCGACCAGAGCAGCATTCACTTCAGCAGTCTTCCTCAGGGGAGTACCAACCAAAGACATTTTAGAGGCTGCTACCTGGAGTTTAGTGCACACCTTTATAAAGCACTATCATTTACCACTCTACTCTAAATCCAAGGCAGGCTTTGCCACTGCAGTTCTGCAGTGCCTCATAGCTGCTCCTAATGCTATTTAGCTCCAGCCTCCCAACCATAGCTTTGGGATTCAACCCAAGTGTAATGACTGCAACAGTGAAACACGAAGAACATAGTACAGTTGTGTACACTTACTGTAAATGTAGATGTTCGAGTGTATTCACTGTTGCAGTCCAGGTTACCCACCCACCATCCCCCATATCTTTGCTGCAACTTATCTGCTCTTCTCTAATCTATACAACCTATGTGGTGTATTTGCTTGTAGATGAAGGTATTATATATTTTGATGCATGCATGTTTTATTGGCATATTTTTAGCGTACCCTTTTGGGGGCACCTGACATCTGGGGCAAGAAAAACTGAAGAAAATAGCATCTGCTGCATCTTTTATACCCCTGGCGCACTGATTTCAGGGAAGAGGCAACAGCAACTGACGCCGGACCTAGACTTTGAAATTCAGTCCGACTGAGGGTAGCCTGACATCAGGATAACCCAAGTGTAATGACTGCAACAGTGAATACACTCGAACATCTACATTTATGGTAAGTGTACACAACTGTACTTTGTTGTTGCTTGTCTTTTCGTCTTTTCCCGGTTAGGGGTCGCCACAGCAGAGCTCCAGTCCGCTAATGATTGGCAGTCGGTTTTTATGGTGCCAAGTTGCCAGCCTGACACCCAACCTTCAGCAAAGGCATGCCCATTTACGCATGTCTTTCGGAGGCCATTCGACCACGGGGAGGACATGCAGACTCCACACAGAAGGCACTCCAGCCGAGAATCGAACAGGAGAACAACACTACCATATTGGGAAAACTAGTAGCTTAAAAACAGAATGGCCGAACATTTGTTGGATATTAAGCATAATAAACCCACTAATGCTCTTAGCAGATGTATACATGATCATAAAGATCACAAGTTTAAGTTTTTAGTCATTCAACAGATAGTGAAAGATTTACAAGGAAGAACTTTAGATATTCGCTTGGATATTTGTGAGCTTAAGTGGCAGTTGCAACTGAATGCAACCGAATATCCAGGAATTAATGAAATGACAGCTATTTCATGTGTTTTAAAATTGAAAAACATTTTAGGTTAAACGTTGGTTTTATTCATTAACTAAATATATATTTATTGAGATGCATGCTATTTTTTAACAGACAGTGCATTTCCATTATATATGTATTTGTGTGTTTTTAAATCTTGTGTGAATACTTAATTGACTATTAAATATGCTAATTGTGTTCTTATAAATAGGCTGGGTGGGGGTAACTATTCTTTGTTCTGAGGAAGTCCTTGTAAGGAGGAGGAAAGCGCTCAACATTGTGAATAAAGTGTGCTGAGTCCTGGTTTGTGATTTCTTGACTACCATACCAATTATCCTTGGATTTCTGAGTCTCTTATTGTCTTTACCAGTGGTTCTAAATATAATGCAAATAAAAGGGAGAGAGGACACCCCTGCATGGTTCCTCTGCTCAAGCAGGAATTATCAGAGTGGACCCCACCAACTTTAATTTTCACCTCCAGTCCCTCATATATCCTTGTATTCAACCTTATAATTTTATCAGGGAATGCAAGTGCTTCTATTGGTCCTGCTCATAAACTCCCACCTTACTCCATCAAATGCTTTCTCTGTATCAAGACCCACCGACACCAGTGGTATTTTTTTTTCGTTCTGCTTCCTGTGGATCATCAGTGTTCTGTTAATGATATGAAATGTTTGCCTCCCCTCGACAAAGCTATATTGATCCATATCTGTCAATGTTGGCATTACTTTTGCCATTCTTTTAGCCATTATAGACATAAACACTTTATAATCACGGTTTAGTATTGAAATGGGTCTGAATGAAGCTGTATCTGATCTGATGGATCTTTGCTCTCATTAGGTATTACAGCTACAACTGCTTTCTTCCAGGATGTTGGTACTTCTCCTCATCTTAAAACCTTCCAGATCTTTATCATTTTTTCCCACCTAGCTTTCCAACTTCTACAGGAATACCTTCTATTCCTGGGAGCTTTCCTTGGGACCTTCCTGTAGATTAGTTATTTATCACCATTTTTATTTCATCTCCTCATACCCTGTTAGCAGTTGAGCCCCATTTGCCATAACCTTGGCATATTTATTTATTCCATAAACATTTCCATTCGTACCTTTTATTGATTTCCATATTTCTCTGTTTTATAAAGACTTTCAAATAATTTTTAAATATTTCTAATACTTTTACAGGATCTCTTGTTGTCTTCCATGTTATAACATCCCTAAGCTTGGTGACAGCCCTTTCTACTTTTTGTTGCCTGAGTTGTTGTGCTAAAAGATTTTGTGCTCTAGAGTTATTATCAAAAACAAAGTTAACAGCATTTTCTAAACTTGTGCATGTTATCGAGGTAATCCCTTATTTTCTGTTTAGCATTCTGCAGTTGCCCCTCTTTTTGTTCTGTGGGATTCCCCCTATTTTGCAATACTTTAACAGTTGTCAGTCCCTCTAAATAATTCTTTTTACTTCTTAAACATATCTCCCTTTATTTTATTGCCACCCTATTCTAAAGTCCACTTTAATTTTATACCACTTACTAGCTATATGTTCAGAAGAAATTCTGTCTTCTCTAATAGATCCTGAATAATTTCCACTACCCCATTCTTTAAATTCTTCTCTTTTCTGCAGATAGGTGGTAAAGTGCCAGTGTCTCATTTTTTTCATTACCCCATGCTTTTATTTTAGGTATTATTGGTGCATGATCTGAAATAGTTGAGTATGTATGAAGACCTTCAATTAAATGCACATGTTCTTGTGAAATGTAAATTCTGTCTAGCATAGCCCAGCTTTTGTATCATGGGGAATAATATATAAATTCACTCCAAACTTGTAGTACTGAATTCACATTTTCCATGCCAACTATTTTCATAAATTTCTTCAAAATTCTGACCTTCTTTGTTCTATTTTCCCTTCTGGTCCCCCCAGACACATCTTCACTGTTGGATATCAAATTCTAGTCCCCACCTATAATTAGTATTCATTGCAGAAAGCTGATTATTTCTCCCAAAAAATGTCTTAAGCCTCATTATTGCAGGTTTTCGGTGGAATATTAAGTACATGCCAGTGTAATCCTTCTCCCTTACTAGTAGCCCCTTAGTACTATAAATCTATCATTACTATTTTTTTTTTATCCTCATATTACTATCGGAGCTCCTCTTGCAATTAATATTAGTACTCCTCTTTTCCTTTGCCCCAGGTATTCTGCTGAATAACCATCCTGAAAACCTTTCTGTATTAAATTCACTTGTTCAGTTCTTTCCAGGTGTATCTCCTGTACCGTAGCTATTTGCACTCTACATTTTTAATATAATTCACTATGCTTTTTTGTATTTATCTGTGATGTCATTGACATTTATAGACATTACAGAAAGCATAATTTTTTTGAAACGTTATTATTCCCATATTTTATGTATAACAGCTTTTTTGTTGTGTCTAATTCCAGCTTTTGTGTTAGGTGCATATAGTGTTTGGCAGGTTCATCTTTTATACAGGTGTTTCTTGTCATCTGCATTTGAGCCTATCTTACAGAAGTTTTTGTTTTATTGAAAGCCCTCCACCAAAAAAAAAGTACAAACACACCCCAGTGCTCCCCTAAAACCTATTGTCTTAATAATAGCACACAAAATGATGTACAACTTCAAATATTGAAGTTTTACCCTCCTAATAGGAACAGATGTTAAAAACTGACAGCCATACTCAAACTTGAGATAGCATGGATGACCTTTCTTTTAGGTTAAGATGTATGATACAGCCTGTGATTCTGCTAAGTGCTGTCTGGCTTTGTCTTATCTTCATTGCTCTCTTAGCTGGGAAAACACTTGAATGCTCAGAAAACATTTTCTCAAAACCATTTCTCTTTATCAGTGGGTCTGCTAGAGATATGACAGCCAGATACAAAACTGCCCAGCATATATTTGTTTATTAGACAAAAGCCTTATAGTATTCAGTATTCTTTTTCATTTACTTGCTTTCTCTAAAACTTGCTACTTGATTAAACTGAGGGCCGTAACCCATTTGCTCCCCTATGCAAGAATGAGAAAAAAGCATATTAAATTTTCTTTTGTCCTTTAACCAGATTTTTCTTCGTTTTTTTTTTTTTTACATTGCGGTGCCTATATTTTATTTCTTAAAACTGAACAAGGAGAAAGAGAGAAGGGAGAAAGAAAAAACAGACTCACTTATTTACATTAGAATCCCATTACACTTAAAAGTAACTGAGAAAACTTTACCTTGTAGCATGCAAAGAAAGTCATGTGCTATTAAAATAGTACCGTTAAGAAAAAAATGTACTTACAGTTAACTTTCTCCCTCCTGTTCCACTCTGCTAGTATTTTTCCGCACATTAATGACATGAAGTAGAGCATATGCTTTAGAGTCCCCTACAAGGTTAAGAAAGTCTTAAAAAGCCCAGTATTTCCAGATTTTCCTGTTCTGTCATGTTTCATAAGTATAATTATTGCTTTGAAATCCTACATTTGTCAATTTCCAAGTCTCTGGTTTTATTCCTGTTCATCTCCATCTCCCACATCCTGTTTCTGCTTCATTTCCAATGTACTTTTGAGTCTTCTAGTCGACTCTTGTGCATTTTTCTTTCTCTCAAGCATTTTCCATTGAATCATTGGAAAAGGTTTAACTGGAACTGTCTGTCTGTGGTCTTTATTACCAGAAGAACAAGAAGCAGAATCTGCTTATGTTTCACAGATCACTTTTTGTTCGGCAAACTTTTGTATTTCTTTCTTAGCATGTACTTCATCAAAAAGTGATTTTGTCCCTCCAGGGAAAAATATTTTGTAGATAGTTGGGTACAGCAGTTTGAATCTCACTCATGCTTCTCGACAGTCCCTAAATAGTGGAATAAATTTACCCTTCTTCTGCCTGGTATGCAATGAGTAGTTATTCTCCACAAACACTCTGCTTTCTCCTACTTTTCGTACTTTGTCCTTCTGCCACAGTTTTGTCAGAATCATCTTCTTCTGCTGATAAGATTGCATCTTTACTAGTAAAGGTCCAGGTTGCTTTCTCATAGATAGATTTGGAGCACACACATGATGTGCTCTTTCAGTCAACAAGTCTTGTTGTGGAATACCAGTACAGTTGCTTTTTTGTGCCTTCATAAAATTAATAAAGTCTGCTCCTTCCAGCTTCTCTTATACATCAGAAAATTTCAGGTTTTCCCTACATGCTCTGTCCTCTAATTCTATTACTTTTTTAAACATCTCATCTTGTGCAGTCTCATATTCAGCCAGCCTTTTTTTCATTACGACCTCTGAGGGTTTTTTTTTTTTCAATTTTGTCATCTTATCTGAATATCTCTTTAAAGCGTCTGCTATTTTTTCCAGCCATTTATTGTTTGATTTGATATACTCCATCATTGTTTCATTTATTTTAATCAGGTCTGTGTGCAGTTGCCTTATACGTTCCTCTAGGTTACTGGAAGTCATGTCTGGAGCTTGCACTACTTTTTGCTTAACAGCTGCAGTAGTTTTCTCAGTCAGTGTTTCTTTGTCATCTTTTATAGCTGATTTTCCTTCAGGTCCTCTATATTTCTTTTTTCCTCGAATCTAGGCAGTGCACTTACTAGCCAATTACTGTAATTTACCCAGAAATTTAGGTCCACTAGGTTTCTCTGTTAAGTGTCTGTTTTCACACTGGGAGAGCTAAAGTTAAGCTGTTACTTGATGTACAGCCATCTTGGAAGTCTTTCTTGTAAGCCTTCTTATCTAATTTTTCACACGGACAGAGTATCTCTAAGAGCCAACCTTCCCTTTCTTCCTTAGTTGGTGTCAGAATCCAATATTAATCAAGTTATCAACCTCCCAGATGTCCTTCAAGAATGCAACTGCAGTCATAACATGTGGGTTGTCCTGCCTCAGGCAGCCCTCGGTCGGCCGGATTCCAAAGTCTGGGTCCGACGTCGGCTGATGTCGCATTTCTCTCCGACGTCAGAGCGGCTGGAGTACATAAGCATCAGCCGACGCCATTTTCTTCAGTCTTTCTTGCCGCGCGGTGCCCGAAGCAGAAGCAGTTCGCAAGTGCCGGTCGGTCAGCTCCTGTATTCTTCGATACCGAAGTCATCAAAAAAGCTAAGTACCCCATTGGGGACCTTTTCTTGCCTCAGCTGATGCCAGAATTAACTGAAAAAGTTAACAATTGTCTTTCTTGTGGTAAACAAATACCTCCTAAGGATTTCCACTCTTACTGTCTTCCTTGCCTGGGCCCAGACCACGACGTCTCAGCCTGTGTAGCCTGTGCTCGCTTCAACAAGCGCATTCTCAGGCGCCGGGCGGAGTTCGCTGAAGACTTTTTTGCCGATAAATTTGCTTACAACATACCGTCGGATCTTCCGACATCGCAAACTCCCAAAAAACGAAAAGACCGGGACCGACATCCTCGGCCCGCGTCTACCACCAACTCCACGCCAAAACCCAGCGCGACTGCTCCGGTTCCCTCCGAGACGGTCTCTCCACCGCTCCGAACCGAAGACACCGCATTACCGACGACTCTGATTCCGGACATCACTCCGACGCCAGTTATCGATTTTCCTCCGGATACCGAAACCGAGAAAATGCCCGAGACCATTGCTGTAGACAAGGTCACTCCTGCACGTGGAGCTGCCAGGCCTCCTATGGCCATGTCTATTAAGGCCTACTCTAGGGCTAAGGCAGCCAGCAAGACAAAGCATATTACTTCTAAATCCTTCCCTCAGCCTACTCCAGAGACACAAATTATGTCCATGGCTGCTGATTTAATTTCCATGATTAGAGGTTCACAGGCCCATCCTGAGAGAGGATCCCAGCCTCCTGAAAAAAGGCCCAGGGTTGAACCCTCTGAACCTATACCTTCAGATGAAGACTCTGAGGGCTCTGTCCACTCTGATAGCCAGGAAGAGCTCTTCCAGACCTATGAGGACTCGGATGCAGAAGATTCCATCCCCTCGGCCTCCCCTCCTGAAGATATTTCTTTTGGGGAAGTTCTGCACACCATGAGGGAACATTTCAAGTGGCAAGGTCAGGAATATTCTGATTCTAGGAAACGCCTGAGGACTTTCCTTAAGAAGCCCCAGCACAGGCCGTTAGCTATTCCTCCTGTACTTGATGTCCTGGATGATCTATATTCTGACTCTAGTGCTACCCCTGATTCTCTTCCTCCTGCTCCAGCCAAGCCTGACAGGTATTACAGGGTCCCAGAAACTCATTCCCATTTATTCAGGGCCCATTCTGCTGATTTGGAAACTATTTCACAGGGGCCTAAAGGAGTTTCAGCCTCCACCTCTAAAAATCCTTTGCCCTCCAACAGGGAGGCCAGGTCTTTAGAGAGATGGGGTAAAAAAGTTTACACATCCACTACCCTATCTATGAGAGCTTTAAATTGCCTTTTTCATATGTTACAATATCAGGATTACCTTTTAGAAGATTTACAAAAACCTCTAGCCACTCCTGATCCTTTAGACAGGAAGACTTTGCAGGAAGCTGTACATAACACTCAGCAAGTAAGCAACCACTTCCTGCAGTGTGGGTATGTTGCACTGGAAGCTTCATGTAGGGCAGCTATGACAGGGGCAGTCATTTGTAGACATGCTTGGTTAAAAGATCAACCTCTACCAGATCATGTAAAAACAAAACTTCTGGATGCACCTTTGGAAAAGAACAAGCTTTTTGGTGCAAATGCTAAGGATGTGTTAAAGACCATCGAAGAAAAAGCAAATTCAGTTCAGACGGTGAAAGATTTCCTCCAAGTTCAACCCCCCAGATTCAGTAGGAATTGGCCTTCTAAAAACTGGTCCTTTCCTAATACAGAAAAGTTTCAAAGGGGTAAGAACAGATGTGGCCGAGGAAGAGGCCAATACAGAGGCCTTTACAGGGGACGACAATGGCAGCCAGGAAACCAAAGAAGTGACGCAGGGGTTTCAACTGCCCCACAACCACAATCTCAATGACTTTCCTCTACTACCGCCTACCAGGGAACAAATAGAAGCTCCCTTGGGCGGGAAATTATCTGTTTGCAGAAAACTGGCACAGACTGACAAAGGACAAATGGATTTTGGACATTATAGACCGAGGGTACAGGTTTCATTTTCATACCTTACCAAGAAAACAAGGCATGCCAAACCTACCTCAAAACCAGAGGGCAGAGGCTATCAAGCAAATCACTCTGCTGACTCGGATGAAAGCAATAGAAAGAGTTCCACAACAAGAACAAGACCAGGGGTTTTACTCAGGACTGTTCCTGGTTCCAAGAAAAAAATCTCAATGGAGACCAATACTGGACTTGTCTGCATTAAACACCTTTCTCATAGTACCAAAGTTCAAAATGCTGACTCTATAGCAACTCCTTCCCATGCTGGGCAAGGGGTCTTGGCTGATTACTCTGGACCTCAAGGAGGCATACCTGCATGTCCCTATCAGACACAACTGCAGAAGATACCTCAGATTTCTTGCAGGGCCAGAGCATTGTCAATTCTCAGCATTGACATTTGGCTTATCTACTGCGCCCAGAGTATTCACAAAATGCCTGGCTTCAGTAATTGCTCATTGCAGGCTCCAGGGGATACAAATTTACCCGTACCTGGACGACTGCCTCATACAAGCGGACGACAAATTGATGTTGACAAAAAACCTGGATTATGTCATACGATTACTTCAAGCTCTGGGATACACAGTCAACTTCCAAAAGTCAAGACTGCAGCCATCCCAGCAAATAATCTTCTTAGGAGCCAAACTAGACACAGCCTCTCAGATGGCTTACCTGACAGAAGACAAACAAGAGAAGTTAACTCATTACTTCAAAGGTTTAGTAAAACTCACCCAGATAACTGCAAGGAGATTCCTACAGGCCCTGGGTTACATGGCATCCTGCATTCTCCTGGTTCCATTAGCAAGACTACACATGAGAAAGCTTCAATGGTACCTAAAAAGCATTTGGTCTCAACACAACAACAACTTGGAGACAATCATTCCGCTCATTCCATGCCTACAAAAGGAATTTCTATGGTGAGCCTCAGTGAGCCAGGCAAACATGGGTATGTCATTCAAAAAACCACAGATAACACAGACCATGACCACAGACGCCTCAGACCTTGGATGGGGGGTGCACATGGAAGGCAGGTGTATACAAGGACAATGGTCTCCAAAGGAAACACATCTGCATATAAACCAAAAGGAAATGCTGGCAGTAATGCATGCCATCGAGGCTTTTCAACACCAACTCCAGCAAGGCCATTTACTGATACTGTGATGTGGTACATAAACAAGCAAGGGGGGCACCCACTCTTACCCCCTTTGCAGACTGACAATGCATCTTTGGGAGAAATCACTGAGTCTAAACATCCAGTTACAATCCCTGTTTGTCCCAGGAAAAGACAATGTGTTGGTGGACAACCTAAGCAGGAATTTCACAGATCCACACGAGTGGAGGTTACATCCGAAGGCCTTCAGACAACTAACTTCGACATGGGGCAAGCCAGAAGTGGACCTTTTTGCCTCTCATCTCAACCATCTTCTTCCCAAATTCTGCACAAGGACATACCATCCAAAAGCTTGGAAAATAGATGCAGTCTCATTCAACTGGAACTCACTAACAATCTATGCATTCCCACCTCTGCCACTGATGACCTCAGTATTACTAAAGATCAAAGCAGAGAGACCCAAGGGAATCATAATAGCTCCGGACTGGCCAAGACAACACTGGTACCCACTACTACGGAGCATATGTCACACCAGGAGGTGGACCCTTCCCCAATGGCCTCTACTCCTGACTCAACACAACTTCGAAACAGTGCATCCAAATCTACAGACACTGCAGCTAACAGCCTGGGAGATCCCATAAATAACTTCAGCCTATCTCTCTCCAAGGAAGTTCAGTGGATACTAACAGAGGCTCGAAGACCCTCCACCAGAAAGGTTTACTTAGCAAAGTGGAAAATATTCAGCAATTGGAATACCAGCAAGGGACATGATGCATCATTGTTGAACATCCCACTCATCTTGGAATATTTGGCAGATATGTTAAAGAACGGCCTCTCATATTCTTCCATAAAGATATATGCATCTGCTATTTCAGCTAGATACAACACTGATCCTCCTGTTTTTTCACACCCTTTACTAAGGCAATTCCTCAGGGGAATCAAGAACATCAAGCCACCAAGAAAGGCCCCAGTGCCAGCCTGGGACCTCAATTTTGTCCTAGAAAAACTGACTCTACCTCCATTTGAGCCAGCAGCCTCAGTTGACTTGCAATTTCTCTCTTGGAAGACAGCTTTCCTGTTGGCAATTACATCAGCAAGAAGGGTTTCGGAGCTACAGGCCCTAATGGCAGTAACCACCCTTTATTATTTTTCACAGAGACAAAGTTTCATTAAGGACCAACCCTACTTTCATGCCAAAGGTGGTATCTAGGGTTTCTTTAAATCAAGCAATTCATCTGCCTGCTTTCTTCCCCAATCCTGAGAACAAGGGGGAAAGACTGTTGCACACCTTGGACATTCACAGACAACTTCGTTACTACCTGGACAGAACCAAGGCCAGTAGGAAGTCTGAACAACTTTTTGTAGCTTACGCCCCTGCAGTCCAAGGAAAAGCAATTTCAAAACAAACTATTTCAAAATGGATTGGACATTGCATCAGATTCTGTTATTCCTTTCATGGAAAGACTGTTCCAGCCAATGTCAGACCACATTCCACCAGAGCTACAGCCACCTTTACAGCATTCTTGAGAGGGGTGCCTACTAAGGACATTCTAGAAGCTGCTACATGGAGCTCCGTGCATACATTCTCCAAACACTACAATCTCCCTCTATATTCCAGATCCAGAGCAGGCTTTGCTTCGGCAGTCCTGCAGGGTTTGATTGCCACACCATCTTTTTCCTAGAGCATTCCTCCTCCCCCAGCTAAGCTATGGTATTCTACCCACATGTTATGACTGCAGTTGCATTCTTGAAGGACATAGTACAGTTTTGTACCTACCATAAATGTAGATGTCCGATAGACATGCAACTGCAGTCGGATTTTCCCACCCTCCATACCCCTCTATGCCTAGGGTCCACTCCTATCCCTGTTCCTCTTAACTGGGGATATCTGTTATGGTGTATTTGTTTTATTGCTCATTTATTTGTTTGGAATCCTGTTTTTGTCTTCCAATTTGATTACAGCCTTCCTTGGAGGGCACCTGGCATCTGGGGCAAGAAACACTGAAGAAAATGGCGTCGGCTGATGCTTATGTACTCCAGCCGCTCTGACGTCGGAGAGAAATGCGACATCAGCCGACGTCGGACCCAGACTTTGGAATCCGGCCGACCGAGGGCTGCCTGAGGCAGGACAACCCACATGTTATGACTGCAGTTGCATGTCTATCGGACATCTACATTTATGGTAGGTACAAAACTGTACTTTTTCTTTCCAAATGTTTCAAACAAAGGAGAATATATGTTACATTTGTTGTATGTTCAGAGACAGTTATGTCTCTACCTTCACAGAACCAATCAATTATTTGTTTCCTTTTCTAATTTAAAATTCCGCAGGCCAGTTTGTAAAGTGACACTAGCCAAATGGTTGACTGATTGTGTTATCTTTATCTACAAAAAAGTGAGTCTGCCTTTACAAAAACACTGAATGCCCATTCTCTCAGATCTATGGCAACTTCTTAATCTTCAGCCTTTTTGTCTAGAACTTCTTTGGATAATATTTTTGCAGCTGCGATTTGGGGTAATTCTCATACCTTTATTACTCATTACAAACTGGATCTGGTCTTTAGGGGAAGAGCAGCTTTTGGCTTAGCAGTGCTCAGGAATATTCTTCCTTAGAGTCCACCTGGGGTTTAGGTAGCTGGGGACTCTGTCCCAAGAGTTGAGAAATTAATGCAAATGGCAGCATCAGACACAAAAGCTATGCACTCACCTAACGTTCCATCTGTGTTGTCCATTTCCATTTTCATTCTTCCTCAACTTTCATCCCATCACACCCTTCCTTTCTTTATTCCCGGAAGATCAAAGGATATTGAAGGAACTGTGGGATACTTGGTGGCTCTACCATAGGTAAACACCAATGTTTGGAGTAATTTTTTTCATCAAAGAGTCAGTAAGGTGAAACACCTTGATACTTGAAATTAGAAGTTTGGGACTGTTTAAAAAAGCAGTTGATTTGTGGTTTGGTCAAAATGTTTCTGAGACTGGATTATTAACTGGTAAACTCTTAGATAGCCCCTATAGGGGTTCTTGAGTTGTTTTTAATAACATTGAACTTACAGCTATAGTCTGGGGTTTTGACAAAATATATTTGTATGGGAAAGGCCCTATTGGAGGATCTTGGCGTCCTCTGTAGAGTTAATAATAGCACCTAGTATACAGTGATCAGGAAACTTGGTGAGTCATAAGCTGTTAACACTGGCTTTGACCTCTGTGAAGTAAATGCCAAAGAAAAGTAGCCCAAGGGCAGAACTGTGTGGTACATTTGTAGTGACAGGTCTTTTGGAGTAGAAGGAGCAGTCCACACTATTTTCCTTGTTTCAGTTTGTGAGCCATTTTGCTGTCCATTGAGTTACATAAGGATTGACATTTAGCTGGGAGAGTTTATTAACAATACTTGAGTGTAGAATGGTGTCAGACACCGTAGAGAGATTTTAATCCTTTGCAAATTTAATACTTCATACATAACATTCTCAGAGGTGAGTGAGCTGTTGCACACTGAAGTGTGGGTACTCATGGTGTGTATTTATTTTCCCTCAGCCTTCTCTAAGAAGTCAACTAGGCTGAGTAGGCAAGATCTGTCCTTGACAAAACTGAGTTGGTTTGGATCAAGGATTTGTAAGCTTCCTCTGTTATTATTTATTTATTCCTTAAGTCATCCTTTCCATAGCCTTACAGAGTAGTCTTGTCAGGTTTATGAGTCTGTGCTTATCTGGGTCAGGTGATGCCCCACCCTGTGCAAGGGGATGATCGATGCTGTCCTCCATTCATGTGGCACATAGCCTATTTATTGGCTGACATTGAGTAATCTGTGTAGGGCAGTTGACAGGTCCTGCTTCATGCTGGTATTTTATTTAGCCCCGTAGAAGTAGTGTTCTTGGCCTTGGAATGTGCCTTGAGGACTTATTCTTGGAGGATGGGGAGAGTGTGGTGTAGTGTAGTTGCAGATATGTCATCCTCTGAGTATATGGTATCATTTACTATTCGCCCTCTGCAGTGCTGGGCATTGTTTTTAAGGTTTCTAACATAATTAAAGAATGCTTTGTGGTTGCTTATAGCCTGGGTGGCTATTTTTGCTTCATATCTGACTTTGTTGATTTGCTCAGGGACTGATGCTCCCTGCTAAGTTTAGCAAGATCATTTTTGGCATGCTAGGAGTTACATTTATTTTTAGATGCAATGTTTTTTTTTCTCCAGTAGTAGAGCGCTTGTTTATATTTGGGTTCCACCATAAGGGTTTATTTTTACATTTGGCATTGTATTTACTTTGGAGGGGGCGTATGCCTCTATGCAGCTATTTACACAAGCATTGAATTTGACATTAAAGGGTTCAGCATACATAATGGGCTCATCATGTTAGTGTAAGTAGTCAAGCACAGCTTCAAATTCACTGCATAAACTGCCTTAGATACTCCTCTGTTACCCCTTTTTGGGTTTTAGCTCTGGAACTGAAATTTCTGTTTAAATGC